>NC_133657.1:89173923-89494941 GCF_009905375.1 Apium graveolens
AGAATATTATTTAAATAATAATATTCGGATATTTTCTAATAAATTGGGACTGATTTATTCCATTAAATCAACACTACTCCAAACATTCTTAAAAATGTTTGCGAGCCTTCAAAATGATTTTTAAAGGTTAGGGCGGATCCCAAAACTCATTTTTATATTTAAGATCTTCCTTTTAAAGGGGATTTAAATATTCGCTCAAAACCTGAGGGATCCGGCTCTGTGGTGTAGTTTATATTCGCAACAAGGTTGCTGTTTTGATAAAAGAGTTTTTGATTACTTACCCAACACTCGGGAAGTAAAATTCTGGGAGCAAGTTAATCCATTAACAGGCATCGCCTGGGAAATATCGGTGAGTTTTCCTTTCCAACTAGATACGACTTCTTGGTGGAGCCGTATCAACAAGTTTCTACTTGGGGAAAGGGGGGACGAGCTTTACGTTTTAGAGTCATGGATTTTATCTGAACTAGGAGTGGCGTAAGTGGTCGAGTAGCGCCGGCCCAGCCTTATTATATTGGCCCAATTGGCCTGGAAGTTCCGCTAAGACGGTCCATTCCTTAGGAGTCCAGTGTTCGGTTGACAAGTAAATCTGACAGGTTCTCCTCTACATGTAGAAAATGGTGGGGTTGCACTACTACGACTGATCATCGTAAGTGGTATTCCTGGCGCGGCAAACTCCCGTAATGAGTTCATCATCCAATTGGATATTTCTGCAACACTACCCAGAGCACTTCGATAGAAAGGCTACGATTGGGCGATTGTTGAGTGTTGGCAGGGTCAAGTTTTCAAAATGATGTTTGCATCAAATGAAGTATCTCGTAACTTCATTTTATTTTGATGATATTTTAAAGATTGATTCTATACAAGTTTTGTCTTGTAGCTTAATCTATGGGATGAACTATTTATACATTGAACGGTGGTAGTTCAAGTAGTATTTGGAAAAGATATAAGTATATTGGAGTATCTTGTAACTTCATCTTTTAATATTATATCTAGTTCATGACTGTCTTATGAATGACAAAGGTTTCAGAAAAATGTTGAGACAAGGTTAGATATATTAGATCACCTTGCAACGATATTTTTATATAGTTATAAACTGGAACTCTGTGTATATTATACATGTCAGAGGATTTCAAAGATTGTGAAAAGTATATATGTATATATACTGAATATTTTGCGACTTGGTCGCGTTAAGATATCAGCTTGGTTCATTTCTTTTGACCAAGACTTTCATGAGTACTATGAGAATGCTCATATATTGTTAATCATTATACATATTATTTTGGTGGGCTTGTTGCTCACCCTTGCTTTCTTCTTTCATTACACAACATCAGATAGACAAGAAGAACAAGACCAAGCTCCCAATTCGCGAGCGGATAGGAAACGTTCCATAGTTTCCTATAGGCGTTGATGTCGTTGTAGCTGAGGTAGGAACTACCAATAGGCTAGGCTTTCAACTTTTGATGTACCAGACTTATATATCTCTATCAATTGTAATAATGGCAAAGAAATATAAATTTATTCAGAAACCTTTTTAAGGTGTATTGGCATATAATTTTGGAATAAAATGACTCGTGTTATTTTTGGATATTCATCTATGAGACTATAACTTGTGGTGTGTGTGTGTGTTTATTGTGGGGTCACAGTACAGAGTAGTTGATTGTTTATTAAGATTGGGTGTTATTAAGGGAAATGGAACTCGTGACAACCCGGATCCCCGACCCCGGATTTGGGGGTGTTACAGAAATGGTATCAGAGCCAAGCGTTATAAACCTCAGAGATGATGTGACGTTAAGTTAATAAGTTCATTAAGATAATAAGAACTCTTGCCAAGTTCATAGTCGGGCTACCTAATGTAGTACTGACAGTTAAAACCCTTATGGGAACCCTTATAAATATCGTGATAGAAGTATAGTTCGGTATCGTATATGGTAGCGGGACTCCGAACCCCGAGGTTGAGGAGCAACAACGCGATGATGTTTTATTAGTTATTGGAGATCAGATTGGGACCCGATAGAGCGTCCTAACACGGGACCGGATGATGTTCATATTGAGGATGTAGCGGTTGAGGATGTTGTCCTAGAAGGGAATTATCGCTGAGAAGGATCCTGTGAAGGATCCTGACAAGAATGAATAAAGGACCACTGAGGAATTGATGACCATGGTTAGGGCAACTACCAGAGGTAGGATTGGCCGGTCACTACCAGAGGTTCGTTCAAGTTTGTAAAGATAGTAGCCCCTTTAACGCGGCTTACTCGTAAGGCTGAGAAGTTTGAATGGACGGAGAAATGCGAGAACAGCTTTCAAGAACTGAAGTAAAGATTGGTGATGGCCCCTATGTTGGCATTGCCGGATGGAAAAAGGAGATTTTGTGATTTGTATTGACGCTTCGCATAAGGAATTAGGGTGCTCTTATACAACACAACAAGGTACTCGCGTACGCGTCAAGAAAATTAAGGGAATATAAAATTCGATATCCCCACCCATGAGCTTGGGCTCATGGTAATAGTTTTGCCCTAAAGATTGGAGGCACTACTTGTATGGAGAGAAGTGCGAGAATTACCTAAGTCATAAGTGCTCTAGTACATTTTCACGCAGAAAGAGCTCAACATGCGCCAAATGAGGTGGTTAGAGCTAATCAAGGATTACAATTATGAGATTCTTTATCATTCGGGGAAAGCCAATGTGGAGGCTGATACCCTTTGTAAAAAGGAGAGACTCAAGATGATAATGTCTTTAAGAGAGTTTATAAGAGATTTTGAGAAAATGGAAATAGAAGTGAAGGTAACCGGAGCCGGTACCAAAAAGCTGTTTGAGATTGCAATACAGCCTGAATTATTGGAAAAGAACATATTGTGCCAGAAAAAGTGATGAATGAAGGCAGAGAGCCAACAAATAGATAAGAGATTAATACCGAGAAAGATGATAAGGGAATAATGAGATATTCCTACAGAATTTGGGTTCCAAATGTTCAAGAGCTTAAAGATGAGATCTTAGATGAAAGCTAGTTTGAGGAATAAGATTTAGAGCAAACCCTGAACGTGATAGTCAGGGAGGTCGCCATCAAGATAGAAGGAACCCATAACATGATGAAGTGGAAAATGAGGATTTAAAATATGTAGGATGACCCCGATTATGGGGAGGAGGAGGGAATGTTCAGACTAAGGAAACAGAAGTCGAGTAAGGAAAGGAGACCCGCGACGGTACTCCTATACAAAAATTTATGGACCTGTCTAGACATAACTTAGACTATTATCCCCAACCACCACCCTGAGGAAACAATGCGGTGAGAAATTCTTTCAGGACCTTTAAGTCGCTAAGCTCTCAGAGTTCCAAGGAACAAGCTGACCCAGTCGAGGCAAGAGCCTGGCTAAAGGAAATATAGGAATCATTTGAGATTCTAAATGATTGACGAATCATAAAAGACTATTTTTGTCACTTACCCTCCTAAGAGAGAGGCCACTCGCTGGTAAAAGGCCAAGAAAGGCACGAAACCAGAGGTTATAATAAACTGATTAAAGTTCAGTCAGTTGTTTTCGGGAAAGTACTTCCCACGGTTATGGAGATAGTGTAAAAGCTTTAGAGCCATAACAAAGGCGGGCGAGTATGATGAATTATGAATCTAAGTTGTAAAAGTTGTCAAGATTCATTCTGAGGACACGAATCCAGAATGACGGGATGTTTGAAATCAATGCTTATGTTGTATTGGTTCATGAAATAACGATAAGAGAAAAGAAAATAAAAAGAAACTGAAGTGGAAAGGAATATAAAGGCAATAGAGTTTGAGGAATGATAAGGGAGTTGGGTATGAGGAAACCCTAAAGACTCGTAGCAATAGAAATAGAAAAGTATGTAATCGTCAGGATGAGGGTGATTCACCATGAGTTAAAATTGATGGTTGAAGGCATAAGAGTTACCTATATTTTGTCCCCTGTAAGTTGGGAGGATTCGAGGAAACCTTGACATAGTTCGAAGGATAAATAATGAGACGCGGATAGACTGAGGAGACAAGAAAGTAAGAAATTAGGAAAATTGGATGAAGGAAGTGACCTTCAAGAATGTGAAGTGTAAGATCGGTGGCTTGATACCCAGAAAGGAAGACGCCAGGTATGAAAGATATCCCAATATTGAGATGACTGTTGAGATAAACAACAAAAGTAAATGAGGAGTAATTAAGAAGAAGTTCACGTTGAACACAACCAATATCTTCCAGAACATCCCTGTTGTCATTACCAAATTAGGAAAGAAAAGCGGGTAACCATTGTTATCTTTTGAAGGCCATATGGGTTGACCTCAGTTTGAATAAAGATGCTATTGTGAAATTGGTATAGACTATCTGGATGGGAATGATTGAATAAGACACCCTTATCAGGGATACATGGCTTGATTTATCCATGGAAGGACGCAAGTACCTTTTTAAAGGTGGAATTAAGGATAGAATATCGGTAACTTAAAATGAATCCTAGGGGAATGCATAAAGGTTGGCATTTCACCCTTAATAGGGATAGTATGAGTTTTGACAGTATGAATTGGAAAGGATTAAGGTAATAACAACCTTTAAGAATCAGTGGAGAATTTTTTTTAGAAGTATATAGACAATGATTCTGGTATTAATGATGGTATCTTGATATGCCCTGTATCTAGGGAATACAGGAGGAACGATTCAAGGATAACCTTAGAGGTTTTCAAGGAAAAAGGTTATATTCAAAGTTCTCAAGAATAGAAATTTTGATAAAGGAAATGTGACGTAATTATAATAATGCCAAGTGGGGCATGTGTTAGACCACGAGAAAGTATGGATCGAACCAGTAAAGATCGAAATTGTTCAGGGCAATTAGGACCTAAGATAAAAGATGTCCTAAGTATGATCGAGAGTCAGTCGTGACAATGATTAACCTCTAAAGACTGAGGCAATAACTTATGGGAAAATGGTGATACTTGTTACTCATCAGATTTTAAGGAAAACATCTTCACTCAAGCAGTGATTGGAAATGAGGTAGAAAATTTAGTTCGATGTGGTTAAAATGACATTGATTGTAAGGAAATTTTACTATCAGGAAAGGCCAAAGAGGTGGCCGACACTTTAAGTGTAAGAAGATAATTATAGGCGCTTGTGCCAAAAGAATACAGTGATGATGGTTAAAGCTGTGAAGGTTGTATTATGGTTTGGAAGATTGACATTCCTTCTGATGACTGTGCAATACCCAACCGTAATAGTAGTTGGTAAAGGTTTAATTCGTGTAATCGCCATAAGCGGGCTATCTATCTCAGAAGGTACTATCTTGAGATAAGCCAGGACCATGTTTCAAAAAGGACTAGACGAACCTTTGAGTTAAGTTTTCTATTTAAGGCATATGATTAAGAATGGTATTAACCTGCTATCATTGCTTTGATTGAAACTCTTCTGCAATTTTATCTGCTTCATGTCATGAAAGTACGTCAGAATTTGGAGTGTTCTTCATGAATTATGAATGGTGATTATGTTAACTCCTTAGAAGAATTCTATATTACATGTATGGACTCCGTATGGTTAGATATTAAGATTTCATGGAAAGTGAATGACGACAGTAGGTCAGTGGTGGACCATAGTAATGCAGCAATGATTCTGCGAGTAATGAGCTGATTACAACATTGAGAGTTGTATTGGAATGGATGTTGAGATTGAGTACCACTAATCGTGTCATGTTGACGTATAAGTTATATTTGATAGAAAAACTAGGTCGATTATTTACCTATTGAATATTTATTCCTTCTTATTAATAGAGAGTCGTATTACTATACGAGGAAGGTTGCAGTGCAAGCATAGAATTCTAGTAACGATGATGTCTAGAATGAGATCTCAGATTCGATTTTCGATATCGAGGGAGTTTCAAAGGTGATTGGGTATAAGCTCGAGGAAGAGCATGGGTCCATAGAATGATGGGCAGAATAGTAAAAATATTTAGGCATGTGAAATACGATGCTATAATACTTGATGTTGATACATATATGTATATGTTTTGTTCTCCTATGACAAACCTCTATAGTTCAGAGGTAGATTCCAAGCTAGATATTTTGTGGCAGTATATTTTATATATATACAATTCTCTTCAATTCATTCTTTTCTCTCCTTTTCATTTCATATAAGCTGAGAAGAACAACCCTTCCAGAAGGGGAGGTATTGCCGAATGACTATCTATCTGTGTGATAGAAGCCTAGTACGATACCACATGTTGTTTAATTGCTTGTCAAGTACTAAAGGCTGGCCACCTTCTGTACTAACTATGCAATAGAACAAGTGTTCATGATCATAGTGATCTCTCAACAAATTCCTTTACTTCTATATGATTGATCAAACTTTGGAAAATAGAAATAGCTGAAAAAGGAGTAGTAAAGTTATGGTGGTATTCGGAATGGAAACACATTCGTGATACAAAGGTTGACATGGTTATTAAAAGGTTATAGAACGCTAACGAGCAAGAATATAACCAGTATAATATTAGGAACGGAAGGTAGTAGCGATTACGAACTGGAAAAGAATGGGTATTGAGAAGCAAAAGCTCAAATGCTAAAAGCTATAATGAGAGTCTGTGCAATAGACTTGAAAGAATTTGGAATGATCACTTAACGCGGGTTGAGTTTTCTCACGATAATAGATCGTATGTCAGGTATCGAGATGTCGTCTTATGAGATCTTTGAGGGAAGACAATGTCGATCCCCCTTATGTTAGGATGAAGTTGTAGAGCGCAAGATGCTCGGACCAGCAGTGGTCCAAAGGACCAAGGATATAATAGATTTAATCAGAGGACGGCTGGTAGTAGCCAAGATAGGAACACGAAGTATGCAGATTTGACTCGAAAGGACAAAGAGTATGAAATAGGGGACCTAGTGTTGTTATAGGTATTCCCTTGGAAAGGATTGATGAGGTTCGGAAAGAAATGAAAGCTAAGTCCACAAATTGTTGGACCCTTGGATATATTAAGACGTATTGGGGAGTTAGCATATGAGCTAGCCCTACCCCCGAACATGTAGCAAGTCCTAACGTGTTTCACGTATCAATGTTAAGGAAGTGTAATTCAGATGCCAGATAAATAGGAGCATATGAGCGCCTAGACAAGCAACCAGGCGTAACCTATATGGAGCAACCAGGAAGGGTTATAGATTGAAAAAGGAACAAGTGTTTAGGAGAAGGGTTATTAAACTATTCAGAGTTTGATGGAAGAACCACAATGTGGCAAAATTTACTCGAGAGTTAGAAAGTGCAATGTTAAGAGAGTATACCTATTCATTTTCTATCTGATTTCGGGACGGAATCCTTTTAAGGAGGGGAGACTGTAATAACCCCAAATTTTGGAATTTTTGAAACCCTTATGAATAGTGATTTTGCTGAATAAGAAAACTTTTCATGCCACACTATGTAGGGGTTCTTCTATTGTTATTCTGAGATCTTATTAGTACTTTATATGGGATATAAGTGTATGTAAAGATCGTCAGAATCCAAATTCGAACACTTTGATATTTTCCCGAAAATCCACCAGATATCGAAAGAATTGAGTATAAGGTAACAGGATAAAAAGGATTTAAATTAAAGGATTGTAAGAGAGGATCATAAAAGGATTATAATTTATTGAGAAAGGTTAAGGGAACCCAAGTAATAAGATCCCGGGTATGATCCCTCAAACGATAAACGAAAACGAAAGTTAAGCGAACCGTATAACAGATCAGCGGTCATTAGCCAAGTAATTAGAAGCTAATCAAAGAGATTAGTGGGGATGATGTCATCAAACCAATGAGAAGAGGACAAAGGTGGGAGGGTGACATCACATGGTGACATAAGCATGACCAAAGCAAGTGTGTTGTTGGTTGATTTAGAACCACACAAAAGTTACCATGGTAAAAGGTAAGAAAACAAAACAAAACAAATCAAAAAACAACCAACCAAGCCAAAACATTTCATTTTCACCAAAAAAAAATAAAAATCTATCTCATTTCTTCATCAAGCTCTCGGCTTTTTTCATTTTCAAAGGAAAGAAAAATCCAAAACCAAGATCCAAGCTTTGTTAAATCATGAGGTAATTATCTAAGGTTCCTTATACATAGATATAGCTATCCCATGAGTTTAAGCTTCTAATTCCTTCACAATCTCTTCCAATAAATCAAGGAAGAAGATGGTGAATAGTAACCTTCAAGAAATAACTTTGGTTTTCTTGATTTTTATGAAAGTTCAAGGTAGCTTAAGCATAGATCAAGGCTTCCATGGGCATTCCAAGGATCTTTCATTGAATAAAAGCTTCAAGGAAGGTATAACTCTAAATTATCTTAGCATTAAGTTGTTTGGTATAAATGGTTATGATGATGGAATAATAGATTAAGTGTAGTAGTTGCTTTGTCATGTTGAGATCTTAGTTGTTAAGTATTTTTGTTGATTTTGGAAGTTAAGAGTAGCACTAGTTGTTCTTGATGATTCATGGTATGATTTGGGCTTGGTTTAAATGGTTTAAAGTGGTTGATGAGTGATATTTTCATATGGTTGTATTGGGATTGATTGGTGATGGTTTGGTGTTGAATTGGTTTGGTAAAATTTTGGGAAATCGCGTAAACATAGCCGTCGTAATGCCTGATTTACCGTAGACTGTTTTTGTTCTTAACATTAGGACCCGTGAACTCACTTCTAATTTTGACCATTGCCATGATTAGATAGTTCATGTTACAAGCTTCGTTTTGATATGTGGAACGCTTGAATCCGATGTACGGTTTAGGAGAAACGACCGTTTTAAGTAACGGCGTTTCGCGAACGAACCATTACCCCTCGCCTTACTTTGAAACCTTGGTTAAGGACCTTAAATGACTAATTGGGGTATGAAACATTTATGTAAAGTGGATTAGGCAGTTGGTAAGGTACTCGCGAAAGAATCTCCTTAAAACCCTTAATGGTTAATTTATTAAAAATGGTGGAGCCGAGGGTACTCGAGCGACTTAAGTGAATCGTTAAGCGCGAAAGCGAACGTTAGGACTCTAAATGGTTAAAGTCTAGTTTCTTAAGCGACCGAGGTTTAATTCCGAATTATGTTGTTGTTCATAGGTTATCGGACCCACTCTAAGCTTAAGTCTATCCGGGAGCACTCAGGCAAGTTTTTTACCCGTTATACTGTTGTTGTGATGTATATATGTATATACATTGTCTTGTGATAAATGCATGATGGTTAATTAGCAAATTCTTGCGATATATTGTAGCATGTGATATGGTATATATGCATGCCTGTTTCGTATTCTTGATACATATATCTGTTGATTCAGTTGATAATACCTATGCTAGAGATAAGCGGTAATTTGCATATACCCTTAGTATAGGGGACCTAAAGGTAAACTTTTTTCTAAAACCGGGAGTCGATGCTCCCGAGTATAATATATATATATTTATATATATATATGAATAGTTTTTAAAACTATGAATCAAATAAGGTTTATTCGATGACCTTATTTTATTAATGAATATTATTTTGAATATTCATTCGAGGGCTTATGACCCCGTTTATTTTATTATTGAATATTATTTTGAATATTCATTCGAGGGCTTATGACCCTGTTTATTTTATTATTGAATATTATTTTGAATATTCATTCGAGGGCTTATGACCCCGTTTATTTTATTAATGAATATTATTTTGAATATTCATTCGAGGACTTATGACTCCGCTTAATTTATTATTGAATATTATTTTGGATATTCATTCGAGGACTTATGACTCCGCTTAATTTATTAATGAATATTATTATTTGAATATTCATTCGAGGACTTATGATTCCGATTATTTACTAATTATTATTCTTAATTTTATTAAACAATAATGTGTCGATAATCAAACTTACTTTTGATTATTCAAATAAAGATAGTACTTTGTATAAGTATATCTTTGGTTATTTAATATTCATTGCAAGTATAAGTTTTAAAACTTCTACTACAATTATTTTTATAAATATTATTCTTTATGAGAATATTATTTAAATAATAATATTCGGATATTTTCTAATAAATTGGGACTGATTTATTCCATTAAATCAACACTACTCCAAACATTCTTAAAAATGTTTGCGAGCCTTCAAAATGATTTTTAAAGGTTAGGGCGGATCCCAAAACTCATTTTTATATTTAAGATCTTCCTTTTAAATGGGATTTAAATATTCACTCAAAACCTGAGGGATCCGGCTCTGTGGTGTAGTTTATATTCGCAACAAGGTTGCTGTTTTGATAAAAGAGTTTTTGATTACTTACCCAACACTCGGGAAGTAAAATTCTGGGAACAAGTTAATCCATTAACAGGCATCGCCTGGGAAATATCGGTGAGTTTTCCTTTCCAACTAGATACGACTTCTTGGTGGAGCGGTATCAACAAGTTTCTACTTGGGGAAAGGGGGGACGAGCTTTACGTTTCAGAGTCATGGATTTTATCTGAACTAGGAGTGGCGTAAGTGGTCGAGTAGCGCCGGCCCATCCTTATTATATTGGCCCAATTGGCCTGGAAGTTCCGCTAAGACGGTTCATTCCTTAGGAGTCCAGTGTTCGGTTGACAAGTAAATCCGACAGGTTCTCCTCTATATGTAGAAAATGGTGGGGTTGCACTACTACGACTGATCATCGTAAGTGGTCTTCCTGGCACGGCAAACTCCCGTAATGAGTTCATCATCCAATTGGATATTTCTGCAACACTACCCAGAGCACTTCGATAGAAAGGCTACGATTGGGCGATTGTTGAGTGTTGGCAGGGTCAAGTTTTCAAAATGATGTTTGCATCAAATGAAGTATCTCGTAACTTCATTTTATTTTGATGATATTTTAAAGATTGATTCTATACAAGTTTTGTCTTGTAGCTTAATCTATGGGATGAACTATTTATACATTGAACGGTGGTAGTTCAAGTAGTATTTGGAAAAGATATAAGTATATTGGAGTATCTTGTAACTTCATCTTTTAAACTTATATCTATTTCTGGACTGTCTTATGAATGACAAAGGTTTCAGAAAAATGTTGAGACAAGGTTAGATATATTAGATCACCTTGCAACGATATTTTTATACAGTTATAAACTGGAACTCTGTGTATATTATACATGTCAAAGGATTTCAAAGATTGTGAAAAGTATATATGTATATATATACTGAATATTTTGCTACTTGGTCGCGTTAAGATATCAGCTTGGTTCATTTCTTTTGACCAAGACTTTCATGAGTACTATGAGAATGCTCATATATTGTTAATCATTATACATATTATTTTGGTGGGCTTGTTGCTCACCCTTGCTTTCTTCTTTCATCACACAACATCAGATAGACTAGAAGAACAGGACCAAGCTCCCAATTCGCGAGCGGATAGGAAACGTTCCACAGTCTCCTATAGGCGTTGATGTCGTTGTAGCTGAGGTAGGAACTACCAATAGGCTAGACTTTCAACTTTTGATGTACCAGACTTATGTATCTTTATCAATTGTAATAATGGCAAAGAAATATAAATTTATTCAGAAACCCTTTTAAGGTGTATTGGCATATAATTTTGGAATAAAATGACTCGTGTTATTTTTGGATATTTATCTCTGAGACTATAACTTGTGGTGTGTGTGTGTTTATTGTGGGGTCACAGTACAGAGTAGTTGATTGTTTATTAAGATTGGGTGTTATTAAGGGAAATGGAACTCGTGACAACCCGGATCCCCGACACCGGATTTGGGGGTGTTACAGGGGTCAGATGGGGTGATATTAATGCTCATCTCTATTTGTTTGGTTGAGACTACAAATTGTTGAGTGAAAAAAAAATGAGCATATTTATTATTAATTCGTCTCATTCCTCAATTATTAACACTTAGGTTGACTAAGTGCATTTTATATATGTGAGGTGATTGAAATAAATTGAAATTATTGGAAAAATTAATAAGAGTGCAAGACATATTAAAACTAATGAAAAATGACATGCTCTTTGAAAACATAACAACAAATGAAGTAAATTCAGAAAAGTATAACGATAAAAACTAAATTGGTCAATATGAGGGTGTAAATTATTATATAATTTAATAAAAAAATTAGGACTAATTTTCTTGTTTTAAAAATATACTTAAAAATAAATAATGAAATATATTTAATATATTATTTATATTAGATCAGATTTTAATATTTTATTTTTTTAAGTCAGTGTCCGGCTAATCCAAATTATTGTTCAAAAAATCAACCTTCTTAGCCAAGATATCGACCGAGTACACATACTCGAACTTATTCACGGGCTGATTTTTCATTAGTCGAATAAAACCCGCTTTTGAGTCTAACTAAGGTCAAACTCGGTCCTACTCAGATTAAAAATTAAAAAGTCTAAAAATAAATACATGGTAAAATAATATTGAACCAATATAATTATTTAATTATTTAAGAGTATTATAAAATTTATTCATTCACCTCACTTTGTAATCTATATATGCCCGATTTCATAAAAAATTAAAGATTTTCACATCCATAATGAACTGTAATTAAATTTTTTTCGTTATCTAGGAGATGTATATAATAATGATGAAAATAAGAGTAATATATATTGTTTTGGTTGGTTTTATCTTTAAAGTAATATGTAATTTTTATATTATACATATCTATATTAATAAATTAGTTTTAAAAGTTACTTTTTAATATATTTGATTTTTGATCCACGTACTCATTCCAAGTACTCCAGAATTAACTTGACTCGGTAAACTCACTAAGTCAAACTTAATTAAATTGAATTCTAATTTTTAAAAAATATAATCAAATAAAGTATAAAAAAATATTTAGTATTATAAAAAATATTATTCACAACCATTAACAAACTAGTGTGTGTGTTTTGCTTAAATAACAAGTGGTGGCATTTTAAAAATTTTATAGTGAAGCTACAAAAACTAAACTAAAAAAACAGTCATATAAATAATATAAATCAATATTTTATTTACTCAAAAGTTAAATTTATAAAAAAGAATTTAATAAACAATAGATAATGTGGCTTATCTAATAAAAATATGTGGTAGTGACATGAAATTTTGTAAGTAGGAGGGGTTTGGTTCGATTCTTATTGGATACAATATTAGTACTTAATTTTAACAAAAATTGTGTATAAATGACATTTGTATAATTTTTAAAAATAAAAGGGCAAAATCGTGATTTCACAGCCAGTTTAAATGACTATTTTTGCCCTTGTGTTGCCATTTAAAATATAGTAACTGACATAATAACCCGTGCGAGGCACGAGTCATTTTCTAGAGTTTTTAATGCATCATGCAATTATAATATTTTTAGTTATTTTCTTATTTGTAAATGTTGTACATGAAGGGTTTTTAGCACATAAACGCAACGAAAACGTAAATTTAAATCTTAAAAAAACCGAAACCCTCCGCAAGATCCATGCGAAAAATAATATTTAATTTGTAGTTCAGTATGTTTACCTTTAGAAACTTTACGTTAATGGAAAGATGGAGGTCTTTAATAGCGATCCAAGAATGATGAACGGAGATCCCTAGCAGCTGCTCCTCAAGTGCGAAGCACTCCACCGGTATCAACCAAGAGTACAATGTGATGGAGGAGGAAGAGGTTGGGAGAATTAGTTGCCTCCCTCTTGTTCTACTTTAAAATTAGGGTTAATTATTTGGGTTGAGGCAAATAGGGTTTATAATAGTATATTTATAGGCAAAATTTTCAGCTGAAAATTTTGCATAAAATATTATTATTATTAACCCTTTAATTGATTATTCTTATTAACCAATTAACTAATAATTAAAACACCTTTTAATCATTAATCCCTTTTCTAAACACATTAGAAAATAATTATCTCACTTGATTTAATTTCCAAAATTAAATTCTTAATTAATAATATTAAGAATTAATTAAATTTCATTAAATCAATTATTAAATCTGCTAATTAATTATTTATTTCATAAATAAATAATTACCAGCCATTATTAATTAATTCCTCCACCATTAAATCATTCTCTTTTATGGTGTGACCCTGTAAGTTCAATATTAAGCCGGTAGTAGAAATAAATAATGATAAAACTATTTTATCATTATTTATATAAATTCTCTAATTCATTAAATATGATTAATTAATAAATTAATCATATTTATTCTACATCGTGAGGGATACTTTTCAGCATATCGCGACTATCCGGATAATACGAATTCACTGCTTAGAATACCAAGAACCTATTCAGTGAGTAGTTACCGTACAATCAATTCCTTCTACCCTGCAATGTCATGATTAAATATAAGGCATGGAACTTGTGTCAAGCCTATCTTATTTAATCATTTACTTTCCCATTCACTATGCTTAGTTCTATTTAATGTAAATTAGAAACTCCTTTCTAATTTCATTCACTCTGGCCAGAAATTCCTGAACTAGCATAAGTGGATCAGCATTGAACATTCTCTTCCTTCACTAGAAGAGGTAGATCCTTTATTGATCATACACTATCTTCGTGTACAAATTCCTATACCCAGTAGAGCCCTTATAATTGTCCTTGGAGACTAAAAACTAAACAAAACATAGTTCAGTGTACACAAGATGACTATGATGACCTCAAGTCTAAGGATACTTGTACAACTATCACTATGTGAACAACTGCTGACACGTGAGTGAACTCCATCAGTTGTTCAGCTGTGTGAGTCATGTTCACTGAACTTATTCTATAATAAGAACCTACATACTAGCTATAGTATCACCACACAAATGTCTATGAGAACAGACATCCTTCGTAATGAAGCAAGCATAGTATGTACCGATCTTTGCGGATTACTAATTACCAGTTAGTAATCCTACGACCAGGAAATATTTAAGTTTAGAATTATCATCTTTTAGGTCTCATTATTATGATCTCATCATAATCTATAAAAAGCTTTACTTTAAACTATGGTATATCTTATTTAAACACTTAAATAGATAAAGCCCGCAATAAAACCAAAACAAGTCTTTTATTAATATCAATGAAATCAAAACAGATTACATAAAAGTTATTCCTAAATCATCATACATGATTGGACTTAGGACACATCTCTTTCAGTACAATATCTAACGTATATCAAATACAAGTTGATTGTTTATCAATGTGAATTATTTTCATACAAGACATTACCAAATTACACAACGTTTCTAATATAGCTCATTAAGTGAAATATATATATTCTTGTTTGTGTTGTATAATTTGTATTTAATGAATGAATATAAACAGGGCAGTCAGTGTACGTTTAAAACGAAACGATTAAACTTAATATGTAGAATGTCGTTAGTATTTTTACAAAGAAAAAGCTAAAAATTAACATATATGTTGAATACGGAGTTGTCCAAAAATTTTGAACTTTATTTAAATAAACTCTATGTACTGGTCTATATTATTACTGAGTTCACTACTAACTTACAATTAACTTACTCAATTTAAAAAGTTAAAAAATGCATAATTGAAGTCAGAATGACTTGCAATCATGATAAACAATAATGTAAAATTTACAACTGTTAATATAAAAGTTGATTTTAATGAAAAATGTTAGTTTTTGAAATTCAATGCATGTATGTATAGACAAATGTTAGTTTTCATTTACACTACTGTTAACAAAGTAAGATTAAGTTATATGTGTGCGTGTCAGCATGTAAATTATCGTATGTTATATTTCTTAGTAAATTACGATAGTTTCAATTATTTATATGTTAAATATCTGATTTATGTACATGTATAATCATTATTAACATCTAGTGAGACAATTGATTACTTAAATAACATGCATTTATAAATATTCAAAAATTAAAATCATCTAATAAATAAATTGCAATAATTTATATATGATATTCACAGTATCATTGATAAATAATTCATATCTATTTTTTACGCAACCGAGTATCAATCATGGTTATAACATAAAAATAAGTTATATATTGTAAAGACTTATTATTGATATTCAAGATTTTTTTTTAAGAATTCGAAGAAAAAATTGTAATTATATTTTAAACCGTTGTTAAGTTTCTTTCATTACGACTCTAATATTTATTCATATAATTATTTGATAAAATTGTATACTATTATCCTAAATTAAATATATTTTTTATTCGATAAAGTTTTATAAATATCAGTTAAATTGGTTAATTACTTCAAATTAATTAAATAGATAAAACCCGCAATAAAACCAAAATAAGTCTTTTATTAATATCAATGAAATCAAAACAGATTACATAAAAATTATTCCTAAATCATCATACATGATTAGACTTAGGACACATCTCTTTCAATCTCCCACTTGTACTAAAGTCAATCACTTTGGTATCTAATACCCATCTTGTCTTTATGACGATCAAAGTGACTTTGAGAAAGTGGCTTTGTGAGTGGGTCTGCTACGTTGTTATGTGTGTCAACTCTCTTGACGTCTCCTTTTTCAATACAATACGAGAAATGTTACCGCGCTCCCACTAACCTTTTTGTAGACACATGGTTCATCTATGTTTTTGATAAAACCAAACTCTTTGATTGTCTCATCAAAATGGATGTTCCATCTACGAGAAGCTTGATTTAAACCATATATGGTTCGCAGCAGCTTACACACTAGGTGTTCATTTCCCTTGGAAAGAAAACCCTCTGGCTGTGTCATATACACTTTCTCTTCAAGTTTCCCATTGAGGAAGGCCGTTTTCATGTCCATTTGCCAGATCTCATAGTCGTAGTAAGCAGCAATCACAAGCAAAATCCGAATTGATTTTAACAGGGCTACAGGCAAAAAAGTTTCATCAAAGTCAATCCTTTGCCTTTGTCTGAATCCTTTTGCCACGAGCCTGGCCTTATTGGTCTCCACCTGGCCATCTGCTCCAATCTTTCTTTTGTATACCCATTTGCATCCAATAGGCTTAACACCTTCAGGCGCCTCAACCAGAGTCCATACTTGGTTGGTATACATAGATTCCATTTCGGATTTCATGGCACTATGCCATTTCTCTGAGTCAACACTACTCATAGCCTCATTATAGGTCATAGGGTCGTCATCATCAATAATTGACAACTCATTGTCATTCTCAATGACAAGGCCATAATACCTCTCAGGTTGGCGAGACACTCTCCCTGACCTACGAATGGGCTGTTCCACAGAAGGTTGTTCAGTCTGAACAGGTGTTTCCACTTGATCCTTAGTAGTTTGTGCTTCTTGAACTTCATCAAGTTTAATTTTGCTCCCACTATTTCCTTCAAGGATAAACTGCTTTTCCAAGAAGGTAGCATGTCTGGAGACAAACACCCGATGATCAGTGTAAAAGTAATACCCTAAATTCTCTTTAGGATATCCCACAAAATTATATTTTACGGATCGAGATTCCAGCATATCTGGGTCAACTTTCTTGACATAAGCTGGACATCCCCAAATCTTAACGTGTTTAAGACTCGATTTCCTTTCTTTCCATATCTCATATGGAGTTTGAGGAACAGATTTGGAAGGCATCTTATTCAGTAAATATGCTGAGGTTTCCAATGCATAACCCTAGAGGAATACTGGAAGATTCGCATAGCTCATCATGGACCGAACCATGTCTAACAAAGTTCGATTTCTCCTTTCAGATACCCCATTCAACTGTGGAGTATATGAAGGAGTCCACTGGTAGACTATACCATTTTCTTTGAGATAAGCTAGAAACTCTCCATTCAAGTATTCACCACCTCGATCTGATCGAAGAGTTATAATACTATGTTTGGTTTGTTTCTCCACTTCATACTTATATTCTTTGAACTTTTCAAAGGCTTCAGACTTGTGTTTCATCAAATACACATATCTGAATCTAGATCGATCATCTATGAATGCAATGAAGTATGAAAATCCACCCATGGCTTGCGTAGACATTGGTCCACATACATCTGTGTGTACCATTCCTAGCATATCTGCAGCCCTCTCTCCATGTCCACTAAATGGAGATTTGGTTATTTTAACCAATAGACAAGACTCGCATGTAGGATATGATTCAAAATCAAAGGGGTCAAGTAACCCTTCCTTATGCAATGTCCGCAGTCTATTTTCACTAATTTGACCAAGTCCGCAGTGCCACAAGAAAGTGAGATTTTCATCATCCCTTTTTCTTTTATTAGTATGTTCAATTTGTAGTAAATTATGCTCTACGTCACATACATACAGACCATTGTTTAAAATACGACTTCCATAAAGAACGTTATTTCTAAGAATTGAACATTTATTATTCTGAATAACAAACGAAAATCCAGCCAAGTCTAACATGGAATAGAAATAATATTCCTCACAATCGAGGGAACAAAATAATAATTATTTAGAACAATAGTCTTGCCCGTATGCATATGTAAATGAAATGATCCTACAGCTTCAGCAGCAACTCTTGCTCCATTTCCCATCCGTAGAATCACCTCCTCTTCTTCAAAAGTCCTACTTCTCCTTAGTCCCTGCAATGAATTGCAAATATGAGAACCACAGGCGGTATTTAATACCCAAGTAGAAATTTGACTTAGTGACATATTAACTTCGATCATGAACATACCTGAATCAGAAGCGGTAGTCTCACTACCCTTCTTCTTCTTCAATTTTGTAAGGTAAACCTTGCAGTTCCTTTTCCAGTGCCCCACCTTGTTACAGTGAAAGCAAACAGCTTTGCTCTTGGGGTCTTCAACTTTTGGTGGAACCGGCTTTTTCTCACCTACTTTCTTCTTCTTGGAAGGGTTCTTCTTCCTTTTCTTAGGATTGGAACCTTCACCAATTAGAAGAACAGAACTCTTCTTAGGGGGGAAATTCTATTCCGCAGTCTTCAACATGTTGTGGAGTTCAGGCAGGCTGACATCCAGCTTATTCATATGAAAGTTCACAACAAACTACGAGAACGAACTCGGAAGTGATTGCAAGACCAAGTCTTGGCTCAGCTCCCCATCCATGGCAAAACCAAGTTGTCCAAGACGTTCAATCAAATTGATCATCTTAAGTACATGGTCATTCACAGATGATCCCTCAGACATCCTACAACCGAACAGCTCCTTCGATATCTCATATCGAGCTGTCCTCCCTGCCACATCATACAACTCTTGTAGATGTATAAGGATATTGTGAGCATCCATATGCTCATGTTGCTTCTGTAGCTCAATGTTCATGGAAGCTAGCGTGATGCAGTGAGCAACATTTGCATCATCTATCCACTTACGATACATAAAATATTCATCATTATGCGCATCGCTAGCAGGTTTAGTAGGCTTAGGTGAGTCAAGCACATATTCCAGCTTCTCAACCCTGAGAACAATTCTCAAGTTTCAAAGCCAGTCAGCAAAATTAGGACCAGTCAACTTGTGAGCATCTAGTATACTCCGGAGTGATAGTGCAGAAGACATAACGAATATAGTAAATCTGTAAATGATGAACACATAACAACACTTAGCAAATATTCAATTTCATTTCAAAACACTATATGAATCGGGTCTTTATTCATAAGTGGCTCCCACTAGTTTATCTAACTTATACAACCCCTAAGTGAAAATTAAACATTCATAATGCTAGTGGGAATAGGGATCCTACATTCCATCACACAACCTCGGCTGTAGCACGAAACACCATGCGATGTTCAATAGGCAGACAACTCTTGTCAATTACATCTTATGTTATTCCCTAATAAAACTTTAGCCTCTTGAATAATTGAGTCACGGTTGTAGCACGATAAACTCAATATTCTAAGTCAAGTCTAACCCAACATTTCGTACAATTGAATCAGTCTCCAACGACCCACGGCTGTAGCACGTAACGACCTTTAGATTCTAATTCAATGTACACATCTCTATGTAATAGACAAGTATTTCTTATTTCGAAATCAAAGCCCTCGGCTGTAGCACGAAACGACAATGATTTAAAAATAAGAACCATTTTCTACCATGTTGGAAGGCTACGACCGACACAAGCCCGTTGTGTCATTGGCCAATTACTACTTGATATTATTTAATTTTAGAGGGATTATATTATGTTATGTTACAATCATAATCATATTATAAAGAGATTCTTCCTTTTAAATTAAATATTTCAAATCAATAATCGATAATCAGATGATTCCCAAATCGGGGGGAGCATTATCAAGAGGCGTCACTCAATACCCCTTTCTTATAGATAGAAATCTGCTTTTAACAGAATCATCCTTTCTCTCAATATTGAAAATTCATATTTAATTACGTGTTTCATAAACACAAGAATCTCATGATTGTATTCATAATATTATTGTTAAGGCAAGAAACGATTCCTATTCTAGATTTTCTAGAGCACGCCTTATATTGATTTAAGTTCACCTAAATCTATCATCGCATGGTAAACATAGACATATATCTCATATATAAAATTAAATAAACAAGTAAATGTAAAGTGCAATAAAGTAAATGTATTTGGTTATGGCCCCATCCTATGTGATCTTTATCAATCTCATGATAAAGATCAAGGTCAATCTAATATGGTGATGGAAATAAATACAACTACTTATTACATAAGTCTTCTTCTTTGTTTAGACTTCTTGTATGCCTCGTCTTCTTCTTTGTATCACCTCCATTGGATAGCCTTCTTGAGTCTTCAATTACATTACATAAATTGAAAGTAAAACTAATCTAATGAACTTACAAGAATAACTCGAGTTATATTCGAGATTTATGATTACAAAGATTGACGACATGAAAGTCGTATTTAAAACCAAAACCAATACCATTACACTAAGGTCGAAAGGCCATAACCATCCACCATGCTCATACAACACATAAAAGCATGTTAAAACACATAATCTGATCTTAACATATCATATTATCCATGATCTAATCATAAAAAAAATGACAAAAATCAGAAAAATCAGAATAAAATCAGAATCAAATCAGAAAAATAAGAATCACTATTTGCGAACAGTAAACGACGTCAAACGCCTTACAGACGAGTCGTTGATAGCTTTAGCTATCAGTTTTGTTCAGACGCTCATTTACCTATGGAATAGGGTATTCGTTTGCGTAAATCGGACACCAGACCCAGATTTTAGCAAATCTGCAGCAGCCAATTCAGAATCCGTATCTAATATGATTCTCATAATTAGAAAAAACATAAATCATGTATATATCAGTATATATACAGATTACATAATCATCTTATGATTATACAACTCACATGAATATCATATATTCAAAACCATACATATATAAGCATATTATATCAACATCAAATCATGGCGAATCACGTACCTGCTCATATATCGAAAACAGTTAAATACATAAACGAATTAAAAACTTTTCGCAAGTAGCTCTGATTCCATTGAAGGGGTTTTAGCACATAAACGCAACGAAAACGTAAATTTAGATCTTAAAAAAACCGAAACCCTCCGCAAGATCCATGCGAAAAATAATATTTAATTTGTAGTTCAGTATATTTACCTTAAGAAGCTTTACGTTAATAGAAAGATGGAGGTCTTTAATAGCGATCCAAGAACGATGAACGGAGATCCCTAGCAGCTGCTCCTCAAGTGCGAAACACTCCACCGATATCCACCAAGAGTACAATGTGATGGAGGAGGAAGAGGTTGGGAGAATTAGTTGTCTCCCTCTTGTTCTACTTTAGAATTAGGGTTAATTATTTGGGTTGAGGCAAATAGGGTTTATAATAGTATATTTACAAGCAAAATTTTCAGCTGAAAATTTTGCATAAAATATTATTATTATTAACCCTTTAATTGATTATTCTTATTAACCAATTAACTAATAATTAAAACACCTTTTAATCATTAATCCCTTTTCTAAACACTTTAGAAAAATAATTCTCTCACTTGATTTAATTTTCAAAATTAAATTCTTAATTAATAATATTAAGAATTAATTAAATCTCATTTAATCAATTATTAAATCTGCTAATTAATTATTTATTTCATAAATAAATAATTACCAGCCATTATTAATTAATTCCTCCACCATTAAATCATTCTCTTTTATGGTGTGACCCTGTAGGTTCAATATTAAGCCGGTAATAGAAATAAATAATAATAAAACTATTTTATCATTATTTATATAAATTCTCTAATTCATTAAATATGATTAATTAATAAATTAATCATATTTATTCTACATCGTGAGGGATACTTCTCAGCATATCGCGACTAGCCGGATAATACGAATTTACTGCTTAGAATACCAAGAACCTATTCAGTGAGTAGTTACCGTACAATCAATTCCTTCTATCCTGCAATGTCACAATTAAATATAAGGCATAGAACTTGTGTCAAGCCTATCTTATTTAATCATTTGCTTTCCCATTCACTATGCTTAGTTCTATTTAATGTAAATTAGAAACTTCATTCTAATTTCATTCACTCTGGCCAGAGATTCCTGAACTAGCATAAGTGGATCAGCATTCAACATTCTCTTCCTTCACTGGAAGGGGTAGATCTTTTATTGATCATACACTATCTTCGTGTACAAATTCCTATACCCAGTAGAGCCCTTATAATTGTCCCTGGAGACTAAAAACTAAACCAAAGCATAGTTCAGTGTACACAAGATGACTATGATGACCTCAAGTCTAAGGATACTTGTACAACTATCACTATGTGAACAACTGCTGACACGTGAGTGAACTCCATCAGTTGTTCAACTGTATGATTCATGTTTAGTGAACTTATTCTATAATAAGCACCTACATAGTAGCTATAGTGTCACCACACAAATGTCTATGAGAACATACATCCTTCATAATGAAGCAAGCATAGTATGTACCTATCTTTGCGGATTACTAATTACCAGTTAGTAATCCTACGACCAGGAAATATTTAAGTTTAGAGTTATCATCTTTTAGGTCATATTATTATGATCTCATCATAATCCATAAAAAGCTTTACTCTAAACTATGGTATATCTTATTTAAACACTAAATAGATAAAGCCCGCAATAAAACCAAAACAAGTCTTTTATTAATATCAATGAAATGAAAACAGATTACATAAAAGTTAATCCTAAATCATCATATATGATTGGACTTTGGACACATCTCTTTCAGTACAATATCTAACGTATATCAAATACAAGTTGATTGTTTATCAATGTGAATTATTTTCATACAAGACATTACCAAATTACACAACGTTTCTAATATAGCTCATTAAGCAAAATATATATATTCTTATTTGTGTTGTATAATTTGTATTTAATGAATGAATATAAACAGGGCAGTCAGTGTACGTTTAAAACGAAATGATTAAACTTAATATGTAGAATGTCGTTAGTATTTTTACAAAGAAAAAGCTAAAAATTAACATATATGTTGAATACGGAGTTGTCCAAAAATTTTGAACTTTATTTAAATAAACTCTATGTACTGGTCTATATTATTACTGAGTTCACTACTAACTTACAATTAACTTACTCAATTTAAAAAGTTAAAAAATGCATAATTGAAGTCAGAATGACTTGCAATCATAATAAACAATAATGTAAAATTTACAACTGTTAATATAAAAGTTGATTTTAATGAAAAATGTTAGTTTTTGAAATTCAATGCATGTATGTATAGACAAATGTTAGTTTTCATTTACACTACTGTTAACAAAGTAAGATTAAGTTATATGTGTGCGTGTCAGCATGTAAATTATCGTATGTTACATTTCTTAGTAAATTACGATAGTTTCAATTATTTATATGTTAAATATCTGATTTATGTACATGTATAATCATTATTAACATCTAGTGAGTCAATTTATTACTTAAATAATATGCATTTATAAATATTCAAAAATTAAAATTATGTAATAAATAAATTGCAATAATTTATATATGATATTCACATTATCACTGACAAATAATTCATATCTATTTTTTACGCAACCGAGTATCAATCATGGTTGTAACATAAAAATAAGTTATATATTGTAAAGACTTATTATTGATATTCAAGATTTTTTTTCAAGAATTCGAAGAAAAAATTGTAATTATATCGTTATTTAAACCATTGTTAAGTTTCTTTCATTACGACTCTAATATTTATTCATATAATTATTTGATAAAATTGTATATTATTATCCTAAATTAAATATTTTTTAATTCGATAAAGTTTTATAAATATCAGTTAAATTGGTTAATTACTTCAAATTATTTAACAATATATATATATATATATATATTTTCTTTAAATGTTATAAAATGCATTGAATCAAATGCTATAATATAGTATAAATATAACTTTTATTTGAATAATTCAAAATATTTAAATAATTAAAATATTTGTATTATATTATATTGATCAATGTATATTGCTTATCTAAAAGTTTTTTTTAAAACCTATTTTTTTAAAAGTGAAAAATGAATAATAAATCGATTTAATATATCATCTAGTTTTAGCAAATCTCGTGAGATCTCATATTAAATTCAAATATTTTTAAAATTGAGACAAGTCCCAAAAACAATAATGCGCTACCCGTGAAGTTAGTAATTTTAATACAAATAATCAATTGACTTGATCCTATAAAGACCTCAAACACATTAATTTATATTAACATAAAATATTAAAAAAATTCACATTATTTGTAAGATATTCTCGCTGAGTTTGTAATTTAAATTTACTAAAAGTAGAATGTGACGATATTTTTCGGCCGGGTCATGTAGTCAAATTTCAAGTATTTTTTGAACAATGGGCCAAGTTCTGATTTCAAATTCGAACTAAACTAAAATGCAGACTCATTATAATTCGAACTTATCTAAATATGTAATACCAATATAGATTATTTATATATAAGCGATTCTTTTTTCAATAATTTCTTTAAAAATTATATATGTACATTTTAATTACTTTTTATAATAAAAACTATGTTAAAAAATATAAAATATTTTTTCAAACTAAAAAATGATTAATAAATAAGATAATAATCCATTTATGTACTATGCCTAACTTTATATCTAGAATTCAATTCTTTAAAATTAATTGTACAAATATTCAAGTAACTATCTTTTTTTGCGGAATTCAAGTAATTAACTTTAAATTTAAATAAAATATTCATTTAGCACACTTACATATTACGTGTATGATAAAAAACACACGTGACAATATATTGTAGTGGTATGGGGTTGTATAGGTGAATGAAATATCCCGAGTTTGATTCCCACAAATCACGTCTTTTATATAAACTAGGGACCTTTGCCCGCGCGCTACATGTGCTAGCCAAAATAAATAAATTTTATTAATTTTTATGATTCACAACAAATAAACTTTTTTACCATTTTTTTTATAATTAGAATAGTTTATTTTTCGCTGAAAATAGTGGTTTCGAGTTTAGGTAAAAGTCTGTCAAATAATATTGCCATGAATAGTTTAGACAATACCAAAATTAGATAATGTGATTTAATTTAATGAATAAAGGTATACATACAATACAACAGTCACATTCATTCTTAGATGACATCACATATCCTGTATTTTAAAAAGTATGTATAGCAGCAAGTTATTAAAGATTTTCCAAATGTATGTACTGTATTGATATAAAACATAATTATAAAATTATTTGATTTTAATTAAAATACGTTAATAGAGCATTTATATTTCCATACAATTTATAAGGAAAAGTATAATATGAAATTAATATTTAGAAGTAGGTTTTTAGGATGGACAAAATACTTGAATAATACCCAAACATATTCATAAAAAAAAAGCAAATCAGCATAGGGTGTACAAAACTCACTTACAATTCATACACTCTCTCTTTCAATTTCAATCAGACAAAACTCACTACGATTCATACACTCTCTCTTTCAATTTGAAGCTGATTCAAGGAATTTATGCTTAGAGCTTGAAGTGCTGCATTCACTACTATAACTAATCCATACCATTTCATCGGGGTTACTCATTCCAAAAGAAGTAAGTTGTTCAATTATCTTTAATGTATTCTCATTGTTAGAATAAGAATTTGATGTTAGATTGATCGTTGAATGTAAATTGATGCAGAAATGGATCTAAAAGAAGTTCAGATATGTTTTGTTTATACAAATATTGGTGATTTTTACTGGATGGGGGAATTGGTATGTATTAGAATGTATCTCTGTACTTTTTTAATGTTCAATTGCTCATTATGTGATAATTGTAATTGTTAGGTCACACAACATTATAGAAGGGGGTTGAATACGGTGTTTATACAATCAAATCGATTTAACACAAGTATGTAACAAATATCAAGTATATTGAATAAAATCTGTTACAATAAGAACTGTTGTTCTCTCTCAGTGATGAACAAATATCACTAAGAGCTGCTAGGTTACAATGTATAATCTTCTCGATAATGATAACACATATAGTGTAAACCCTAAGTCTGTGTTTATATAGTACACAGTTACAAGATAACTTCTAATTGATATGGAATATAATCTTGTCTCCTAAAATATATCATCAGATATCTTCTACAAGTCTTCCAGTCTTCTAACTCTTTTCATGCATATCTTCTTTTGTTTTAGTATTGATCTTCTACTTAAATCAGCTTTCTTCCTTATATGAAAGTCTTCCCGCACTTAAGTTCTGATATGACCTTAAGTTCTGATATTAAGTTCTGACTTCCAGTAAGTCCTGATTTCAGTAAGTCCTGATATGTCCTGTTTGTTAAGATCTGAAAACTAAACATGAATCATATTAGACATGACATCTCAAATATATCTAACAATCTCCCCCAACTTTTAAATTATGCAAAATTTACAAGTTAATAGATTTGATGATGTCAAAAACATTTAAGTATAAATGCAATAAGAGTTTAACTAGATAACTAACTACAACTTACAGTCCTTGTAGCTTTTACCAATCTCACTGAGTCAATCTCAATCCATAATGATTTTTGACAAAGCTTGATATCAGTTTTTCTTCTTCAATCCTCAGGACTTGAGAGAGTGTAGTCTTGACTTGCTTCATCTCTTCATTCTGACTTCCAATCTGATAGATTGCAGTATAAACCATCATTCAGTCTTATTACCCTAGGATGAAAAGAATCTTCATTGTAGCACATATATTTCTCATTCAGTAACACTTCAATCTTAGCAGAATCCTTCTTCATTGGAGTTTCACTTCCATCATTTTCAATAATATTAGGAATAAATTCTGTAACTCTTGAACCAGAAATTCTTGCTTTATCTCTGATGGTCTTCAATATAAAGTTTGACCATCTCCTGGTAATATCAGACTTTACCTCTAAAAGGTAATGAAAGAATTGAAGTTTTTTCAGTGATTTGTTCAGCACATCTGATTCTGAGCTTCAGAGTTTGCATGAACTTTTGAGAATCTTGACTTCCACCTTGTATCAGAACATCAGGCTTTCTCATCAGACTTTGCTCATCAGAACTTGATATCAGATTTTGAGTTTCAGTACTTGCTATCAGATTTTGAGTTTGAGCAGCTTCAGAAATTGTCTTTTTTTGAATAAAAGATTTGCTTGCATATGTAATTATTTCCTTGAAGAAACCTTGCTGCTCTGCCCTTTACTTTGAACTTGACCTCTACCCTTGCTAGGGTTTCCCTGGTCATCAACTTCATCATCTTTCTTCTTCAGTATTTGATCATTAGAGCATTTGGACTTAACTATCTTCTCCCCCTTTTTGGCATTATCTGATAGTAGGAGTGAGAGAAAAAGTTCTACTGAAGATTGAATATCATTCAATTGAGCCTGTTGAGAAGCTTGATTAGCCAGGACCTCAGTGATTTGGGCCTGTTGTTTCTCTTGAGCTTTCTCAATTGCTTCTACTTTCTCATAAATAGGTCTGATAAACCTCTTTTTATCAAGCTTGGTCTCCATATCCAGCTTTTCAGCCTTTTCTAGAAGTTGGTCAACCTTTTCTTAAGTAGCAGAGTGTAAACCCTGAAGATTTTTGGTAGATAGAGCTGTGGCTTTGAGTTGTGTCTTGAAATCAGCATTTATGAGCAACTTATCAGCTTTACCAATATGGTCTGTCAATACTTTAGAGCTTGGAAAGAAATCAGTTTCATTCCACTTCTTGGTCCACGCTACTCCTTTAGGAGTTTCATCCCAAGGTACAGGAGCATCCTGTTCAACAAATTCCTTGACCAATGCTTCCTTTCCAAGTATGGAAGCTGGAGTATGAATAAAAACACTGTCTTTACAACTTGAAGAAGACTCAGTATGTTCTGACAACACTATAGTGTGTGATGCAACCGGAGATTAAGCAACAACATCATGTAAATTCTGAGCATCATAATTTATCTCCAGAATTGGTATAGATGGTGTGGATGGTATTTCAGCATCAGCATTTAAGATTGGAGAATGAGTTGGAGATTGCTGAACTTCTGTAGGTGGAGCTTCCAAATAAAGAACATTTGGTATATGCAGATTGTGAATATCTATTTCAGAATTTGTACCTTGTTCTTTAGCATCATCTGTAGCTTTAGTAGGAGAGACAGGAGGTGTTGGCACAGTATCTTGAGCTTGAGTTGGGGATGGCAGAGCTTCAATTACAACAGACTCTGATGAGATTAGAGATTCCTGATCCCCTTCCTCAGCTTCAGTTGAATCCTCAGATATAGGCTTGGCCTTGTACCTTTATGCCCTCATTTTCTTTAGTCTCCTTTCCAATGAAGGAGTTGTTGTAGCAGCATCAGAACTTACAGTTCTCTTTATTTTCAACTAATTAGAATCTTGAGCTGCAATTTCTTTCTGAGAAGCCACAGTTTCAGCTTCAACTGTCACAGGTTCCGATTCATGAACCTGTGCTTCCTCCTCATCATCAGATTCATCCCTGAGAATCATTTTCCTTTTTTTTAGTGGAGGTTGAGGAACAGACTTTGCCCTCTTAGGCCTCGAAGGTGAAGGTCTGATGGTATATAACAGATGGTTGAGGTTGTGATGATTGTGTTGGTTTGAAATATGTCCTGATGATAGGTTGTGGTTGTGGTTGAGAAATGATTGGTTGTGTAGTGGTTGGAGGTTCTGATGGAGGTTGGGATGGTTGTACATTAGGATATAAGGCAGTGTATGTGGCTGAATCAGAATTTACCAAAAACTGTTTGACTAAAATTAGAATTTGGAGGGGTCTCAAAACAGTTTTCTTATTATCAGTAGATAATAAGTCAGTAAAAGCTCTCTTAGCTAGCTTAAATGGTTCAATTAACTCACTAGCTAATTGGGGTGCATCAGAGTTACAAAAACTGTAAATAAGTTGACAGAATCTAGCAAAATATACAGTGTTTCTATCTTCTGTCATCCTATCCCCAATAAAGCCTAAAATAGCACTTGCATAATCAAAATGAGTTTGATTAATGAGAGCATACCCGATTTGTTGGCTGAGAATTGGGATTGCATCAAAATTTTAACACTTATTTGCAAAAGTCTCGGTGATGCAGTCGAAGAAGAAACTCCATTCCCTCCTTATGTTGGGTCGCTTCAACTGTCCCAGCTTTGACAAAGTTTTCTCATAGCCCAGATTGGCCATTAGCTGTTGAAGAGCCGGCTCCTCAACTGTTGAGAATGAGCAATTTTCGGGTAGATGAAGTGCTTGTCTGACTGTGGCCAAAGTCACCACATGGGCATCCTCCCCTGTAGTAAAGATAATACCTGGGGACCCATTGGCACCACCATCATCATACACTCCTGACCTCCAGAAATCCAGCACTTGAGCTCCTGAGAGTGTGTCTGGTTGGGTCAGTGCATAACCTATCTCAGAGTTAGCGAGAAAGTCCTGAACGAAATGAAGATCTGATGGAGCTTCACTCTTGCTAAGAATAGCCAAGTAATTGTTGGGGACAAACTTAGCTCCATTGAAAACTATGTCTTTTGGTGCCATTTCTGTAAGAAATAAGTGAGAAAATATATTGTGCACAAGGTGTATGATAAAAGTCCTGTATGAAAAAACTTCAAAGAATATTAGAGAGAGAGAAAATAAGAGAGATTAAGAATATAAAAGTAGGTAAAAGATTAGAAAATCTTTTAACTCCCATATATATACTCTCTCCACTCAACAGTCCTTTTTAGAAGTAAAACAGATACTTGTACACCTGTCAGCCATTAAATAGTTAAAGCAGAGTTAGTGGGCACGAGAAATAAGCAATAATTAACGTGCACATGCAGTTGTTCAAGACAAACACATTTACCACTAACCTAAATGATGATGACTGTTTTATCTCACCTAATTATATTCTAATTAAATATGACCGTTACAGTATTTACCACAAATAAGTCAAGTAAAGAATAATGCCACGTAAGCATCAGAGTTTCCATCAAGATTTAATATCAGAACTTGACTATTATCAGATTTTAACAGTCATCAGAACATGGCTTATCAACTCAAAAAGTGAATGTTTGTTTCTGTGATTCTTCATACAAATACTGACTTGTTTTCTTCAGAGTTTAATCCTCAGAACTTCCATCAGAACTTGTCCTCCGAATTTATGCAAATGACACTTAACTGTTTGTCAAAAACAACTTAATCACCACATTAATTTTTATCATTCATATGGAGTGAGAGTGTGTGCATTAGCAAAATATCAGATAAAGATTAAAGTCTGATAAACTTCAGTACATCTTAGAAATAAGGCATAACTAAGAAAAGTGCTTAAAATCTGTCATTAATAATAAAGTCTACTATAGGATAAATTTGTGCATGAGTCCACCTCAACTATTTGTGCTCATTTTATGCATCTTTTAGAATTCTTTTTCACAGTGGCTTCTCAGTGTAAATGAGTCACAACTGCTATCATAATTTATGCTATTATCAGAATATTTCTCTAGTAATCAGAGAATGTGAAAAGTCACCAAGAAAAATTTATTTGCTTTTCTAATGCATATTACTTAATATCAGCAAAACACTTGGGTCTTCCCTTCCACATATTTACTCTAGATCTCAAAGGAGTACCTGACTTTAATTTTCTTTTCTTTTCTTCAAATAAGTGAGGCTTATCAGCATTTAGGTTCACCCTTAAGATTTACTGACATCAGAATGTGACCGATAAGAAGCAAGAATCTAGTTTATGACTTAGTAATAAGATACATAAACTAAATTTGACTAAGCTCAAAATCAGAATTTGCTTGTGTTAAGGAATTTCCACATAAACAACTAATTCAGACATGGGATTTCTAGTATGTTAAAGACTACTAGGTCAGCATCTAGCACAGTAATCCTCATTGGATTGAATAGCCACAGAACATTCAAATCACTATCAGAGTATATAGATCCACATCAGATAACAATCAACATTTAATATATTTCAATTTAAACACATATTACATGAAGATAAGACAATCTGTAAACACTGATCATAAAGTCTGATGCATGAGAACAAAAACTAAGCAGATTTAGAGAAAGAACCCGAAACCATTCCAAGTTCATTTACTAGTCTTGTAAAAGTAGCTTCACATAGTGGTTTTGTGAAGATATCTGCTAGTTGTTGATCTGTTGGAACAAAATGCAATTCCACTATACCTTCCATCACATTTTCCCTTATGAAATGGTACCTAATGCTGATGTGCTTTGTCATTGAGTGTTGAACTGGATTACCTGTCATAGCAATAACACTTTGATTATCACAGTAAATAGGTATTTTAGAGAATTCTAACCCATAATCCAGTAATTGATTCTTCATCCAAAGAATCTGAGCACAATAGCTTCCTGCAGCAATATATTCTGTTTCTGCAGTGGATGTGGAAATTGATTTCTGTTTCTTGCTAAACCAAGAAACCAATATGCCTCCAAGAAATTGGCAGCTTCCACTTGTGCTTTTCCTGTCTATTTTGCATCCTGCAAAATCTGAATCTGAGTAACCTATTAGCTTAAAATTTGATTCTCTAGGATACCACAATCCTAGTTCAGCTTTACCCTTGAGGTACTTGAAAATTCTTTTCACAACTATTAGATGAGGTTCTCTTGGATCAGCCCGAAATCTTGCACAAAGATAGGTAGCAAATATGATATCAGGTCTACTAGCAGTTAAATAGAGTAAATAGCCAATCATACCTCTGTAGTTAGTAATATCTACTGATGAACCGGTATCTTTATCTAACTTGGTTGTAGTGGCCATGGGAGTGGATGTAGTTGAATAGTCTTGCATTCCAAATTTCTTCAGTAAATTTCTGGTGTACTTGGATTGATTGATAAAAGTACCTTCTTCATTTTTCTTGATTTGAAATCCCAGAAAATAGCTAAGTTCTCCCATCATACTCATTTGATATCTTGACTGCATTAGCTTTGCAAACCTTTCACAGAGTTTGGCATTTGTAGAACCAAATATGATATCATCAACATATATCTGTACCAAAAGTAAGTTCTTTCCATGGTTGAGGTAGAACAGTGTTTTATCGATTGTACCTCTGTGAAATCCACTTTCCAGAAGGAATTGAGCTAAAGTCTCATACCATGCTCTGAGAGCTTGCATAAGGCCATAAATTGCTTTGTCTAATATGTAGACATGATTTGGAAATTTTGAATCTACAAATCCTGGAGGTTATTCAACATACACCTCTTCTTCCAGTTCTCCATTTAGAAAAGCATTTTTTACATCCATTTGAAAGACTTTAAACTTTTTGTGAGCAACATAAGCCAAAAAGATTCTTATGGCTTCCAATCTAGCAACTGGTGCAAATGTTTCATCATAATCAATACCCTCCCGTTGAGAGTAGCCCTTAGCAACCAACCTTGCTTTGTTCCTTGTAATTATGCCATCACTGTCAGTTTTGTTTCTGAACACCCATATTGTGCCAATAACTGATCTGTTCTTTGGTCTTGGCACTAGGGTCCAGACTTTATTTTTTTCAAATTTATTTAACTCTTCCTGCATTGCTTGCACCCAATCAGCATCTTGAAGAGCTTCTTCCACTTTCTTTGGTTCAGTATGAGATAGAAAAGAATGATAGAGACATTCATTTGATGTTGCAGTTCTAGTTCTGACACCTGCTTCAGGATCTCCAATGATTAATTCAGGTGTATGTGATTTAGTCCACTTCCTTGCAGATGGAAGTTGTTCTCTTGAACTGGATGCTCCCCCATGATCCATGCTATCTCCATCAGCATTTTCTGATGCTCCCCTGTAGTTATGCTCTCTGAAACTTCAGAATTTGAGTTGGATCCATCAGGATTTGAAGTATCAGAGTTTCCAGAATTATCAGAACTTGGCTCATCAGAACTTGATGAATCAGAACTTGAAGAGCTAGTGACAGGTTCTGATGCTTCTTGAGAGTCTTAAGTTATGGTAGGATCTTCAGCTTGCTCCCCCTAGACAGGTGCATTTTCCTTTGGAGTTATTACCACAGTTTCAATGACATCAGAACTTAACCCGTCAGAACTTATAGGATCAGAGTTTAAGTCATCAGAATTTACAGAATCAGAATTTAAATCTTCATTTTCAAATCTCAGTTGATCATGATCATTGAAATCTTCAAGTCCAGTAATCTTCTTATCATCAAAAGATACATTGATAGATTCCATGACAACCCTTGTTCTTAAATTGTAGACTCTGAAGGCTTTTGTGGAAAGTGGATATCCAACAAAAATTCCTTCATCAGCTTTTAGATCAAATTTTGACAGCTGTTCAGGATGAGTCTTAAGAACAAAACACTTACATCCAAATATATGAAAGTATTTCAGATTTGGCTTCTTTTTCTTCACCATCTCATATGGTATTTTTCCATGCTTATTTATGAGTGTAGCATTCTGTGTAAAACAAGCAGTCTGCACAGCTTCAGCCCAAAAGTAGGTTGGTAGCTTTGCTTCATCAAACATAGTTCGTGCAGCTTCAATGAGAGTCATGTTCTTTCTTTCTACAACTCCATTTTGTTGTGGAGTTCCAGGTACAGAAAATTCCTGTTTGATTCCATGCTCTTTGCAGAACTCTTCCATGATTGAATTCTTGAACTCAGTTCCATTATCACTTCTTATAATTTTAACAGAATCTTTGACCAACTTATCCAGCTGTCTGACATGATCAGTTAGAGTAGATGCAGTTTCATTCTTCTTGTGCAAGAAATACACCCAAGTGTACCTTGTGAACTCATCCACTATAACCATAGCATATTTCTTCTTTGCAATAGACATGACATTGGATGGACCAAATAGATCAACATGCAGTATGTGATAAGGCTCAAGAATTGAAGATTCAGTTTTGCTCTTGAAAGAAGATTTTCTTTATTTTGCCTTTTGACATGAATCACAAAGACCATCAGGAGCAAATACTGATTTTGGCAGTCCTCTCACAAGATCTTTCTTTACAAGCTCATTTATGTTATTGAAATTTAAACGAGATAGTCTTTTGTGCCAATTCCAGCTTTCTTCAATTGATGCTCTACTCAATAGACAAATTGCAGAACCATCAGAACTTGTTGAAAGTCTGGCTTCATAAATGTTACCATGCTTGTAACCTTTCAGAACCACTTTGCCTGTAGAATTGCTTACAACTTCACAGAGTTCTTCAAAGAAATCCACATGATAACCTCTGTCACAGATTTGACTCACACTTAGCAGATTGTGTTTAAGTCTTGAGATAAGAGCTACTGTTTCAATGATGACATTCCCAAGATTGATATTACCATATACCAGAGTTTTTCCCATGTTGCCATCTCCATAAGAAACTCCTGGGCTAGCTTTCTCCACAAAGTCTGATAGCAGGGCTTTATTTCCAGTCATATGTCCTGAACATCCACTGTCCAGCACTAGGATGTTTTTCCTGTTGCCCAGTAATCACAAAGACCACTAATGGTTAGTTTCAAGGACCCAGACTTTCTTGGATCTTTGGTTTTTTTAAGTTTGTTAGCATTTGCAGCGGATTTAATTTCAGAGTTTATGCTAACACCCTGTTTATCAGAGTTTATATCATACTTTGCATCAGACTTTACACTAGAAGGAATAATACTAACTTTCTTTAAAGAAGGTTTTATTTGATAATAATCATAGTACAGACTATGATATTCTTTACAAGTATAAATGGAATGCCATAAACTACCACAATGAAAACAAGGATTTTATGGTTTAAACCTAACAAACTGACTCTTAACTCCTGATCTAGGAGGTAAAAAGTTTATTTCTTTATTCTTCCTGCAAAAAGAAGCAAGATGGTTAGATTTTCCACAGTTATAACATTTCTTTCTAGGAGCATTAGGAACAAGCATATAATTATTGTTTTTGTTCACACCTTCCTTTCCATTCCTATTTTTCCTAGCTTCCTTTACCTTCTTGACATTCCTAATCTCTTTCAGCTTATGCTTAAGCTGCTTCTTTGTCATTAAGCCTATGTTGACTTCAGCTGGTTTATCCTGTTTTAATTTGTCAGAAGTTGACTTATCTTTGACTTTTGTCACAGACTCTTTCATCTTTTCAGAATCAGACTTTACAGTTTTTGCTACAAACTTAACAGGATTTACCTTTGGCTTAACAGTCTGTTTAACAACAATTGGCTCAATTTGTTCAGTTCCTTTTTCACTTTTATCATCTCCATAACCTAAGCCCTCTTTCCAGTTTCCACTACTTAATAAATTCTGAGTTATTCTGCCAGAGTTAGTCCAAGTTATGATAATCTCTCTTTCCTTTTCTAAGTCAGCTTTTAGAGATTCATTCAATTTTAACACTTCATTTCTAACATATAAAGCATCATCTTTTTCTTTCTTAGTTTGATGAAGAAAAACTAACTCCTTTTCTAAATAATCATTTCTCTTTTTATAAGCAAGATTTTCAGATGTTAATCTTTCACATGTTGAAGTCTGATCTCTATAACTAATGAACATTCTTTTAAGATACAATCTCAACTCAGTAATATCATCAGTATGAAAGGCATAAGTTGTTTGAGGTACCTTCAATTCAGCAGTTTTAGGGTTGCTGCCAGCATTTGCCATCAGGGCATATTTCACCTCATGTTCAGAATCTGAAGTGTCTGTCCAACTTTTCTTCTTCGTGACAAGTGCCTTGCCTTTGTCACTTTTTCCTTTCTTGCAGTCAGGAGATATGTGGCCTCTTTCACCACAATTGTAGCATTTGACATTTGAGTTGTCTCCTCTGTCAGACTTTCCTTTACCTTCAGACTTTCTGAACCCTTTCTTATCAGAACTTCCACTTTTCCTGGAAAACTTTTTGCCTTTTCTGAATTTCCTGTAGGCTATCTTTGTGATACCCTTTACCATGAGAGCACACAATTTCATAATCTCTTCATCAACATCTATTTCAGGTAAACTTTTAGTTTCTGAATCATCATAATCAGAATATGATGACTCTGAATCAGACTTTATGATGAGAGCCTTTCCTTTGCCCCTTTTTGAGGCAACAACTTTAGGAGATTCCTCCTCAGCTTTAAGAGCAACTATCCTTGACTTTCTTCCATGCCTCTTGCTCCTTTGATCCATCTCAAGTTCATAAGTCTTGAGCATACCATAAATTTCATCAAAAGTAGTTTCAGTGAGGTCATAGTTGTCTCTTATGGTAGTAGACTTCAAATCCCAATTTTCAGGAAGAGCTAAAAGGAATTTTAGATTTGAATCTTCAAGATCATATTCCTTGTCCACCAGTGACAGATCATTCAAGAGTTTGAAAAACCTGTCATATAAGTCAGTTAAAGACTCATCAGCTTTTGAGTTAAAGTGCTCATACTCTTGAGTGAGTATAGTCCTCATGTTCTTCTTGATTGTATCAGTTCCCTGGCATCTTGTCTCCAAAGCATCCCATATCTCCTTTGCAGTCTTGCAATGAATTACCCTGTTTGACATGACATTATCAATGGCACTATACAGTAAATGCCTTACCCTTACATCCTTGGCAATAGATGAGATGTCTTCAGCTGTTTACTCACCTTTCTCCTTTGGTATGGTCTTTGCTGGTTGATCAGCAACTACAACAGAGAGCTTGGTAGGCTTATGTGGTCCTTCATTAATTCTGTCAAGGTATTCTGGATCTGTAGCTTCCAGAAACAAAGTCATCTTCACTTTCCATATGGGATACTCAGAAGGTCTCAGTATGGGAACCCTAATAGTCTCATATCGACTGTGGGTTTGGTCTTTTGAGTTTCTTCAGTTTTGGTGGGCTTGGTTGGAGTTTGTGCTTCTTTAGACATGATTGTTTAGATCTTTACTGTATGTGTGTTAACAGATAAGCTCTGATACCAATTGTTAGGTCACACAACACTGTAGAAGGGGGTTGAATACAGTATTTATATAATCAAATTGATTTAACACAAGTATGTAACAAACATCAAGTATATTGAATAAACTCTATTACAATAAGAACTGTTGTTCTCTCTCAGTGATGAACAAATATCACTAAGAGCTGCTAGGTTACAATGTATAATCTTCTCGATAATGATAACACATATAATGTAAACCCTAAGTTTGTGTTTATATAGTACACAATTACAAGATAACTTTTAATTGATATGGAATATAATTCTGTCTCCTAAAATATATCAATTAGATATCTTCTACAAGTCTTCCATTCTTCTAACTCTTTCCATGCATATCTTCTTTTGTTTTAGTCTTGATCTTCTACTGTAAATCAACTTCCTTCCTTATATGAAAGTCTTCCCGCACTTAAGTTCTGATATTAAGTTCTGACTTCCAGTAAGTCCTGATTTCAGTGAGTCCTGATATGGCCTGTTTGTTAAGATCTGAAAACTAAACATGAATCATATTAGACATGACATCTCAAATATATCTAACAGTAATTGTTATATATTAGAGTATATATTTTGCTTACTTTGTTCAAAATATGCAGTTTCTGCCATTGCCATTTTATGTAAACTATGGTAGTCACCTCCCTGCTGAGGTTAAGTTGTTAGGACCCTTGAATATTGTTTGGACGGGAAAATATCCTAGAAATTCTAAGAGCATTCAAGATCTGTCTGATATATAAATTTCTACCTAATGAAGCCTTACCACATGGTTCTACTGGAATATGAAGGAAGAGCGCAGTTCAAATTTCAAGTATATAATCCGTTTGCGGTGGAAATGAAATATACAGAAGTGGCATGGGATTCTGACTTGACTTGGACTGATACCGAGCTAGAAAGACTGAGTACCACTTTTTGTTATAATGCTACAACTAATTTCTACACTGTTCAGCACATACTTATTGAAGGCAAACATTTGTTGGGCACATCATTTACAGAGGTAACAAATAGACATCCATATTTACATATGTATTTTAAAACATTGTGATTTTTTTAATGTGTTGTCTCTAATAGTTTTGTACCTTTTAGGTTATTAATTCAGATATTTGCGACAAATTTGGGTTATGTGAAAAGTCTCCGGTTATTATATTTTGTTTTGAGGATCAAGAATGGCCTATCCATGTAAAATGGGTTCCTGACGCAGTCCTTTTTACTAATGAGTGGAATTGGTTCATTCGAGATACATAAATTAAAATTGGTGATACCATTTCTCTCTACCATACTGACGAAACACTGAAGTTTAAAATATGTGTTTTTGATGAATCTGTCATTCCAAAAGATGGAACTTATGGAGGTATCTTGTCATTAATAGCTTCTATTTAAAAACCTGAGATTTTGAAATTGTTTCTCATGCTGGATTTTAACAGGTGAGGTAGATGATGTTCAGCATTATGCCAAGTTTTTTAAGGTTATTACAGATGATACGTTAGAGTTCGGGGAACTGGTATGTTTGTACTTTGTTCTTGTTTTATAAGGAGTCAATTACTAAAATGAGGTCTTGCATTAATTGATAACCTTACTATGCAGGAAGTACCACATGTGTTTTACTGTCATCATGGTACAAAACTTGCCAATAACTTAAAGATTTTTCTCGATAGTGGAATGAGTGCAAAATTTAAATTTTGTTTTGCGGAGAAGAAGATTTATGGGATGAATCAGTTTTTACGGAAGTATATTGTACGTGAGGGTTATATTATGTTTTTTAAATATTGCGGTAATTCAGACTTTCAGATTTCTGTTTATGATACGGGATGCATGAATCACCTTCATAATTGTTGTGGAACATACCGCTTTGAAGATTTCATGTTTCCTTCATGTTCTGAAGAAGTAATTGAGATTGATGATAGTTTCGATATAAAATTATAAGCATTTAATATTTTCTCTGTATGATACCAATAAGATACGAATGGTTTATGCGTTTGTGTCATGGTACTTTGAGTGATAGTATTCAAGGGAATTCTCGAAATATGTTTCTTTATAAAAGTCTTTCCGTGTTTCATATTTGAACCTGTTTACATTTGGTCATAAATTTGTACATTTGGGAGTATTTTGATGATGAATTGGGGAGAGACTATTGGTTGTCAAAGACTCACTCCCAGATCAATGCTTATGATGAGAGATATAGAGACTTGCAGTTACCAAAGTTTTTGGTAACTAACCTGCAGTTATTTAACTGCACATTACAGAACAGGCAGTTATCAATGTTTGGTGCTTATATAAGGGAAAGGTACATGACCTCACACATACAATCACATTAACAGAAACACCCTCTCTTATACCTTCTCTTATATAGCGTCAAAATTACTTCACGCAATGCAAAGAGAAAACGATGGTCAGGGATTAAAAATGTGGCAATGGAAGAGTTGAACCAACTGGCTGTCACTTGCGCAGATTTGAACACTGATTTGGAAGATGCAAATATTTTCTTCTCAGAGTTGTATGCATCCATGGAAAATAGGCAATCTGATTTGTTTGCTTGTTCGGTTGGCCTTCTGGAACAGTTAAAGTATTCTTTACATGTCTATTTCTTTTCATGTCTTACCAATTTCTAGACGTGTGCTTAATAATTTTATCTCTCTCCTTTACAGCAACATAGAAGATATTTTGCAGAATGGATCAAGAAAAAAACCTGGAGAATCACCCCAAAGTAGTGACGAAATACCACCATCTTATATGGGAAATCCACTCGGATTCCTAGTTGATACGTCCACCTCTCTGCGTGGTCATGAGACAACCTTGAAACTAAACGCTGCAGAAATGATGAATGGCTTTCAAAAGTTTGACGATGGATGGAAGGAATATCTTGCTAATTTGAATGGTCAGGCTGATCAGTTGATTGAAGCAATTAGTAGAATTCGCATATTAATGGATGATTATAGTCACAATATAATTCATATTTCAGTAGAATATTAGAAGATTGTTAGTATGTTATTGTGTAATCAACGTTACTATAAATAAGTAACAATGTTATTCTGCAAAAAGTGTTTGTTAGATTATTGGATCAAAGTGAACATTGTTGTTATCTATATTCAAATTACATCATTGTTTTGCAATTTACATGGAAAAGACTCTCATTTATTTTGTATATTATTTTCATTTGTAATAGAAAGATGTAAAATTATATTTACATGTCATACGTAATTATTAATTTCGGCAATGACATATAACAAATGATTAGATGAGTAAAACATTCATATGAGTCTACATTCAAATTAATTTCAATTCATAAGAGAAAGTTTGGCTGAATACTGAAATCTAAAAACAATCATCTTTAAAATGATAAAAACTCAAATGTAATGCAAAATAGCAGACATTCCAGAATACAATCTAGCTAAATCTTATTATGAATAAATTGATTGCAAATGTGTAGGGACGACTTCACGTCAAAAGTAGTTTATTTAGACTGCTCCACCAAGTATCCTATAAATACAATAGTACACAACATGTTCATTAGAGTTTATACAACTCAATCATGTTTATATCTCTCCCAATAGTAATAATTTATATTACCCAAAAAGTGCTTATACCTTTGCCTCAACACTTCTACAACCGGATGATTAATATTGAAATAAATCTGCGAATATGATGAATTTCTTATCTACAGAGAACCTATTAGAAGCAATTTACCAATAATCTTTAGTTTACACCATGAAAAACAATTATAGTTTCTAGTAAAGATATGTAGATTGACAGTAAATGGAACCATTATGGATTAGTGGCCTCATTGTTGTTAAGATCACTATTGGAGGATACACAACATTTCCTTCTAGCGTCGTTGCTACATCATCAGTAAATTGATCCCAAGCACAAATTTTAACCACTTTGCTGATATGGAAACAAAGATAGACAATCATATCAACATTGGAAAACACTGATCGAAACTATATTTGTTAGTGAAATCATGGTCTTACTTGCCATCAAATAACTCAAAACGAAGAAACTTTTTCTCACCAAATCGTGTATAAACTTGCTTTACTGGTTCAATGTTTTGAGCCATGCCAATAATATCTATGCAATATCATATAATTAGATTTTTTAAAGGATCATTTAAAATAAAAACAATTATGTGATAAGATACAAAAATACCTATAGCATGTACAGGGGGCACATGTTCAGAAAGTGACATTGCAAATTCAGAAATCTCAGGAATAGTCTTAAGCTCAAACTTGTGCCTTGGAATGGTATTTACTTCAAAAGGAACAAGATGGGCAATGGTATCATGTGCGAAAACAATAATCTTATCAGAAGATACAGGTCCCAAAAGTCCTACAGGCTCTATTACTATAAAGTTGTGGATATCATATGCGTTTCCTTCAAGTATAATATTTCTAACATCATGCCAAATCACACGATTCACAAATGCAAAGATATGACAATCATGCATAACATTGGGTCATTAAGAAACTCTTCTATATAAATATTGATCATATACTACTACTTTATAAAGTGAACGACATTACCTCAGAATCAAGCAAAATTAGATTAACACCTCGGAATTGTTGAATGCGAGAAAATGAAGGCCACATTCAAGTAAAACGTACACGAACCCTCCAATCAGTCCTAGTTCTATCAACTGATGCAAGATTATTTTCCATGACATCCATGAGAAAGATTAACAACAACCAAATGATTATTAAAGGGCTACACAATTTAAACACTCATAGAACATATGTTAACCGTATATGTAAGAGGATTAGTATGCCAATCATGGATTTAGGTACATGATTGATGTTAATCCAGTTGGTGTAATCTTTACATATGAGTTTGTTAGGATTTGGGTTATGCATAAGTAATCCAATATTCTGAAAATAATTAGAATAAGTTAATGTGGTATAATAATGTATACTCCCTTAAAATTAGGCTAAATCGTCTAGTACAATATTTTTGGTAGTGATTTCTTCCTAAACAACTATTACAAAAATAAAAAGCTGAACATGTACGAAAATTAAGACAAAATATGACAAACATTTTTCTTTTAATTTTACTTAAACTTTTTATTTCGTCAATTTGATGTTACCATTTTTTTAGTTAAATTACCAAAAAGAGAAGCCAAACAGACATGATTAAGTCTGCTTTGGTATGTATCTCGTATCCCATGATTTTCTTTCAATAATATCTAAAAACATGAACTACGTTTATACAGTTAAACGTTGAGGGGATATTTAGCATCAAATGTTACAAACAAGGATTTTTTCATAATCCATTTAAATAGTTAAACGCAGAATAAATATGATGTGTTACATAATCATGCGAAGAATGAAGAGCCGATTGATTTGAATATAGAAGATGCAGTACAAAATGTTGAAAATGCACAGGATGATAATAAGGCTAATTAAGTAGTACAATAAACAGAAATCATTAAGGGTCTACATTCAAACCATCTAAAAATCCAACAATTTTTTTAGTTTTGCAACAAAACAGAACTAAACATAAAAAATGACTTGTCTCTAAAACTTATTTAGATATCCTTAACGAAAATTCTGATTGAAATAAAAAGTTTTCTTTGATGCAACATCCATGCAATGCATTCTCTTTCCATATATCAAAAATCACCTTCAAATTTTTCCTCCAGTAACAGAAACAATAAGAATTAAGTTACAATATTTAATTTCGTAATTTCATACATTTACTAACTCGTGTTCAATCTTAAAGTACATTACTTCGCAAACAAATGCTATATTTACCTTATTTAATTCATCAATCACTATCGGCACCATCATATCCCATGCCCTCAAGCCTGTAATATAGATAAATGTATTAAGACATTTATACCTAAAAACAGTTAAAGTACAAATTTTAAAAACAATCTTTTTACACATACCAATGCCTAAAGTTAAAAATCTCCTGTACTCCCGGGTTAATATAGAATTTGGAGGCCGGAGTATTAGTGATAATAGCAACGCCTTACAACCAAAACAAACATGTTACAAATGTACAATGTACTTGTCTAAGTAAATAATATAATAAACTATCTTAACTCCATAAATTTAACCTTTGCACATGATAATATTGGCACTTGACAGAACAATAATGATCGGTGTCTTTTCCCCATCTTCGTACAATGAAGTCATACTTTCAGTCAATGCACCCCATATATCCACTTTAAAAGAAACCCCTGTATCAAAACACATATGAACGAAAAAATTTAAATTTAAGTAGATACATTAGTTCAATAATTTTTTTTACGCGTAACTTAATTCTTACTCTGGTCCCTGAGTAACATTGAATCGTATAAGAGGCTGAACTCCAAAAATTGTTTCAATATTCACCCTTGGCTGGAGAACATCAACAACTCCTATGATATTTGATAAAGAACAATGTCATATAATTAAAACAAATGGACTTTTTACATTGTTGTGTTAGTATAAAACATATGAAAATTATTGATACCTAAGGTGAATGTCCTGTCGAGAGCATAAGATTCAGGATTTATAGCCAACTGAGGTAAACTGACAAATTCAAAATTGTGCCTCTCTATGAAAATCTAGAATAAGTCATTTGGATACATAGTTTGGATTGTGGTTAAAGGTGTGTAAACAATTTTTAGCGCATAACGAACAGGCCTCAAGGTACCAGATGTATGGGTAGTAATGAAATTTGTTATTTCAGACATCTGACCCTCAACAATAATGTTGTCAAGAGAGTTCCATATATCAGCTCTCACAGAAGCCTGTATATGATAATTCTTACAAACAGGAAAACATGTATGTTACAATTGTATACTCGCAACTATAAATGTGATAACGTAAAACAATCTGTTTTAAACAAGAATTACCTGAGGGTCCAAAAGAATCAAATTACATCAAACAAAGACTCCTTCTCTATTATTAATATGCCACAATCTTGTGACTCAAACTCGTATCCTTAAGTTTCGGCTATAAATGTCCAGTGAAGAAAGCGAATGAACTATAACTGGAGCTGAAAGAATTGAATTTTCAAATCTATATTAAAAGAGAACATAATAGTAAACTCAAGATTACATAATCGTTCACCATGTAATACAAATTGTATACATAATACTAACCCATGATGATTGCAAGATGTGGTTTGCAACGTTTCTTATGCAACTATGAGTTACAATATAAGAGCAGTTATGACAATATCGAAATTTAAACAAAATGCTATGAAAAAGTTTTAGATGGATATCTACAAATTTTATTTAGAGATATAATCAGATTGCATATTTTATTCCACAAAAGTTGTTATATGTGATATGTCAGGATATTAATCTGGAATAAAGTTAGTTACTTTGAAATAGATAAAGATAATTATGGAGTGAGAGTATGATACTTGTGCATATCTTATTGTACCAAAATATGTATATTTTAATTGTCAATTTTCTTTAGATGATTTCATTAATCAAATTATTAGTTGTTGCATTGATAGTATAAAAATTCATATTATACAAAAAATCGTCAACATAAAGATTGCCTTAATATTTATCAATGAATAAAAAAGGAATTAAGTGTTAAGTACACCAAAAATCTTTCACATTTAATTAGTATCAAGTACACATACAATATATTTTTCAACCTTAGAAGTTCATAATAGGAGACTTAATCAATTCGTTTCACAGATTTGATCGAAAGCATAATGATACATTGATTTATAACTTGGTAATTACTTATGCAAGTCGGTCGAGAATCTTATTTTACCAACAAAATGATTCACGTAGACAAAGCTAAGCGAATTCATTAAGTAGATATGAGAAATTTATTATTACAATATAACATATCATATTTGATATACCCATACAGTGAACACATAAGTGAGCCGATTAAAACATTTTAATTTATTAATAATTTCAGATTATGCATATCTATTAAAGTCAATGGTTATTAGTACTTTGTATTGTGATGATATTATGGCATAAAATAACAAAGTTAAAACTTCGTAACAAAAAATATTCTACATATTAATTAGCTCGAATAAGTAGTAATGTTTGTAATAGGTAGTAAGAGCATATTAAATTTAAAAAAAACCCGCAGTTGACAGTTTAATATGTACCAACATTTCATAACAATATTTTAGTTCAAAATAATTTATTGATCAATAAGTAATCGAAATATCTATGTTTGTTTTAGACGTATATTTTTATTTTTAATCCAATTACAATTACAAAAAATCAAATTGCAAAAATATATATAATTCGGCTCCAAATAAAGAAAATGATGTATTTTGGAAGCTATTGCAAATTTAGCATGGGAAGATGAGTGAACATGTATAACAAAAGGACACATAATAATCTATTAAAGTCGATGACCCTTGGTAATGTGTATTGTGAGGATATTATGCCGTAAAATATAAAATTTAAAACTTAATAATAAAATATTAAGAAATTAAAAAACTCGAATAAATAGTAATGTTTATAATCCGTAATAAGGGCTTATTCAGTCAAATAATTTTTTTGAAAAAAAAACACGAATTCTCAACTTCTATGTTAAGATTGCAGCATAGTGTTCTAAAAAGAACAATAGTTTTTTTGTTATTCTTATATGGGCATAATATTGTGATGATATTATAGCGTAGAAAACAAAAGTTAAAACTTCGCCTAAAACATATTCTACATATTAATTAGCTCGAATAAGTAGTAATGTTTGTAATCCGTAGTAAGAGCATATTAAGTCTAAAAAATTCTGCACATATATATATTTTAATATGTACGAACATTTGATAACAATATTTTAGTTCAAAATAATTTGTTGATCAATAATTAATTGCAATATCTATGTTTGTTTTAGACGTCTATTAGTATTCTTAATCCAATTTTAATTACAAAATATGTAATTGCAAAAATATATATAATCTGGCTCCAAAACAAATACCAATTGTATTAGTACTTTGTATTGTGATGATATTATGGCGTAAAATACAAAAGTATATATGTTTTTAGAAAAAAAAATTCTATGTATCTTTAGCTTGGTTAAGTAGTAATGTTTTTAATCCTTAGTAACGGTATATTCAGTCTAAAGAAAATATGCAGTTGAGGGTTTAATATGTACGAACATTTGATAACAATATTTTAGTTCAAAAAATTTGTTGCTGAATAATTTATTGAAATATCTATGTTTGTTTTAGACGTCTATTATTATTTTTAATCCAATTACAATTACAAAACATCTTATTGCAAAAATATATATAATCCGGCAAAGAATAAAAAATGATATCACCTGTATTTTGGAAACAATCTAAGTTAGCACGGGAAGCCGAGTGAACATGTATAACAAAATGACACATAATAATCTATTAAAGTCGATGGTTATTAGAACTGTGTATTGTGAAGATATTATGGCGTAAAATACAAAACTTAAAATTTAATGACATAATATTGAGAAATTAAAAATCCCGAATAAATAGTATTGTTTATAATCCATAATAAGGACATATTCAGTCAAATAAACTTACTGGGAAACAATAATTCATGAATTATTAACTTTTATGATAAGATTGCAGAATATTGTTCTAAAAATAATAAATGTTTTTTTGTTAGTAGATAAATAATATTTACTTGCTCTTCTAAATAACTTATAATTATTTTATTACATCTTTCCAACAAAATAAATAACATATAATTATTTTATTACATCTTTCCAATAAAATAAATACAAATCATAATTACACATAGAGATGCGTGTTGTTTGACTTTTTAGTGGTTCAATAGTTTTTGGTATCTCTATCAAAATAAACCTTTGCATGCAAAGCCCCATTCAAGTCAATACTACAACTAAACCGCAATCCAACTCTGCATGGAGCATCGGCTGAAAACTTTTCCATCTAATCATTCAATAATTGTCATGGAGGTATGTATCTACTCTCTCCTTCAATTAAGAACATGATGATTCAATATCAATCTCCAATAGATGATTATTGTCTTTGATTTATTCAATCCTGCTCATGTTTATATACAAATAAGTATATTGAATAGCCTACATTGATGATTCTATGAAAATAGTTATTAAGATTAGTTTAGGATTGACAATGTAATCTCATGATAACATTGTGTATTGATTCATATTGGGTATTTTCATCTATCGGAAAATCATAATTTAGGATTGTCATATTGTATGTTGATTTATATGCTGAAAAATCAATCCAAATCTTTTAAGTATGTGGTTGATAGTCTTAATCCGTTTTGCCTAACAGTGTATGTTGTGATTTTGGTTATATTTGTTTACTACTGGGACAACCATTATAGATATCCAGGTCTGCTACATTGATTTGTAATAGTATCTGCCATGATTGTATTAAGAGATGTTTATCATTGCGCCTGGACTCTGCATCTGACTGATTCACAGTAGCAAGAGCTACTACAATATTCTGTAGTACAGTAACAAAATGATTGTGCTTGGATTAGAAGCCAAAAAACAATGAAATTATAATTGTTGCATTGCACAGGTCTCGTTAATTGGCCAATTAGACTTAATAATTTGTAGTTGCTAATTATATTTATGTATAATATTCCATCTCAGCAGCAAAACCGTGAGCCTGTTAAAATTCCAGCATTCATCATTCAGGTTGATGCCACAATGCAACCTCTCACGGATGAATTGGTAAATAACTTACTCTTTTGTCCCAATACATGTACCGACTTTGATAATTAAGTTAATGAATAAGTCATTGCTTATGCCTTCAGAAATTACCACTCTCCATTGTTTCTACATATGGCGAAAATCTTCCTGGTAATGGATTAATATGCTACCAAGTGGCCAACGTCTACAATTCTCTTATGAGAAAAACAGGGAAAACTTAAGTGGAGTTGGGGAACTAAACAATTTGTTCAAAAAAGGCATTGGTTGTAAACTTCTTCTCTGCTATAAAGGTGAAGGAAATTTCTGGGGTCACATTTTTGATAAGACGGGATGTAAAATAGAGTATGTCATACCAGAAGAACTGAATTTCTATATGGCCAAGCAATGTAAAACTCTAATCTGCTCTTCACTATATGGCTGAACAATGTCATTGTTTTAAGGCATGATTTTAATTATACTTTTTACAAACATGATCAGCCAATGTTGCTGGAGCTGGATGGAAAATTTTAGTTGAAGCTAATGAGAATACAATCTATGATGGTTTAGTTGTAAGTTATTTTCTTATAAACTTGTAAAATGCTTTAATCGAGCAAAAATGTCTATTTACATAATAAGAACACATAGGATAAATATGTTTTCACTTTTGATGCAGGATATTCCACATCCTTTCATGGCACGCTTTGGCAAGCATATTCCCGATGTTGTTCTCTATTGTCTCCCTTTGGATACAGTGTTTACATGTTATTTTTGCAAAAATGAGAAAAAGGTTCTTTGGTCTTAATAAAATTCTAGCAAATATTGAACTTAACCTGGGAGATTTTATTGTGTTCATAAACTGGGAAGCTGGTCGGTTTGACGGGTCATTTTTGACAAATATGGAGTGCAAAAGATGTTTGCACATCAGACCCTAAAGCTTGGTGAGAACTCTACTAATAACAATTCTATTATATAGTATGGTCATATTAATTAACGATCATTGCTGAACTTACATAAACTATTTTTGGTTTATATTGAACTGATTGTTTACCTCAATTTGAACACACACATTTAAAGATACAAATGATCTTTTTCTTGATGCAGAGAATGTCCAGGGAAGATACTTTAGGGATAATGGAATGGAGATGAATTCGAGTGAAAACATATCATGACCATGCTTGCGTTTCTGCTGATATTCCAATGTTTTTAACATATATTTTCATCAAAGACATGTAATGTTGATATAGTCGCCAATTGTTTTGGCATGGATTTCACTTTTAGACATATCATTGCAAACATGGAATTTGCCATGTTTGGTATGACTGAATTGTTATAATTTTTTATAATTATCGACTAAAGATAACATTCGGCTTATGTATTAAGTCCTTGGGTGATTCCATAAAGGTACTTAACTAATCATAGTATTAACTCATGGCCTATGAATTGCACATAGAATTTTACGGTTTAATAAAAGTGCATATAATACCCCACGTGTTGATTTAAAACCTATGTGAGTTACACTTGTATTATAACTAATATCTCATGATACTCATGAAAACTATAGTTTCACAATCATGGTTTCAATGACGACAAATTTGGAAACTCAGGGATTTCGTAAGTTCGTGATATTTACAAACTGACAACGTCTAACAACTTTGAGGTTATCTTCCTATGCCATAATTGATTTTGTGTCCAAAATATGGCCAATTATGTATTTTTCCTTATTTGTAATTATGGTTTTGACATCACAAAATCTATAATTATATAATTGCTATCTCTATTATATCTTTATTTATTTTAATAAAATATTATATCATACAATCTATCTTGGACTACATTCCAAATTAAATTCATTTACAAGTTCAAAACACATATATTACAGCACATTCTTCATCTTAGTTTGAACAACAACAAAGAACAATAATATCTCATTCAACATAAAGGGTAGAAATTACAAAAGTTAAACTACCAAATGTTTCAATTTCGTACTAAATTCAATAAAACTACAATACATCAGTCACAAACATTACCAAACAAGATCTTGAACAAAAGTAACTGCACTTTGCAATGACCACAACCTGAATTCCATATGTGTGACATGGTTAAACGTTCATTAAAAAATTCACCTTCTTCATGGTACTTCTCTTTCATGGTCAACTCACAAAGTGAATACCAAAGCTGTTCACCAAAAGGATTTCCTTCAATCCTATTTATCGAGTCCTTATTTCTTGTATTTGGATAAAATTTAGAAAGAGGAAGCAAATTGTCTACATCTGATATGTACCAGTATATATCCTCAAGCAAATGAACAATGTCTACTAACTTCGATTTAAGATCAACCATTCCAAGAATATGAGACATTTCTCCAACAACCTGATCTTTTTCATATGGTCTATAGACGGCTCTAAAAAAACAAAACTAAAAAAAGATGGAAAATGATTACCGGAGAGAAAAGAGAGAGTTTGAAGATTATGATCCACATTATTACGCATGAAAAGCATTCGAACCGAGTTATAAAACATAGCTTGCTCAACTTCAAGAGAAATGGCAAAACGAATAAAGCCATGAAATTGGTCACGCCTAACTTCTAGGTAATGATTATGATACCGGTACAGAGCATCCCAGTTGAGCTTCTGCAATATCTCTTTAACTTGGATTCGGCTTGCATTGGTAAAATAGGCCATCAACAACTTTCCAAACATGTGAAAGCTATCAAGATCGTGTATTATGAATGTAAACAATATAACCATAATATCAGTATCAACGGTGAAAACATTAAAGTTTTCCATGATGTAGCGAAGATAGTAATTTGGTAATGAAGCACAATTAGAATGATAACTGATTATGATAAGCTCTAAATAAAATAAATTACTCAATGCAACTGTTATATATTTAAATGTGGGCAAACTTGAAGTTGTTCAACTTTGTAGAAATGTAAAATGCTTTAGGTATTCCAATTACTTGAGTTAACGACATTGAATATTAAGAAAAACTTTTCACTTTCTACTCTACTCTGTCATTCTTTAAAGATTTGTAACTTGAGAAATGCGTAATTATTAAGTGGTAGTTACTTGGATTATTGGAAAGTATTACTACATCATTATGACTTGTAATAATAAAAAAATTGCCAAAATATTTTTGCCTTGTGGGAATAAACATAATCATGAATTTAATTGATAAACATGTCAGTAACAAAATAGGACATTGTAGGTAATCGAAAAATTTAGGAATGGACAATGCATGTAACATCAAATCAAACATATTTACAACTTCACATATTTACTAAGTACAATAATTATTTACATTGATTTATAAAACCAAACTGTACATTATTTTTACATATTTACATAAGGATTTAGTACATATCTATAATTAACAGGAACAAACACAAACAATTGAACATGCTTAGAAATTCATAACCACACCATCTTGAACTGGTTCAGGGTCATCAGTTTCAATATCATGAAATCGGGCTTGTGGAGGGCCAATACATAAATCCATATTAAGAAATTCTTGAATGTTGTCAACAGGTCGGTCCAATGTCTGCAAATTATGGAGATTTCGTTTACCAATATATGCCAAGCGTCTTGCAACAGAGTTCCTTTGCTGATGTACCAAAGTAATTTCATAACGAATGTTAGGATCATTAAGACGTGGAAGGATAAATTTGAAAGTGCTCTTAGTATGTGGTGTTAATCCGTCCTCTCTGTAGTACTTGCATTCATGGTAAGCCCGGATATTATCAGTCTCAATGATAACACGTTCATACTGGTCTTGAAATGCTCTACGCGTTTCTATCAAAACAGCCCATAAAACACTATTCAGATTAGTTAGACCTGGAATGGTGCCATATGTTAATCGAAGAAGAAAGCCGTAAACAAAAAACATTCCACCTTTATTTTTGTTTACATTATCAACAACTGCATTATATACATCCAGCTGCCTTAAGTTCAGATTTTTATGAGCTTTTTCGTGATTAAGTCTCAATTCTTCTTTATTGTAGCTAGTTTCCTCAACAATGAGATGATTGACAAAAGTGTGAAAAAATTATTCGTCAGGAAATGGCATCATATGAAAATCTCTTAAGGACTTACCAACATCATTTAATAACTTTTCAATCTCTGCACAAAAAAACAATGGTAAATGTTCCGACATCTAATTAAAAACAATAAAAGTAATACTACAAAGTAGCGGACGTATCATGTATTTAATAATGATCACACACCTGCTAAAGCATAGTTTTGGATTTCATACTCAGACAATGTTAAATGAATATTATCTGAAATCTTGCTCCTTATATAAAGAACATCGTCTGACAATGCTAGCCAGTATTTTTCCCATAGCGCAAGCGGATCAGACACAGAATAATTTGCCAGGATGTTAACAAACATAGCCCAAATCTGGGTTAGCATACCTGAGAATGCATTTTCTTCCAAAGCATCATGCCACTGCTTGTCATTATTTAACAGTCCAAGAGCACAACATGCTACCTTAAAAGTATCATATGTAGTTCTATCAATAGTTCACAACTGAGTAAAAGATAAAGCACCTTTACATCTAAGTAACAACATTCGAAGATATAATAATTCACCAATTATTGCATGAACCTCTGCTAACCTCCCAACCACATCACCTCTTTGTCTAAGCTTCCATTTAGCAGTTTTCTTTATCCATGTAAAATGGGTGGGAAAGTCAATATACGTAAAATTTTGAGCTTGTGGAAATTCACTGTTAGCTACAAACCATGCTTATAGTTTACATTTTTTGGAAGTCGCGTTATCGTACACATTCTCCAAATCTGCAGAACTCTGGAAATTCAAGTACTTCTGACCGGGAAAATGTATTGGTAAGCGTTCAACACTTGGGGAACGATGGTGAATGTCAAACCCAAAAATCCTCCAGGATGCCTCAGATGCACAAACATATCTACCATCAAGAAAATTCTTTACCTCATCCAAATTCTTCACGGATCTTGCAGTTTGTTCATTACCTGATTTGTTACTTTCCTTCTTCAACAAGATTGTAGCAGTGTCATGACCCTTCAAACAATACTTAAAGAGATATTTCAACGATCTTGAACTGTTACAAATTTCCAGATTTATGTGACACTGAAACCGCAACATAAGATCTCGATTGTATGGAACTACATATTGATTGTCAAGGTTGATCCTTTTTTTGTTTGTAACTCTACCAGTGTCACGCCTTCGATAAACAGGAAAACTGCAATCGTCAAAATAGGTATTACCATTAAATCTGCAATAATAAAATTATATGCGTCGACATTAATAATAAAATAGACTTATTACGGAACATATGTATCAATATATTTATTAACACCTCTTTGGGAAATGACGCATGCATTTTCCTTTCACCATACATGGAAATGTGTAAGTCTTTACCACAGGGTCCATGCATCATGTAGTTTTTAACAGCTTCATATGCTATTGGATCAGAATTCTTATCTGGTATTTCAGCAGAAACCAACTGGTCAACCTTTTTAATAGAATTAGGTCTGCTTTCAGGGCTCAGCCAGATTAGCATATGCACGTGTGGCAAACCACGTTTCTGGAATTCAATTACATGCATAACTGTGCAAAAGATAATTAAAGAAAAAATATGACATTAAATATGTGCATGTGTAGATATGATTCAAAAAATTAAATGTAATTTACCTCCTATACACTTTCCAAAGTAGTTCTTCTTTTTAATCAAATCTAATAGCTGATCAAGCTTCAATTTAAACACGTGAGAAACAATATCCGGTGCATCAACAAGATCAACATTGGGCAACAATTTAAGCATTTCTTGTATCTCTGGCCACTTTGAGTTGCACGACATGGTGAGAAATAAGGATGTATGACCAATTGCACGACATATCGCCAAGGAATCCTTAAAGTATTGAGAGATGTATCGCTGAGATCCAGTGAATGAAGCAGGCAGTATAACAGCTTTTCCAACATGCATTGGATCATGGTCTCCTTTACTGAGAGCATCACGTACAGAATTATACAAATCAGCACGGATGGTAGTTTAATGCGTTAAAACCCAGTCTAATCTATATTGTTCAATGGCAGCAAACTGATCCATAATGTACTGTTGCCACAAACATCCGGCAAGGTGTGGCATTAAACCTGAAATTAATTACACGATAGTGAAAATATATACTAATTTTTTACGTAGTTTATATTCTAATCACATTGCTTACTTTTAATAAATACCTTCAGAAGTGCGTATCATAATCTTGTAACAATAATACACTCTTAGTGAAATATGTCGCCTTTGTGTTGAGTCGGGATCAAGGTCTTCATCATCTAAATTCACTATTTCAGAGTATCTATTGCTTATCAGAGGTATACGATTATGATACCCCTCGGTTCCCCAAGGAAACAATATTGGATATTGCAAATGCATGAAATGTGGATCTGTTTCATATATTCTCTTCAATCCTTCTTGTTTGGAATTCACAACCGTGTCTCTAAAACCACAGGTATCTGTATCATCACTAACAATGAACGCAACAACTTCATCAGATGGCGTAATATGGTTTGGTCTCCCGCTAGAAGATTGAGATGATATGAGGACTAACTTAAACTCATCCAGATCTTCATTTTCAAACCGATTCCGAGCCATGCGAAAAGCTTTGACTAACTTATTGTTCTTGTCTAACATACTAAAAGTTCCTCGATAATATCTGGATCAACATTGTCAGAAGCACCTCCTATTACATTGATTCTATTCTCAACCTCATTCTGCGTGTCGTATATGTAGAGCTGGCAAAATTTGGGGCAAGAACCATCCAGCGGTACTAAACTCCCAACCAAATGATAGTTTTGACCTTGTAAGCGAAAACAATATGGAGAGCTACCTCTGTTTATTGAGTTATCAATCTTACCACCAGTGGAAGTGAATTGGATCATGCAGTTGTACACTCTTATGTACTGTTTAAATGCCTTGATTCCTCACCACCAAGTAACAAAGAAGCAAGTGGTTCTGGTGGCGGTCTTTCTTTTGGAAAATGTATATGACCATTCTGAAAGCACAAAGAAAATGTGGGCTCTTTACGCGGACATGATTTATTATTACGCTCTTCGTTCCATATAGTAGCACCACATTTATTGCACAACTTTGACGGAGGACCAAGATCCATATATCCACGCCATAAATTCAGATTCAATATCACACAATCCGGGTCATCATGGTACATATCATCAATTCCAACATCTGAATCACTGGACTCTGCATTGTCAATTTCAACCACATTTTCAAAAATCTAAAATCAAATTTCTCTTCTCAAAAGATGCTTGACATTTATTCTTTCCTTTATTGTTTCTTAACTTTGGTTGAAGGGGATTATGACAACTTCTACGTAAATGAGACGTCCCAGGTTGGCTCATTCGCCCATGTTCAAAGATGGGATTATAGTTTGAAGATGCATCACCGCTATTCACAGAGGACATACCAAGTCCTTTACATTTCACAGCTGCATAGCAAACAAATATTTGAGTACACATCTCCTTTGTTGAAGAAAGTGGGATTAATCAATTATATTCTGTAAAGTTTAATTTTTTTTTAAAAATAACATATTCTCAAAAAAAACATACGCATGGCATTTGTATACATCTTCTCAATATTAGGACCACGTACTCTGCATTTCTTATCTGCAACAAAATACAAAAATGGAAACTAATTGTTTTCCCATCAAAACAAACATAAAATCTTACAATTTTGAGAATTAAGTTAATAGGTAACGCACATATGGTACTGTTCATATATGAAGGCGTGGAAGATGGTTTTGTGTTCTTCGCCGCAACACTGTTATTTTCTACACCTGTAATTCCCGATAAGGATGATTGTTGAACAAAAACTATAAAAAATACAGAGTTATTAATATATATTGTTAGTAATGGAAGAAACTGATTAGGGGCAATAATGACATAGGAAATCATAACAACTTATTGAAAACAAAATTATTAAAAGACAACATGCACATGGGGTTTGTAAAAATCTTCTCAATATTGCGACCATGTATTCTACGTTTCACGGCTACAACCAATAATACAATTTAATATTAAATATATAGCAAAGGCAACAGAACATACAAACTTCGTAATATCAGTATCAAGTAATAATATAACGCATATGGCGCATCGGTAATATCTGACAATGCAACACCTCCTTCCATGTTCTTGGCTATCGGAGTGTTATTTTCTTCAAGTATAATACCCGAAATAGTTGAAATTTTTAACACTGCAAGGAGTGTTATTTGATCCACCAACAGGTCTCAATCACACACTTCTGCTCATACGTTTCAAATCTAGCAATCAACAAATATCACAGACAAATTTTTTTACACAATATCATACATCTAAAATGAACATTGATACAGAAATTGAACATCTGTACGGAACATTTTTAAAGAAACTACACATACCTGTGAAGGAAGATTTGTTGCTTCTATTAGACGATATATCAACAACAAAGTTAGAAGGTTTTTTTGGGGGGGAATCACGCAAAATATTTGTCTTATTCAATAATGGCTGTAAAAGAAACCTAATTCCCACTACAAAATGCATATGTTACACATGAGTTTCAAAATTAAATTATGTAACAGATAAGATATGTATGATATGGAAAACTTACCAGACGATACTACAGAACCTGGTGTCTGTTGATTTGAAACTGTAACACTGGGACTGAGATTTTCTTGTCCAACACAAATATTTCTACGCTTCACAACTAAGTTCATGAAACGAATATAAGAACATGATTTATATCATACGAACAGAAAGACAAAGAAAGATACAATACCAGAAGAGTCAGGAACATTCAAACTTGGGATGGGCTGCAACACAGAAGATTGATTTGCGTCCTGATTTGATGAATCTCGGCTACGAATCAAACATTTCAAGCCTATGGATAAAGACAAAAACCAACCAAATCAGATAACAGTTAACGTGCATAATGATTAACAGGATTTTAAAATGAAAATAAACCTATAAGTGAAGTCCTTGAAGAGGTTGTCTAAGACCGTGGATCCATGATTAACAGCAGATCAATGGAGCATGGAACGAATGAGAAGATCAGAGGAGGCTGGAGTTATGCAGCTGCCTGAGAGAAATAATTCAAAAAAATTCAAACGTATGATTCAGTTGCTACAATCAGAGAGTGAGTTAAGTGTATATTATAGTAGTTTCTAAAATGGGTTATAATAAATTTAAATGTGAAAGATCCATGGATATATATATAATATAAGGTTTTATATGTAAAAAATAAGATGGGTCATGGGTAAATTAATGGGTAAATTAATGGGTAAATCTTATATGGGCAATAGTAGCCTTTAAGATTATATAGATATTAAAAACATGGGTAATTTAATCTTTTCAATGAGACTATTTAATCTCAGGAATATTATCACCATGTTCTTCTATCAATATACTTATATAAAGGAGAAGACGGAGCCATTAAGGTGGCGCCTCTCAAATCGTCTCATTATATTTTTATATTTTCTCAATTTTTTGAGTTATAAATATCAAAAACTACAATTACCTTATATTCTTCTAAATATATTATCATCATTCGTAATATTCTACTAAAAATTTTACGAAATCTTTCATTAAATTTTTTGAAATCAACTTACCATTATCATATTTTTAAGACTTCTACTTTGTCTTTAAACAAACTTAACATCTTGATATTCTCCTAAATTTCCTTTATAATACCATTTCTTCTCCTTCTCCTAAAATCAACTTACTCTACTACAATTACCTTATATTCCGTTAAATAAATTATCATCGTCCGTAATATTCTCCTAAAATTTCTACAACATCTTCCGTTAAGATTTTTAAAATAAACTTACCATCATAATTTTCTCCCAACATTCTACTTTCTTTTGAAATAAACTTACCATCTCGATATTCTCCTAAATTTCCTTTTTTAATATCATTTCTTCTCCTTCTCCTAAATCAACTTACTATATTATATTTTCCTAAAAATTTTCTTTTAATTTTTAGGCAAAGACAAGTATTCGTAAATATTTATTTACATTCGTAATATTCTCCTAATATTTTCTTCAATATCTTTTATTAAAAAATTTAAAATCAACTTACCATCATAATATTCTCCTTAAACTTCTTCTTTCTCTTTAAATCAACTTATTATCTTGATATTCTTCTAAATTTCTTTATTTATTATCATTTCTCCTCTTTCTCCCAAGAATAACTAACTATATTATATTTTCCTTTTTTTTTTTAATTTTTAGCCAATGAAATATTAAAAAGATAAGTACCTTTAAATATATTTTCTCAGTATATCTTAAAATTATTATATCATTATATTACTTATGTAAAGTAAAAGACGAGGTCAGTGAGGTGGCCCCTCTCATATCATTTCAATCAATTCATGTAATTTTCTTAAAATTGTATATTATTAAATAAAACAAGTATCTATAAATATATTTTCTCATTTTTTATTAAAATTAATATATCATTATATTAATTATGTAAAGTAGAAGACAAGGGCGGTGAGACGATGCCTCTCATATCATTTCGATCAATTTATATAATTTTCTCAAATTTTTATATTATTAAATAGAAGAAATATTAAATGATATATTTTTATGATATTAGATTTGTGAATAACGAGAGAGCGACTCATTCAAATACACCCATTTAACGAGAGAATGGCTTTTAAACTTCTTAATTTATAATATATTTTTATTATTCATAATTCCAGAATGACCAAGATCATATAATAAATAAAAAAATGAAATATTATTTGTGAACAGAGGAATCTGGTAACAACAAAGTTTGAGATTTCTCGCCGGAATTAAGATCTATGACGGTGGTTCTTTGCCGGAAAATCAAGCGGTGTGTGGAGGTTTGTGGTTGTTTTAGGCTGAGATTGATCAGAGTAAGTGGTGGCTCTCTTTTCAGCTCTCAACTTCTTACCCTCTCAATGTGCCTACGTACCCTTTTTATAGGGATCAAGCCTGACGTAGTTCTTGTGGAACAAGAAATTTAATGGGCTTAGACTTCTTATTCCTAGGCCCGGTAGAAGCCCATTCAAAGTCCGTCTTCCGCTAGCTTTAGGAATGTCCAACTATGAGGCCCAACCGTGAAGGCCCAAGGCTCATCCGTAATCGCACGACTTCACGGATAGTGCATCTCCCTGCGCAAGGATAACACTCTGCTACAGCTATCTCCCTTGATTTACGGACGCAGGTATAGCCACGGTTCACCCCAAGTGCCGGACGCATCCCTGTCCCCCGAATGAGGAAAACCCACCAGATAACTGGACATGTGATCCCAAGCTCTTGGGTGCAAAGTGCAGGATGACTCCAAAGTTCTCCAACGAGGACACCCATTGAATGCAAGAACAGAGTTCCCAAAGCACACACCAATGTTAACCCCGCATCCCCAACGAGGACACCCGCTGAATACAGGAGGAGGCCTTCAATCATCAGGCATACCCCTGGAGGCCTTCAAGCTTTTCACGGACATCCCCCTCATTGACCATCTCAAGGAGGGAATTCTTCCAAGAGTACCTGTAAAAAATATGTTAATAAAAATAATCTCCATTGCTCCTCTCCATGCAAACTTTGTCCTGAAGTCATCATTGAGAATACATAGACCAAGCACAGGACGCGTCCTAAGACCCTGGGCGCGTCCTCACCTTTATGAAACTTGTATTGTCTCCTCAAAAAACCGTCATGCACAACACTCCACTACTCAGGGCGCGTCTTGATCAAGTCAGGCGCGTCCTCCAACGTCTATTGCCACAAGACCATATTTTCCAAATACATTCACCATGGTTGACGCGTCCACATTGCTTGAGCGCGTCCCTTCCTGATCATGCATCCCCATGATCCATCATTACCAGACTATAAAACATCTTCTCACAAGTAGGCGCGTCCTCAGTGCTTGGACGCATCCTTACTTTCTTTAAAGCAATACCGTTTTTGACCGTACTTAATCCGCATTTGACCCGAGTCAATCCCATGCCAAATTTTGGGTATAACAACTACCCCCCAAATTCCATTTGCAGTTGAAAACAAAATTGGAATTTTTATTCCAAAAAACTAAGCAACGAAATTTGGCTCGCGAATACAGGACGCGCCATAGGCATAGGACGCGTCTTTTCACTCACTCTATAGCCGTTGCCCTACAGCTATTGCATACGTCAACACACACTTTCCTCTATAAATACCCTAACCAAATCTCATTATTATTACTTTCCTTTTTTCTCTCTCAAGAAACCGCCATCACCGCCGCATAAGCTTTCGGCCAAAATTTCCGACAATTCAACCGCCCATTACTTGACTTCTACAACTTAATCGAATCCCCATCTTATAAGGTACGTAAATCATCTTTTACTTCTTTATTTGGTTGATTAATCCAACCGTAATAAGCAAAAGACTGTTCATATGCCTCAACTGTTCTTCATTTTCCTTTATATGTATATGTGTATATATCTGTAAAACCACTATATTTAGTTTCCTTGATTCTCCAGTCACATGTTTCTAGATTTTAGAGAATTTCCCCCAAATCGATTATAGTCGATTAAAATTCCACTGCATTGCAACCATATCGGACGCGTCTTCCGGTCAGGGCACGTCTTAAATTCCCTTGTTTAAGACATATGTTCAAGTTGTTCCACACAAAGATCATATAGGGCCATTAATCTAATAGGACGCGTCATTATAGTGCCTCTCCTGTGATAGATTTTTAGGACGCGCCCTCGCACGTTTCCAGTATCTCCCTTCTCTTCATTTTTTTAATGTGGACACATCCTCAAATTTTTCTTCCTTCTTTTGCAGCTGGAGGACGCGTCTTCTTCGTCATCTTTCCATCCATTTAAAGTTCTCAACAAACTCCTTGGGATTTACTCCCCACACTTGATCTCTTTCAAACCCGATTTCCCTGAATCTCACCGGACGAGCACCTTTCTTAAAGTAGAAAGACGCGTCTTCGAGTCTCTCAAATCAAAGACTTCTATAATGTCTGATTCAAGTTCCGATTCCATGGATCACGTCCCCATAAGCTCTAGAATGAAAAAGAAAGGACTCTATCAAAAAAGAACTCCAACTCTCCATGCTAGGGCTGACATCGAAGATTAGAAGGATGATGAAATTGTACCCGCAACCAGCCAACAGCCCGTACGCATGATTGTTTTAGACGAGGACGCGCCTCCTTCTCAGAATGCGTCAGCTTCTCAGGACACGTCAGCTTCTCAGGACGCGTCCCCTCTTAGTGTAAGTGAATTTGAAAAGAGGGTTCCAGACCCTGAAGCATATCCTGTGTCCCCCCAGAAATCTGATCCTCCCCTGGAACATTGGGAACCTTCAGATGTTGAAGTGGATTGTGACTGGACAAGGCTTGGTGCTCTAACTGAGGCAGAGAAAAATTCCAGAAGGAAAAAAGAAGGCAAGCTAGCCTGTGTAGCTCTCGACTCTACTGCAACTGACTGGGAAATCCAATGGCATATGAAATACTATGACATGGAGGGCATCTAGGCACGCGCTCTTCGTACAATGAGGCCACACATTTTTAACATTGGGAATCAAAGGATCCCCAGAATGGTTCTCACACCAAAACTAATTTCCTTGGGTGTGGGCGCGCCCTTACATCCGTACATCAATTTTTTTTGAAGAGGTACGATATGGCTCCAGTCCAACTATCCCCAAACTCGTACAAGCTAGCTTGGGCTCTGTACTTTATGTACCATAACCTGGGTTTGGGCGCGCCCTCAATGAAAGAACTCAGCTATTTTTTCAGCATCGGGAAATCCATTCCAGGGTACGACTTTCTGGTTGTCAACAAATGGCTGAACAATAAGGGATTTAATGAAGGCAAGATAAGTCATGAACGAGACTGGAAGGAGCCATTTTTCTACATTTATGATCTCAAAAGGACACGCGTTTGTTTCAACTTAGAGCCAAGTAAGAACAATGTCCAGGACGCGTCCTTTCCCTGAGGACGCGTCTTCCATTTTGTAGCCTTTCTCTCTTTTCTTTTTGTAACCTTCAACTTTCTTCTCTAGATAAAAGAACTCAGAAAGAACTATCAGGAAGGAAGAAAAAGAGAGCAGAGAAAGTACTGAATATGCTGAGAAGCATTTCAACCTCAAGGATATGATCACTGAGGAGAACTTAAAGAAAATAAGAGCTTTGTCCCCATGAGTGGGTTCTCTTTACAAATTTCGAGATTTTCATAATGGGAAGCCCATTCTCACTGCTTCTGAGAAATCTAAAGGGCTCCATGCCACATAAATTATTCAGCCATACATTAATAAAAAGGTGGACTTAGAGCAAGGTAGGAATTATTAGGTATAGGACGCGTCATGTCTGAAAGAGATATGTCCTAAGTCCAATCATGTATGAGGATTTAGGAATAACTTTTATGTAATCTGTTTTGATTTTATTGATATTAATAAAAGGCTTGTTTTGTTTTTATTGCGGGATCTATCTATTTAAATGTTTAAATAAGATATACCACAGTTTAGAGTAAAGCTTTTTATGTATTGTGATGAGATCATAATAATGAGACCTAAAAGATGATAACTCTAAACTTAAATAGTTCCTGGTCGTAGGATTACTAACTGGTAGTTAATAATCCGCAAAGATCGGTACATACTATGCTTGCTTCATTATGAAGGATGTCTGTTCTCATAGACATTTGTGTGGTGACACTATAGCTAGTATGTAGGTGCTTATTATATAATAAGTTTACTGAACATGACTCACAAAGCTGAACAACTGATGGAGTTCACTCACGTGTCAGCAGTTGTTCACATATTGATAGTTGTACAAGTATCCTTAGACTTGAGATCATCATAGTCATCTTGTGTACACTGAACTATGCTTTGGTTTAGTTCTTAGTCTCAAGGGACAATTATAAGGGCTCTACTGGGTATAGGAATTTGTACACGAAGATAGTGTATGATCAATAAAGGGTCTACCCCTTCAAGTGTAGGAAGAGAATGTTCAATGCTGATCCACTTATGTTAGTTCAGGAATCTTTGGCCAGAGTGAATGAAATTAGAAAGGAGTTTCTAATTTACATTAAATAGAACTAAGCATAGTGAATAGGAAAGCAAGTGATTAAATAAGATAGGCTTGACACAAGTTCCATGCCTTGTATTTAATCGTGACATTGCAGGGTAGAAGGAATTAATTGTACGGTAACTACTCACTGAATAGGTTCTTGGTATTCTAAGCAGTGAATTCGTATTATCCGGATAGTCGCGATATGCTGAGAAGTATCCCTCATGATGTAGAATAAATATGATTAATTAATTAATCATATTTACTTAGAGAATTTATATAAATAATGATAAAATAGTTTTATTATTATTTATTTCTACTACCGGCTTAATATTGAACCTACAGGGTCACACCATAAAAGAGAATGATTTAATGGTGGAGGAATTAATTAATAATGGCTGATAATTATTTATTTATGAAATAAATAATTAATTGGAAAATTTAATAATTGATTAAATGAGATTTAATTGATTATAAATTAATTAAGAAAATGTTCTTAATATTATTAATTAAGAATTTAATTTTTGGAAATTAAATCAAGTGAGAGAATTATTTCTAAAGAGTTTAGAAAAAGGATTAATAATTAAAAGGTGTTTTAATTATTAGTGAGAATAATAAAGGGTTAATAATAATAATATTTTATGAGAAAATTTTCAGCTGAAATTTTTGCCTATAAATATACTATTATAAACCCTATTTTTGCCTCAACCACAAAGATTTACAAAACCATAATTCTCTCCATCTCCTCCTCCTTCATTACATCATTTTCTTGGTGGATACCGGTGGAGTGCTTCACACTTGAGGAGCAGCTGCTAAGGATCTCCGTTCATCGTTCTTGGATCGCTATTAAAGACCTCCATCTTTCCATTAACGTAAAGCTTCTCAAGGTAAACACACTGAACTACGAATTAAATATTATTTTTCGCATGGATCCTGCGGAGAGTTTCATTTTTCTTAAGATAAAATTTATGTTTTCGCCGCGTTTATGTGCTAAAAACCCTTCAATGGCATCAGATCTACTTGAGAAAAGTTTTTAATTCGTTTATGTGTTTAACTGTTTTCGATATATGAGCATGTACGTGATTCGCCATGATTTGATGTTGATATAATATGCTTATATATGTATGGTTTTGAATATATGATATTCATGTGAGTTGTATAATCATAAGATGATTATGTAATCTGTATATATACTGATATATACATGATTTATGTTTATTCTAATTATGATAATCATATTAGATACGGATTCTGAATTGGCTGCTGCAGATTTGCTGAAATCTTGGTCTGATGTCCGATTTACGCAAACGAATACCCTATTCCATAGGTAAATGAGCGTCTGAACAAAACCGATAGCTAAAGCTATGAACGACTCGTCTGTAAGGCGTTTGACGTCGTTTACTGCCCGTAAACAGTGATTCTTGTTTATCTGATTTGATTATGATTTTTCTGATTTTTGTCATATTTTCTCTTTATGATTAGATCATGGATAACATGATATGCTAAGATCAGATTATGTGTTTTAACATGCTTTTATGTGTTGTATGAGCATGGTGGATGGTTATGGCCTTTCGACCTTAGTGTAATGGTTTTTGTTTTGGTTTTAAATACGACTTGCATGTCGTCAATCTTTGTAATCATAAATCTCGAATGTAACTCGAGTTATTCTTGTAAGTTCATTAGATTAGTTTTACTTACAATCATGTAATGTAATTGAAGACTCAAGAAGGCTATCCAATGGAGGTGATACAAAGAAGAAGACGAGGCATACAAGAAGTCTAAACAAAGAAGAAGACTTATGTAATAAGTAGTTGTATTTATTTCCATCACCATATTAGATTGACCTTGATCTTTATCATGAGCTTGATAAAGATCACATAGGATGGGGCCATAACCAAAAACATTTACTTTATTGCACTTTACATTTACTTGTTTATTTAATTTTATATATGAGATATATGCCTATGTTTACCATGCGATGATAGATTTAGGTGAACTTAAATCAATATAAGGCGTGCTCTAGAAAATCTAGAATAGGAAGCGTTTCTTGCCTTAACAATAAATATTATGAATACGATCATGAGATTCTTGTGTTTATGAAACACGTAATTGAATATGAATTTTTAATATTGAGAGAAAGGATGATTCTGTCAACAATAAATTTCTATCTGTAAGAAAGGGTTATTAAGTGACGCCTCTTGACAATGCTCCACCCGATCTGGGAATCATCTGATTATCAATTATTGATTTGAAATATTTAAATTTAAAAGGAAGAAACTCTTTATAATATGATTATGATTATAACGTAATATAATCCCTCTAAAATTAAATAATATCAAGTAGTAATTGGCCAATGACACAACGGGCTTGTGTTGGTCATCAGCCTTATAACATGGTAGAAATTGGTTCTTATTTTTAAATCATTGTCGTTTCTTGCTACAACCGAGGGCTTTGATTTCGAAATAAGAAATACTTGTCTATTACATAGAGATATGTACATTGAATTAGAATCTAAAGGTCGGTACGTGCTACAGCCGTGGGCCGTTGGAGACTGATTCAATTATACGAAATATTGGGTTAGACTTGACTTATAATATTGAGTTTGTCGTGCCACAACCGTGACTCAATTATTCAAGAGGCTAAACTTATATTAGGGAATAACATAAGATGTAATTGACAAGAGTTGTCTGCCTATTGAACATCACATGACGTTTCATGCCACAGCCGAGGTTGTGTGATGTAATGTAGGATCCCTATTCCCACTAGCGTTATGAATGCTTAATTTTCACTTAGGGGGTTGAAAAAATTAGATAAACTAGTGGGAGACACTTATGAATAAAGACCCGATTCATATAGTGTTTTGAAATGAAATTGCTAAGTGTTGTTATGTGTTTATCATTTACATATTTACTATATTCGTCATGTCTTCTGCACTATCACTCCGGAGCATACTAGATGCTCACAAGTTGACTGGTCCTAATTTAGCTGTTTATTTTCACTGTAACAAGTTGGGGCACTGGAAGAGGAACTGCAAGGTTTACCTTGCAGAATTGAAGAAGAAGAAGGGTAGTAAGACTACCGCTTCTGATTCAGGCATGTTCATGATCGAAGTTAATATGTCATTAGGTCAAATTTCTACTTGGGTATTAGATACCGCCTGTGGTTCTCATATTTGCAATTCGTTGCAAGGACTAAAGGGAAGTAGGACTCTTGAAAAAGATGAGGTGATTCTACGTATGGGCAATGGAGCAAGGGTTGCGGCTATATCTGTAGGATCATTTAGTTTATATATGCCTACGGGCAAGACTATTATTTTGAATAATTGTTATTACGTTCCCTCTATTGTGAGGAATATTGTTTCTATTCCTATGTTGGATGTGGATGGTTTTTCATTTATTATTAAGAATAATGAATGTTCTATCCTTAGAGATAATGTTCTTTTTGGACGTGGCATTTTAAATAATGGTCTGTATGTATGTGACGTAGAGTATGATTTACTTCAGATTGAACAAACTAATAAAAGAAAACGAGATGATGAAAATCTGACCTATTTATGGCACTGTAGGCTAGGTCATATTAGTGAAAATAGACTGCGGACATTGCATAAGGAAGGGTTACTTGACCCCTTTGATTTTGAATCATATCCTACATGCGAGTCTTGTCTATTGGGTAAAATGACCAAATCTCCATTTAGTGGACATGGAGAGAGGGCTACAGATTTGCTAGGATTGGTACACACAGATGTATGTGGACCAATGTCTATGCAAGCCATGGGTGGATTTTCGTACTTCATTACTTTCATAGATGATAGATCTAGATTCGGATATGTGTATTTGATGAAACACAAGTCTGAAGCCTTTGAAATGTTCAAAGAATATAAACATGAAGTGGAGAAACAAACCAAACACAGTATTATAACTCTTCGATCAGATCGAGGTGGTGAATACTTAAATGGAGAGTTTCTAGATTATCTCAAAGAAAATGGTATAGTCTCCCAGTGGACTCCTCCATATACTCCACAGTTAAATGGGGTATCTGAAAGGAGAAATCAAACTTTGTTAGACATGGTTCGGTCCATGATGAGCTATGCAAATCTTCCAGTATTCCTACGGGGTTATGCATTGGAAACCTCAGCATATTTACTGAATAAGGTGCCTTCCAAATCTGTTCCTTAAACACCATATGAGATATGGAAAGAAAGGAAACCGCGTCTTAAACACGTTAAGATTTGGGGATGTCCAGCTTATGTCAAGAAAGTTGACCCAGATAAGCTGGAATCTCGATCCGTAAAATGTAATTTTGTGGGATATCCTAAAGAGACTTTAGGGTATTACTTTTACACCGATCATCGGGTGTTTGTCTCCAGACATGCTACCTTCTTGGAAAAGCAGTTTATCCTTGAAGGAAACAGTGGGAGCAAAATTGAACTGGATGAAGTTCAAGAAGCACAAACTACTATGGATCAAGTGGAAACACCTGTTCAGACTGAAAAACCTTCTGTGGAACAGCCCATTCGTAGGTCAGGGAGAGTGTCTCGCCAACCTGAGAGGTATTATGGCCTTGTCATTGAGAATGACAATGAGTTGTCAATCATTGATGATGACAACCCTGTGACCTATAATGAGGCTATGAGTAGTGTTGACTAAGAGAAATGGCATAGTGCCATGAAATCCGAAATGGAATCTATGTATACCAACCAAGTATGGACTCTGATTGAGGCTCCTGAAGGTGTTAAGCCTATTGGGTGCAAGTGGGTATACAAAAGAAAGATTGGAGCAGGTGGCCACGAGGCAAAAGGATTCAAACAAAGGCAAGGGATTGACTTAGATGAAACTTTTTCGCCTGTAGCCCTGTTAAAATCAATTCGGATTTTGCTTGCGATTGCTGCTTACTACGACTATGAGATCTGGAAAATGGACGTGAAAATGGCCTTCCTCAATGGGGAACTTGAGGAGGAAGTGTATATGACACATCCATAGGGTTTTCTTTCCAAGGAAAATGAACACCTAGTGTGTAAGCTGCTGCGAACCATATATGGTTTAAGGCAAGCTTCTCGTAGATGGAACATCCGTTTTGATGAGACAATCAAAGAGTTTGGTTTTATCAAAAACATAGATGAACCATATGTCTACAAAAAGGTTAGTGGGAGCGCGGTGACATTTCTTGTATTGTATTGAAAGAGGAGACGTCAAGAGAGTTGACAAACATAACAACATAGCAGACCCACTCACAAAGCCACTTTCTCAGAGTCACTTTGATCGTCATAAAGACAAGATGGGTATTAGATACCAGAGTGATTGGCTTTAGTACAAGTGGGATATTGAAAGAGATATATCCTAAGTCCAATCATTTATGAGGATTTAGGAATAACTTTTATATAATCTGTTTTGATTTCATTGATATTAATAAAAGGCTTGTTTTGTTTGTATTGCGGGCTCTATCTATTTAAATGTTTAAATAAGATATACCACAGTTTAGAGTAAAGCTTTTTATGGATTGTGATGAGATCATAATAATGAGACCTAAAAGATGATAACTCTAAACTTAAATAGTTCCTGGTCATAGGATTACTAACTGGTAATTAATAATCCACAAAGATCGGTACATACTATGCTTGCTTCATTATGAAGGATGTCTGTTCTCCTAGACATTTGTGTGGTGACACTATAGCTAGTATGTAGGTGCTTATTATAGAATAAGTTCACTGAACATGACTCACACAGCTGAACAACTGATGGAGTTCACTCACGTGTCAGCAGTTGTTCACATAGTGATAGTTGTACAAGTATCCTTAGACTTGAGATCATCATAGTCATCTTGTGTACACTGAACTATGCTTTGGTTTAGTTCTTAGTCTCAAGGGACAATCATAAGGGCTCTACTGGATATAGGAATTTCTACACGAAGATAGTGTATGATCAATAAAGGATATACCCCTTCCAGTGTAGGAAGAGAATGTTCAATGCTGATCCACTTATGTTAGTTCAGGAATCTCTGGCCAGAGTGAATGAAATTAGAAAGGAGTTTCTAATTTACATTAAATAGAACTAAGCATAGTGAATGGGAAAGCAAGTGATTAAATAAGATAGGCTTGACACAAGTTCCATGCCTTGTATTTAATCGTGACATTGCAGGGTAGAAGGAATTAATTGTACGGTAACTACTCACTGAATAGGTTCTTGGTATTCTAAGCTGTGAATTCGTATTATCCGGATAGTCGCGATATGCTGAGAAGTATCCCTCACGATGTAGAATAAATATGATTAATTAATTAATCATATTTAATGAATTATAGAATTTATATAAATAATGATAAAATAGTTTTATTATTATTTATTTCTACTACCAGCTTAATATTGAACCTACAGGGTCACACCATAAAAGAGAATGATTTAATGGTGGAGGAATTAATTAATAATGGCTGATTATTATTTATTTATGAAATTGATAATTAATTGGCAAATTTAATAATTAATTAAATGAGATTTAAATGATTATAAATTAATTAAGAAAAGGTTCTTAATATTATTAATTAAGAATTTAATTTTTGGAAATTAAATCAAGTGAGAGAATTATTTCTAAAGAGTTTAGAAAAAGGATTAATAATTAAAAGGTGTTTTAATTATTAGTGAGAATAATAAAGGGTTAATAATAATAATATTTTATGGGAAAATTTTCAGCTGAAAATTTTGCCTATAAATATACTATTATAAACCCTATTTTTGCCTCAACCAAAAAGATTTACAAAACCATAATTCTCTCCATCTCCTCCTCCTTCATTACATCGTTTTCTTGGTGTTTAGGTGTGGAGTGCTCCACACTTGAGGAGCAGCTGCTAAGGATCTCCGTTCATCGTTCTTGGATCGCTATTAAAGACCTCCATCTTTCCACTAACGTAAAGTTTCTTAAGGTAAACACACTGAACTACGAATTAAATATTATTTTTTGCATGGATCCTGCGGAGGGTTTCATTTTTTTTTAAGATTAAATTTACATTTTCGCTGCGTTTATATGCTAAAAACCCTTCAATGTCTCCATAACGCGCCATTTGCATGCTTACCTTTTCCCTTTAACTTAACCTGATTTATAGACGTTTTCCTATATCTGCCCTTTCATCTTGGGCGCGCCTTATTTTCAGGGCACGTCTCTTTATAAAATTCTAGGACTGATATTAGCATGTTACTTATATCTTTCCCATACATCCAATATGCTCTTAGGTAGGACGCGTCATATTTTTAAGGCGCGTCATATCCACACATGCATTTTTTATATCTTTGCATTCATTTTGCTTGACATCTCTTCATGCATTTACATGTCTTTAAATGCATGCATTTTCAATCTTTAAATTATACTATGGGCGCGTCCTATTATCTGGACGCGTCTTCTTTATTCGACTAACATTTTTTCGTGTTTATATCCCAGACATGGCTTCTCTCCCAAAAGGTTTCGCTATTGGAGCTTCCAAGAAGCTAAGGGTAAAGAAGCAAACTCCCGTAAAGCCTGATCCGAATTTGAAAAATCCTACTCCTGCTGTGACTCCTCCACCTTCCCCCAAGATCATGGCTACCACAACACTTGACATCCCTGTCAATGAGGACGCGCCCTCGAAGCGCCAGAAAATTGTTCCTGATGACCAATCATTTGTCCTCAGATATCCAGGCGCGTCTTCAGTCGGTGCTTTTACTGAGGATGAAGTTAGGGGTTGGACTTTCAAAACCGAGCAGCAGACAGAGGAGACAATGGTGAGGGCTACAGTTGAGCTTCATCTGAACGCCAGGCAAAGTGCTAACATGTCTGCAAGACTCAGGGCGCGTCTTGCTGCCACGGACACTGCAAAGAGCCAAGCTGAAGACAAGATAAAATCTCTGGAAAAGTACATTAATCTGCTTGCCCAAAAAAAGGATGTCGAGATCAAGCGCCTGCAGGAGGACAAGCCGCGTCTTGAGGGGGAGAAAGCCATATTGGAGGGTAATGTCATTTCTGCAGAGAAAACAATGGATAGTGTTATCACTCTGAATTCCACCATGCAGCTAGAGCTTGACACTCTAAACGATGACAGTCTGCATGGGTGGAGAGAGAGGAGAAAAAACTAGTCTATCAGTATAGCTTCGCAACTGGATTCGAGGAATGGTGCTCCGGGTTTATTGCAAATGACCCAAAGTATTCTTTTTCTAAGTTCGATGCTGACACCTAGATATGGGTCAATGACTTCAGAATCAGGGCTGCGGATTCCATTAAGAGCAAAAGAATTTTTCTAGGCTTGGAGGAAGAGGACGCGTCCCCTGCTCCTGCTCTGCTTCAGACTCAACCTCCTCCTGTAGACAACCAAGACAAGCCTCAGGACGCGCCTCCTGCCTAGGACGCGTCCTATGTTTATTCATGGAGTTTTTTACCTGAACTATTTAAGGGTACGGGCCCCTTGAAGCCTTGCAAATTGTAATGATTACTTTTGAACTCCTTTTGCTTGCACTTTTTACCTTTATGCATATCATTTTATTTTCTTAAGTTTGCCTTAGATAAGGGCGCGTCCTACTATTAGGACGCGTCGCCTTTGGAGTATTTTTGTGTTTTAACCATCATCTATTAAGTAGATGTCCTTAAAGGGCGCGTCCTCTTTAACTGGGCGCGTCCCTAGATCATCCAGATAGGATATTTTTAATATTTATGATATCATGCTACACTTGTACTTTTCTAGAAGAAGGCATAAAGCATGAGAGGCGCGTCCCAGTATCCTGACACGTCTAACCTTTATTTTAAAGATATATTTAGTCCCTCAGTCTGGACGCGTCCTTAGTAATGATGTGTCTTTCCTTTCAGTTAGGTTTTGTCAAATTTAAAGAAACTTAAAACTGAAAGAGCATCAACCAAGATAACTTGGGCGCGTTTTTTGAAATAGTACGCGTCTTAGTTCCATTTTTACTTGAGTTTTATTGTTCCTTTTGACAACCACTGCTTCAATTAACATCTGTATAGAACTATTACTCATGACGCGCCCTATAGCTGGGACGCGTCATGCAACTAGTCAAATTAACAAGCAAATAACTTTTGGAATTTTCTCAAAGTTTTCATTAATAATGCGCTCTGGTGTTAGAAGTGCACCAGTCCCACGGCTACTATGCTTTGTGGGGAATTTATTCGAAAAAATGACCCTTCAACTAGTTCTAAGGTAAGTAGTAAATGCACTACCCCCCTAGGCTAGGAGTAATTTATTTAATTCTAGTCTATAATCTGGGCATAGCCCTAAATATATAATAAAAGAGGTAACTAAAGGGCCAAAGCCGCACTTTACTGATAATACTTTCGGAGATGTTCCGCGTTCCATGCTCGCAGAACCAGCTTCCCTTCCATATCCTCAAGGTGATAAGTCCCTTTCCACAAGATGGCCTTTATCTTGTATGGTCCTTCCCAATTAGCTCCAAACACTCCATGTTGGGGGTTCTTCGTGTTGGGCATCACCTTCCTAAGCACCAAATCACCCACCTTCAACAATTGTCCCTTTACCTTCTTGTTATAATACCTTGCGGCACGTTGCTGATACGCTGCGAGCCTCAGCTGAGAATTTTCCCTTGTTTCTTCCAAGAGATCCAAATGAAGCCTTTGATTAATCTCTGTATCCTCCTCCGTGTAACGGTCTCTGCGAAGCGATCCCGAACCAACTTCCACGGGGACCATAGCTTCATAGCCGTAAGTAAGCATAAATGGAGTTTCTCCCGTAGTAGATTGTGGTGTAGTGTTGTATGACCATATCATTTTCGAGAGTTCTTCAGGCCAATTTCCTTTGCGCTCTTCCAGCTTGGCTTTTAGGGTATGCTTTATTATTTTATTCACAACTTCTGTCTGCCCATTGCTTTGAGGATGATAGACCACCGCAAACTCCTTCTTAATTTTTAAATCCTCACACAGTTGTCGCAACTCCTTGCTGTCAAATTGCTTTCTGTTGTCAGATACAAGCTTGTAAGGGATTCCAAAACTGCACATGATGGAGTTGAAGACAAAATCTATTATTTTCCTTGCGGTTATAGTAGCCAATGGCATAGCCTCTGCCCACTTAGTAAAATAATCAACCGCGACCACTGCATATTTGACGTCCCCTTTAGCCTTAGGTAGCTCCCCAATAAGATCTATCCCCCACATGGCAAATGGCCATGGGCTCATCATAGATGTCAAGGGCGTCGCCGGCATAGACGAGTAGTTTGCAAAGCACTGGCAGCGATCGCATGCCCTGACAAAATTTTTAGCATCCTCTTTCATTGTAGGCCAATAGTACCCTTGGTGCAAAACTTTCATCGCCAACGAGCTACCCCCGAGTGATTGCCACAGATTCCTTCATGTACTTCCCTTAAGATGTAATTTCCTTCTTCTTCGTCAATACATCTAAACGGCGGTTGATTGAAGCCTCTCTTGTACAGAACTGCATCGTACATCACATACCTTGCAGCCTGATAGCGGAGTCGACGAGCCTTAAACTTATCCTCGGGAGTGTTCCCTTGTGAATGTAGGCCATAATGGGCGTCATCCATGTTTCCTTGGGAGCCTCATCCACTTACATAATTTCTATCTCTAGGATACTAGGAATCTCCTGGATTTCAAGGGGTATGGATCCTAATAACACAGCTTATTGTTGCGACCCCATCTTTGCTAGAGCATCTACGTTACTGTTCTTCTCCCGTGACATACATTCCAACCTAACTTCTTTGAACATTCCAATCAGGCGCTGCGTGCATCTCAAGTACAATTCCGTTCGTGGGCCTCGCGCTTGATATCCCCCATTCACCTGATTCACCACCAACTCTGAGTCACTTCTCGTAATTAGGTTTCACACTCCCATTTCCAAAGCGATCTTTAGGCCATTAATCAATGCTTCATATTTCGCATCATTATTTGTTGCATAAAACTTGAAATGAATTGCGCTCATCAGATGATGGCCTTCTGGAGACACGAGTACTATACCCGCACCTGCTCCTCTATTGTTAACTGCCCCATCCACATGCAAGATCCACCAGGGATGTGGAAATTCCTCTAAAGACTCCTTAACGTGAGGTGGATGTAGTATCAATAAAGCTTTGTCGTCAACTGCGGAGTCAAATTCCAACAAGAAATCAGCTAAGGCTTGTCCTTTAATCACCGTCCGGGGCATATATTCCAAATCAAACTGTCCCAACTCCACAGCCCACTTCAGCATTCTCCTCGATGACTCTGGTTTGTGAAGGACTTGCCGTAGCGGGTATGCTGTATGAACTTCAACTCTATGGGCCAGGAAATATGGCCGTAATTTTCTTGATGCAAGGATCAGGGCATAAACCAGCTTCTCCATGCTTGTGTAGCGAGTTTCAGTGTCGTGCAACCGCTTGCTCACATAGTACACCAGTGACTGCTGCCCATCTCCCTCTCTTACCAGAACTGCACTGATTGAATACTCAGATACTGTGATGTACAGTATTAGAGATTCTCCATCTAATGGTTTCGACAACACGGGAGGGTTCCCCAGTTGTTCCTTAATCTTTCTAAAAGCTTCTTCACATTCTGGTATCCATACGAAGTCCTTCCCTGCCAACTTAATGGCTTTGAAGAATTCCTTGCATCTGTCGGACAATTTGGAAATGAATCGATTCAGCGTGGAAATCCTCCCTATTAAACTCTGCACTTGTTTTACATTGGTGGGTGACTTCATATCCAACAATGCCTTGATCTTTGCGGGGTTGGCTTCAATTCCCCTATGATTGACGATGAACCCGAGAAACTTGCCTAACTCCACGCCGAACACACACTTTTGTGGGTTCAACTTCATGCGAAACCTCCTTAGAATGTTAAACATTTCCATCAAATGTTCGATATGGTCATTCGCCTCCTTGGATTTTACCAACATATCATCCACATACACCTCCATGGTTCTCCCAATCTGGTTTTTGAACATCATATTCACCAACCGCTGATAGGTTGTGCCAGCATTAATCAATCCAAACAGCATTCCTATATAGCAGTATAGCCCCCTGTCGGTGATGAAGGATGTATGCTCTTGGTCGGGACCATACATGGGGATCTGATTGTTACCCGAATATGCATCCATGAAACTTAGAAGGGCATGCCCTGCCGTCACGTCAACCAACTGATCAATTCATGGGAGCGGGAAACTATCCTTTGGACATGCCTTGTTGAGATCTGTGAAATCCACACACGTCCTCCACTTCCGGTTCGGCTTTTTTACGAGCACTGGATTTGCTAGCCATTCGGGGTATGTTAGGTCACACACACTGTAGAAGGGGGTTGAATACAGTGTTTAGCACAATCAAATCGAATATAAGAACTCAAGTAACAGAAAACATATTTTATTCAACACAATAAACTCTGTTACAATATGGAACTGTCCTCTCTCAGTGATGAACAAATTATCACGAGAGCTGTTAGGGTTAAAAAGAATAATAACTTCGATAATGATAACACTTATAGTGTAAACCCTTTGCCTGTGTTTATATACTACACAGTTACAAGATAAATTCTAATTGATATGGAATATAATTCTGCTTCCTAAAATATATCAACTAGTTATCTTTTCTTTCAAGTATTATATTCTTCATATAATTCTTTCTTCATGCATAATTCTTTCTGTCTTAGTCTCGATCTTCTTTCCTTTCAATCAGCCGTCTGTCTTATCTGAAAGTCATCTTAAGTCCTGATATTATCTCCTGATAAATATCTTCTGATCACTTAAGTTCTAATAACTTAAGTTCTGATATCTTAAGTTCTGTCTTCAGTATAAGTGCTGATTTCCAGTTAAGAACTGATTTGTCCTGTTAAGTAAAATCTGAAAACTAAACACAAATCATATTACACATGACATTATCAAATATATCTAACAGTCTCCCCCAACTTGTAAATTAGCGTAATATACAAGTTCAACAGATATTTGATGATGTCAAAAACATTAAGTACAAATGCATGAGAATTTGACTAGATAACTACAACTTACAGTCCTTTCAGCTTTACCATCTTAAACTTCTGATAATAGCTTCAGTCTGTTTACACTTCAGAATTTAAGCAGTTGTAGATCTTTGACTTGGCTTCAATATCTGATCTCTTTGATATCAGGAGTTGTTCTGAGATAGTTCTTCAACAAACATCTCTCAGCATATTCAAGTTCATTAACCATCCTCCTTTTAGCATTTATCAATTCAGTTGTATCTTTTCCAGTTTGAAAAATAGCTGCTCTGAGATTATTTATCTTAGCTTTTCTTATCTCCTGATCTAGTCTGATCAGATATGCCTTGTCAGACTCTAGATTGAATTCCACAGTTTTATAACCCAGAAAAGTAATTATAATCTTAACAGAGTTAGGCTTCATTTCGACAATATCACATTTGTGATCTCTGTACTTGGGACAGTAGGTGCTGTCAGACTTTTCAGAATAAAGCTTCTTCTGTCTTTGAATTTGAGACTTTAAATACCCTACAACACTATCTGGTTAATCTGTCTGTCACTTGAAGTAGGAATAGAACATGTTCCAGTTCCTCAAAATACTTCAGTGGTATAGCATTCTGCTTAATCTGGTATACCCTTCCATCTGTCATAAAATATAACAAGATATGTTCTTTCAAAAAGGTATGGTAAACTTTTTGTACAGATTCAAGTCAATTCAATCTTTCAGGAGTTGCTCCAACACCTGGTTCACTTAAGAAAGTCGGATTATTGGTAGTGTTATGTACTCTTCTTTCATCAGAACTACCCAACCCAGATTTATCTCTTGCTTCCTTTCCTGTAACAACTCTTGCTTCAAAACCACTTATTGTAGTCTTTAAAGGTTGAGTCTGTTTAGCTTTGGTGAATCCTGGTAGGAGTATCTTTGAAGCTTTAACATGAGCAATGTCAGAGGTTTCCTTTTCCTTATCTTCTGATATCAAGCCAACTTGAGCTATGTCAGAGGTTGCTTGCTTCACTGTCATATCAGAACTTACTATATCTTGACTCTGAACAACATGAGCCATGTCAGAGGTTGTTTGAAAAATCTTCTGTTGTATCAGAGTAAGATTAGCATCTTCTTCATTATCAATTATTTCTTCATCCATGACTGGCATATAAACCTTTACGGTTCATCAACTTTTTCTTTGCCCTTGGACCTTGGATCAATTTCCACTTGTGATTTGGCTTTGGTTGCCTCAGAACTTGTTCTTTCCTTTATCACAATACCCTTAGGCTTTGGAAATTTCTTTTCAACAACAGAAGCTTTAGATTTTGTCTTGACACCTTCTGCTTTGAGTCTAGATTCTTCTTCCTTTAGAATCTCAAAGTCCATTCCTGGATTTTCTTTAAGAAATAACTGTTTTGAAATTTCTTCATCAAGTTCCAGATGTTCACCAGAACTTATCCTTTTACCAGTATCAGAACTTATTCTTCTCCCAGTATTAGAACTTGTTCCTTAACTTGTAATTCTAGATTTACATGATAAAAATCCTTTGCCTTGACCTTGACCTCCACCCTTGTTAGAGTTTCCCTGGTCATCATTTCCATCATCCTTTCCTTTCAGTGTCTGAATAGATTTGCATTTGGACTTAATCACTTTCTCCCCCTTTTTGGCATCAGCAGGTAAAAGAAGAGAGACAAGCAATTCCACCGAGGATTGGATCTCATTGAGTTGATTTTTGTAAGAAGCTTGATTCTTCAGAATTTCTTCAATTTGAGTTTGTTGCTTCTCCTGAGTTTTCTCAATGTAGGCAATTTTGTCAAAGGCTGGCTTGAAAAATCTGTTCTTTTCAAGTTTCACATTCATATCTTGCTGGATCAAAGTTTCTTGAATTTTATTCACCTTGGCATGAGTTGTTGAGTGTTGACCCTGAAGGTGCCTAGTACTCAATACAGTAACTCTCAGCTGTGCCTTAAAATCATCATTTATCAGCATTTCATCAACTTTTGCCAGATGCTCAGCAAGAATCTTTTCAGAAGGAACAAAACTAACTGTGTTCCATTCCTTAGTCCACTCCTTTCCTCTAGGAGTTTCACTCCAAGGTACTGGTGTTTCCCTTATAACAAACTTCTTAACTAAATCAGCTTTAGAAATTGTTTGTTGAGGTGCATGTCCTGATGGACCAGCTACATCAGCATCTAAATTAGCTGCAGCTTCACCAATAATTTATTCATTAGCAGCATCAGAACTTGTAGATCCTGCAGTATCAGCATCCTCGGATAAAACAGCAGCATGAGAGGCTATAGAGGCTTCAACATCATCCTCTAAATTCTGATCTGCATCCAGGTTCTAATCAACATCCAAAATTGATGTTGTTGGTAGAGTGAGTTGAATTGGTGGAGCTTCCAAGTACAAAACTTCAGGAACAATCAAGTTATGAATATCAATTTCAGCACTTGTACCTGGTTCTTTAGTATGTACTGGATCAACTATAGGTGACATATGAGGTATAGGAATTTTGTCTTGAGCAGTTTCATGTTGTGCAGAAGGAAGTGATTCAATAACAATTGATTCTGTTGAGATCAGAGATTCCTGATCCCCTTCCTTAGCTGCTTCCACTACATCTGAATTTGACTCAACTATGTCCCTATGAGCTCTCTGTTTCTTTAATTTCTTCAAAGGTGGAGACACTGTAGGAGCTTTATCATCATATTTTAACTTTCTAAGCCTTTTGAGGGGCCTAGAACTCCCAGTTATAGTATCTTTCTGAGAAGAAACCTTCTCAGCTTCTACAACAACAGGTTCTGATATGGGAACCTGTTCCTCAGTTGTTTCCTCAAATCAACAGAATTTAATCAAAACATTCATTACAAAATAAGATTAAAAGTCGATGAAGTAAAGATTAATAAATTGCAATTAAACATGCACAGCCACATAATTTGAGAAACAAAGAACAAATCTTGCAATTAAAGAAAATTTCATTGATATATCAGATGATTACATTTGATGAAATTTAGCAATTACATGCAAAAATTACAAGATAGTCATATTCTACGATTCCTAACATCAACAGCCTTAGTCCTAGTCTAAGAAGACCTAACGACTAACTCCTTCTGCTGCTGATGAAGAGCACTGCAAGACGGATGATCCGTTCTTTTTGACGGAGAGCTTCTCTCCTTTCCTCTTCCAACCTATCAAGATGGAGGTGATACTCCATTGATAAGAACAAGAGTTCTGTGTGAACCTCTTGTGGAACTGAGTTCCAAAGTTCGTCAGGAATGGCGGTGACATGCCACTCCTGTTGCCATTCATCACAACTTAACTCGATGTTAAAGGTTTCATAGTTCAGGAACATGTTGAAACATACCATTTTTGTTGGTATGAATAAAAAGAGAGTGAGTTTGTGATAATGTTACGACCGGCATTTTATGTAATATTATTTGTGAATAATATTAAGTTAAATAAAAATATATTCAATGCTTGTACGTTTGTGTGAGTGAAAATTTCTGCATTTTAAATTTGCTTTGGGTAGTATATGATTTTTCAAAGCAAGAATTTATTTAATTTCTTTATTTTTGATTTATAAGGAATATTCTAAGCTTTGGAAAAAATTTTCTTTTAAAAGACATTTTGTACACAAATTTTGAAAATGATTTTATAAAGTCTCTAAAAATACAAGTTAATTTATGGTAGAAATTTTATAATTTTTGAACTTGTATTTTATTTTATAAAAATAAATCATTATAAATTTTAGTTGTCATAATTATTAAATTACATGAATAACCTTGCATGCAAACTCTCTTCTATTTAACCAAAGGGCAAAGAAGACATTCTCCACCCCACTAACTCACATTTTGCTAGCCAAATTACCTCCTTGACCTTGCATGCAAATTTGCCTAACTTTAGCTAGAGGGTTACTCTTGTCATTTCCTAAATCCACTCACATTTAGCCTAGTCAAAGACATAAAAACAAAACTAAAGTGATGATCACTCCATTTTCACTCCACCCTTCCCTTTTCTCCTCCCTCCCTCTCGGCTCAACCCTCCCTCTCGGCCATCCCATAGCCGAGGCCCTCCATCCCCTTCATTTCTTCATTCTTTCACCCAAACAATCATCTTATATTCAAGTAATTTTACTCCCTATATGTTATTCTTATATATTTCAAAAGTATAGAGTGAAAAACCTATGTTTTGACCTTGCATGGTGATGTTTTTGTTAAACTCAAAGTGAACCTCCTTGATTCTTGTGAATCTAAGGCTTTCACCATGAGTTATAGTATCATAGGGTCAAGAATGGCTAGACATAAGAGTGTTACACCTATGCGAATGCTGTTTTTACCCTAATCCATTCGGCCATGACTTGATAGGAGCCGAATGGATGGTGTTTTGTTGCCTTGTTAACATTTTTGTGTATTTTGTGATGATAACATGAATGTTGTAGTAAAATCTTGATAAAATCCTTTTGCATGCTAGTTGATCATTTAGTTGTAATCCATGTTAGGCTTGCATGTTGAATTATGATAAAAATTTATTTGGAAATCATGTTGATTTGGCTTGAAAGATCCGAAAGCATGCATGCATGCAAATCACTTTTGATTTTTTTGGAAGTTTTGATCATTTAGATTCATGGTTGTTAGTGAGCCTTAATTTCAGTAGGAATAATGTATTAATATTGATTTATACTTCTTATTGCATGGTAATAATTCGTGGTTATCTTTTATAAAAAAAAAATAAATATATATATATCTTGTTGCTTCAAGAGCATAAAGGTTTGTGATTTGTAAAGAGTAGTCTCTTTTATTTTGCCATAGTTGCACCATAGGTAAGGATGATCTCACCAAGGGTATTTTGAGAAAAAGGGAGTTAGTTCAGTAGAATACCAAGTATAAGTCTTGGTTTAAGTATTTAGTTGTTGATAATTGGGTTTGTCAAGTCAAAACCTTGGAAAATGAGAGTTATAGTTTCTGCAGAAAAATCAGTTTAGTACCCTGAGGTTTAGAGTGAGTTTTGACCATGTCATTGATGTGCACTTTGAGGCCCAAGCCACCAGAAGTTAGTATGGGGAGTATATAATAGGTTTTAGGAGTTGGTTGGAGGTTTGCATGTCATTTGGTTAGGTGCACAAGTAGAATAACAAAATCTGTCCAGCAGGGGACAGTTTTGTTGCAACTTAGAAATAGGGAGATTTGGCCATGTCATGGGTAGGCCCTCATTAGGCCCAATTGGGCCTTAGTTAGAGGGTATGTCAGAGAAGTTTTTCCAACCATAGTTCATAGGATATGAGCTAGAACCATGTGTCACAAGTTAATTCAAGTCAGGGCATTTTCTGCCCAGAAAAACAGGGGTACCTTGGACTTTTAGCTTAGGCCCAAGAAGGCCCAAGCCAGGCCTTTGAGCCACATCAAGCTTGTGAGATGCCCTTAGGTCAGGAGAGTCTTGTGTAAAAATTTTGAAGAAAAACTTGTAGTTTAAGAGTGTCTAATGCACTCAAGAAACCTTAGTTACCATTCTGAAATTTGCACCAGTGAGCACTTTCACTTATCACATAGTTTTAGGACACTTAGAAGTGAGTATTAGGTCGACCACCATAGTTGTAAGATAGTATAAGGTCAGTAGAACAAAAGGCACAAGTGAGGGTCAATAGGTTTTGGATAATTTAGGAAAGGCACATTGAGTTAGGAAGCCCAAATTCGAAGACTTCGTTTAGTTAGCGACCAAGTAACTTAAGTGGTGAGTCGAGATCATCCAAGCCTAGTGTGGCATTATGGTGTATATGATGTTATTTGGTATTAATATACGATATGTGATTATGTGGCTACGTGTGTACATTTGAAAATATAAATGGTGGATATGAATTAAGTGTGTATAGGCCTAAGTGCCATCCATGTTTAATTTCGGGTTGTAAATAGGTTAAGATGGAAAGAATATATTATAATGAGGATTATTATTATTTATGAAGGATCTCGAGACGAGGGAAAACTTGCCATAAAAGTCGAGTGAAGCTCCAGTTGTTGCTCCTACCAGTCAGACCAGACCAATCTATCTCAAGGCAAGTGATTCAACTTGACCTTCGCATTTACTGTAAACAGTTCATATATATATCGATGCAATTATCCTGAGTCATTTTGATATATTTAAATCAAGAGTATCTTTTGTTTATCTTTGAGTTACATAGAGATGCCATGAACCCTCGAGTACGTATTGCAAGTAGTTCAAAAGTCTTTCATGATAGTTTAATGCCATGATAAAATAGAGATGTGTTATAATACCTTATTGATCCTTTTGATTATCATGCTATTGATCCCTGAGAAATCTTGATGTTGCACCCTGATGCTTTGATTCAACTCTTGAAATAACCTCGATAGAAACTGTATCTTGATACCTAAAAGCCAATCTTTTCTTAAATTCATTCATGATTGTTTGATAACCCTATCCTTACCCTAAAGCTTGATACCCTGTTATATCTTGAGCTGATGATCACTTCCTTTATATTTTAGCACCTCTATCCTATTGGAACCAGTGATGCTTATCTTCTTGATGTTCTAATACCTATACCTTGTCTACAACCATTGCTTTAAGCCTAGTTTGGCATTACTCTTTCATATTATCCAATAGCCTTGCTTAATTTCCTTGTCAAAATTCTTGTTTATGGAAATCTCTCGATTACCCTAATATAGTAAAGTCTAGTGGATCATGGCCCTGAGATTTAGTGTCATATTTCCAGTGTTTCAAGTTGATCTATAATCCCCTGATAAAAAAATGATTTCAGTCAAAAGAGATTTTGTCATAAATCGGCATCAGTTTTCAAAATGAATAAAAGGTGGATTTTTCAGTCCCAAAGGGGGACAAATGTTTTCTTGAATGGTGGATCTGGACTGAGACGCGAGTCCTTTCCACACTTATATTAGGCTTAAAAGTTGCCTAGGGATTCCCAGTAATGTTTTAGAACCCAGCGAGGTTCGGGGATTACTTCGCGGCTGATCACCGGCTGTAATCCGTAGCGTCATAAAATGATTTTGATTAAGAATGATTTTAAAATTGTTTTGATGCAAGCATAATGATGCCAACTCACATAAGTTTTATCTCTCGATTATCATTGATTATGTCATTCCATTGTCATTCCTAAAGGTATATCTCGATTTATGCTTTGCGTTGTATTGCTAGCACTTGTTGAGCTTTTGGCTCACTTCTTGCTTTACCCTGATATTACAGCTAGCAGCCATGGTTAGATTCAAGCAGACTGCCCGTAAGACCTGTGATGCGGATGCTTATGTTCGAGCCCAGGTAGAATAAGTAATAATAGTTGTGTGAGGACTCGGTATTTGTAATCAGATGTAATAGTTGGTAGTGTTGGGCTGTTCCAAACCCTAAACTGTAAGATCTTGGATTTTGGTTGTGTAGTACTCATTAGAATGATGTAATAACTATATTATTTTGCTATTTAAGTTGGGGGTGTGACAGGTTTTGGTATCAGAGCTACGGTTTAGAGTCCCTGGACAGCCCAAATAGGTTATAGGATTTGTGTGTAGGTTATAGATATTACGCGAGAGAGAAGGTAAAGTAAATTATTATTAATACTCCTCTTATTGGTTGTCAGCAAAGGGCGCATTCCTCGTCATCCTCTGGGTCGGACGACACTATTGCTTTCTCCGTGTATGCTGAGTTGAGGCGCGAGTTCGACATGCTTCAGGGCAAGTACGACCAACTGATAGACCGACTGAAGAACGTGTATCCGGACAGCCGAAACTACGAAGGGAAGCCCAAGGAGCAGATGATTGCGAGACTTGAGACCTTGGTTCGGTACGTCAACACTAAGCTTGAGGAGATGCCAACACACCGGGACCGTACCAGCCAGTATGTCATTCAGATGGTGGCAGATGAGCTCCAGAGCATTGTGAAGACGCTTCGAGAGGAAAAGACTACCAAGCCCCGTTCAGATGGAGTGGAGCCTTAGTTCTTTCCATTTACCTTTCATGTTGTTGTACTATCAACTCTATGGAATCCCCAGTTGTTTCCGTCTTTCCTTTAAATAAGCATGTTATTTCTAGAATCAGACTATGTCCCAATCCTATGTACTGTGACCTTTAAAATTTCAATAATTATGTGCTATTGTTCCATCTGCTCTCAACTGTTATTTTATGTTTTGTCATCATATCTGGAAACTTGACCCCATATGTAAACAAGAATGCCATGCGATACCCTCGAATCATTTTATCATTCATATTTGTTATAACACAACTCTTATTTCAGGATCATGCCTCCCAAAAAGAAGAATCCAACAACCACCTTCACCACAGACCCAAATATTCTTCGACTACTGGAAACCTTGCAACAGCAAACCAATGCTATAGCTCAACAACAACTAACTCTTCAACAACGAATTGAAAACCAAGATAACCGTGAGCCATATCAACCACCTGAACCACCAGTACCACCAAGACAAATTGTCACTTTCAAGGCTTTTCAGAGTGTGAATCCACCTGTATTTCATGATACCACTGATCCAGTGATAGCAAACACATGGATCAAGGAGATGGAAAGGGCTTTTGAGTTGGTACAGTTAGGAGACGATCAGAAGACGCTGTATGCCACTTACTTCTTGAAGGGAGAAGTCATTTATTGGTGGGAATCAGTAAAAGCTATGGAAGTCACTCAGCAGATTTCTTGGGAGAGATTTAAGAAGTTATTTCTGGACAAGTATTACCCTAAGTACATGCAGAATCAGATGGAGCTAAAATTTCTTGAGTTAAAACAAGGGAACATGACTGTACTGGAATATGAGAAGAAGTTCACTGAGTTGTCAAGGTTTGTGACAAAGTATACTAGCACTGAGGAAGAAAAAGCAAAGAAATTTCAGCAAGGATTGGAGCCTTGGATCAGAGATAGGGTGGCTATGTTTGAGCTTGAAACTTATGCGGGAGTAGTACAGAAAGCTGCTCTGATTGAGAATAATGGGATGCAGTCAAGGAAAGAGAGGGATAACAAGAAGAGGAAGGTTCCATTTTATGGAGAAAAGTCTGAAGCTGGAAGTTCGCAAGATCGGAATGTAAAGAGGATTGGTTTCCAGAAGGGCGGAAATTTTCAAAGGAAAGGAAATTTGGGCAAAAGGCAAGAATCAAAAGGGAACAATCAGGCAAGCCAAGGGCAAGTTGGAGAAAACAGGTTCCAGAGGCCAGAATGCAAGCACTGTGGAAGAAGGCACCCCGGAGTATGCAATAAGCTGAGTATGACCTGTTATAGGTGCAATCAGAAGGGACATTTGGCAAATGAGTGCAAGATGCCGAAGCCAGGAGTTACGTGCTACAAATGTGGGAAGACTGGACACATGGCTAGGGAGTGTAAGGCAACAGGACCAGTCAGAGCTCTGATGAACGTGGCAAGTACCAGTGCAAGCGTGCCAGCTGAGGTATTGGCATTACCTCCACCACCCGCACCAACCCCGCAAGCAACAGCAAGGGCATTTGATCTAAAGATGAAAGATGCTGTTCAGAATTCTGAGGTGATAGCAGGTACACTTTTACTCAATAATGTCAAAGCCAAAGTATTGATTGATTCGGGAGCCACAAGATCTTTCATATCAGAATCTTTTGTTGATAAGATCCAATGTGATAAAACGGTTATGAGTGAGGTAGTAAATGTGGTAATTGCGAACCAAGAGAAGATTCCTGTGAATCAATTTTGTCCAAAATGTGAGATTGATATTTCGGGATATAAGTTCTCGGCCGACTTGATACTCTTCAAGCTGGGAGAGTTTGATATAATTTTAGGAATGGATTGGTTAGGAGAGAATAGCGCTCAGATAAATTGTAAGACCAAGAGAGTGTATTTAAAGACGAAGAGTGGAGAGAAGGTAGTATTTAAGGGACAGAGGCAAGAGCGACTATTTCTTACAATTATTCAGGCTAAGAAGTTACTTAGAAAAGGTTGTGAGTCGTTCCTAGCATATGTAGTGGATTCAGAGAGAGGCAGCCCCAGCATGGAAGATATTCCTGTAGTTAATGAGTTCCCCGATGTGTTTCCCGACGAACTACCAGGCTTACCACCAGATCGACAAATTGAGTTCGAGATCAACCTTGCTCCAGGCACGGAACCAGTTTCAAAGGCTCCGTATAGGATGGCACCAGCAGAAATGAAAGAGTTGGCGAGCCAGCTACAAGAATTATTGGATAAGGGAGTGATACGACCAAGTACGTCGCCATGGGGAGCACCTGTTCTCTTTGTGAAGAAGAAAGATGGGAGTATGCGTCTATGCATAGATTACCGGGAGTTGAATAAAGTAACGATCAAGAACCGCTACCCGCTACCAAGGATAGATGACCTTTTTGATCAGTTAAAGGGAGCAAAATGTTTTTCGAAGATTGACTTGAGATCGGGATACCACCAATTAAAGATCAAGGAAGAAGATATTCCCAAGACCGCATTTAGGACCAGATATGGGCATTATGAATTCCTAGTAATGCCGTTTGGATTGACCAACGCCCCGGCCGCATTCATGGATCTGATGAATCGAGTATTTAAGAAGTATTTGGATAAATTTGTCGTGGTATTTATTGATGACATCCTTATTTATTCTAAATCGGAAGAAGAACATATGCAGCATCTCTGGATAGCATTGGAGATACTCCGACAAGAGAAGTTGTATGCCAAGTTTACCAAATGTGAGTTTTGGTTAAAGGAAGTTCAATTTTTGGGGCTTGTTATTGGAAATGATGGAATTAAAGTGGATCCGGCGAAGATTGATGCAGTTATGAGTTGGGAGAGGCCAAGGACTCCTACGGAAGTGCGAAGTTTTCTAGGATTGGCCGGATACTATAGAAGATTCGTCAAGGATTTCTCGAAGATCGCCACACCATTGACCAAGTTAACCAGAAAGAATCAAAAGTTTGAATGGAGTGCAGAATGTGAAAATAGCTTTCAAGAGTTAAAACAGAAGTTGGTAACAGCTCCGGTGTTAGTACTTCCAGATGATCAAGGGAATTTTGTAATATTCAGCGACGCTTCACATAAGGGTTTGGGTTGTGTGTTGATGCAACACAGTAAGGTAATAGCATATGCGTCAAGACAGTTGAAGCCGCACGAGTTAAAGTATCCGACGCATGACTTGGAACTAGCCGCCATAGTGTTCGCACTCAAGATTTGGAGACACTATCTCTATGGAGAAAAGTGTGAAATCTACACGGATCACAAGAGCTTAAAGTACATTTTTCCTCAGAAAGAGCTCAATATGAGGCAGAGGAGATGGCTGGAATTGATTAAGGACTATGACTGTTCGATAAATTACCATCCTGGAAAGGCGAACGTAGTGGCCGATGCGCTGAGTCGGAAGGAAAGATTGAATGCAATGATAACATCAAAAGAGTTATCTGAAGAAATCGGAAAATTTGAATTGGAACTTTGTGCTTATGGGAAAGTCAAAGAAGTTTGTCATGCAATGACCTTTCAGCCAACACTAATGGAAAAGATAAAGAAGTGTCAAGAGGAAGTAATGGAAAAAGAGAAAAATCAGTTATCTGGAGAAGAGATTAATACTAAAAAGGATGAGCAAGGAATACTAAGGTTTTCATCCAGAATATGGATTCCCCATGTATCTGAATTAAAGAATGAGATCCTCCATGAAGCCCACCATTCGAAATTTTCAATCCACCCGGGAAGCACCAAGATGTATCAAGACTTAAAGAAGAACTTTTGGTGGCCAAATATGAAAAGAGACGTGGCAGAATGGGTTGCGAAGTGCTATACCTGTCAGAAAGTAAAGGCAGAACATCAACGACCAAGCGGATTAATTCAGCCCCTGAAGATTCCAGAATGGAAATGGGAAAACATCGCTATGGACTTTATAGTAGGACTACCACGAACAAAGTCCGGACATGACGCAATATGGGTTATAATTGATCGTCTTACGAAGTCGGCGCATTTCCTTCCAATAAATGAGAAGTCGTCACTGGATAAGTTGGTTCATCTGTATGTGCACGAAATCGTATTAAGGCATGGAGTACCTGTATCAATAGTTTCAGACAGAGATCCCCGATTTAACTCAAGATTCTGGAAGCAATTCCAGGAATGTCTTGGCACGAAGTTGAATATGAGCACGGCGTATCACCCGCAGACTGATGGCCAGAGTGAAAGAACAATTCAAACAATTGAAGACATGTTGCGCAGTTGTGCAATCGATTTTGCTGGAAGTTGGGACGACCACCTGCCATTAATTAAATTTTCATATAACAACAGCTATCATTCCAGTATCGGCATGCCACCATATGAAGCTTTGTATGGGCGAAAATGTAGATCACCAACAAGTTGGGATGAAGTAGGAGAAGGAAGAATTCTCGGCTCAGAATTGGTACAACAGTTGCATGACTCAGTCAAGTTAATTCAGAAAAGGTTGCTTGCTGCTCAAGATAGACAGAGGAAGTATGCGGATCCCGCGCGTAAGGATGTTCAATTCCAAATTGGCGAAGCTGTGTTGCTAAAAGTGTCACCTAGGAAAGGGTTGATAAGATTTGGCAAGAAAGGAAAGTTAGCACCTAGATACGTAGGTCCTTTTGAGATTTTGAGCCAAGTAGGAAAGGTGGCCTACGAGTTGGCCTTACCACCTCAGTATCAGCATGTGCATAATGTGTTCCATGTGTCGTTGCTTAAGAAGTACAATCCTGACGCTAGCCATGTGATAGAATATGAACCTGTAGAAATTCAGGCAGACCTGTCATTTGTGGAGCAACCGGTTAAAGTACTCGACTGGCAAGTAAAGAGTCTTAGAAATAAATCAGTAAAGTTAGTGAAAGTACTTTGGAGGAACCTTAAGGTCGAAGAGTCGACTTGGGAGTTAGAGTCTGATATGCGTTCCCGGTATCCTCATCTGTTCTCTTAGATTCTGGGGACAGAATCCCTTAAGGGGGAGAGGATGTTACGACCGGCATTTTATGTAATATTATTTGTGAATAATATTAAGTTAAATAAAAATATATTCAATGCTTGTACGTTTGTGTGAGTGAAAATTTCTGCATTTTAAATTTGCTTTGGGTAGTATATGATTTTTCAAAGCAAGAATTTATTTAATTTCTTTATTTTTGATTTATAAGGAATATTCTAAGCTTTGGAAAAAATTTTCTTTTAAAAGACATTTTGTACACAAATTTTGAAAATGATTTTATAAAGTCTCTAAAAATACAAGTTAATTTATGGTAGAAATTTTATAATTTTTGAACTTGTATTTTATTTTATAAAAATAAATCATTATAAATTTTAGTTGTCATAATTATTAAATTACATGAATAACCTTGCATGCAAACTCTCTTCTATTTAACCAAAGGGCAAAGAAGACATTCTCCACCCCACTAACTCACATTTTGCTAGCCAAATTACCTCCTTGACCTTGCATGCAAATTTGCCTAACTTTAGCTAGAGGGTTACTCTTGTCATTTCCTAAATCCACTCACATTTAGCCTAGTCAAAGACATAAAAACAAAACTAAAGTGATGATCACTCCATTTTCACTCCACCCTTCCCTTTTCTCCTCCCTCCCTCTCGGCTCAACCCTCCCTCTCGGCCATCCCATAGCCGAGGCCCTCCATCCCCTTCATTTCTTCATTCTTTCACCCAAACAATCATCTTATATTCAAGTAATTTTACTCCCTATATGTTATTCTTATATATTTCAAAAGTATAGAGTGAAAAACCTATGTTTTGACCTTGCATGGTGATGTTTTTGTTAAACTCAAAGTGAACCTCCTTGATTCTTGTGAATCTAAGGCTTTCACCATGAGTTATAGTATCATAGGGTCAAGAATGGCTAGACATAAGAGTGTTACACCTATGCGAATGCTGTTTTTACCCTAATCCATTCGGCCATGACTTGATAGGAGCCGAATGGATGGTGTTTTGTTGCCTTGTTAACATTTTTGTGTATTTTGTGATGATAACATGAATGTTGTAGTAAAATCTTGATAAAATCCTTTTGCATGCTAGTTGATCATTTAGTTGTAATCCATGTTAGGCTTGCATGTTGAATTATGATAAAAATTTATTTGGAAATCATGTTGATTTGGCTTGAAAGATCCGAAAGCATGCATGCATGCAAATCACTTTTGATTTTTTTGGAAGTTTTGATCATTTAGATTCATGGTTGTTAGTGAGCCTTAATTTCAGTAGGAATAATGTATTAATATTGATTTATACTTCTTATTGCATGGTAATAATTCGTGGTTATCTTTTATAAAAAAAAAATAAATATATATATATCTTGTTGCTTCAAGAGCATAAAGGTTTGTGATTTGTAAAGAGTAGTCTCTTTTATTTTGCCATAGTTGCACCATAGGTAAGGATGATCTCACCAAGGGTATTTTGAGAAAAAGGGAGTTAGTTCAGTAGAATACCAAGTATAAGTCTTGGTTTAAGTATTTAGTTGTTGATAATTGGGTTTGTCAAGTCAAAACCTTGGAAAATGAGAGTTATAGTTTCTGCAGAAAAATCAGTTTAGTACCCTGAGGTTTAGAGTGAGTTTTGACCATGTCATTGATGTGCACTTTGAGGCCCAAGCCACCAGAAGTTAGTATGGGGAGTATATAATAGGTTTTAGGAGTTGGTTGGAGGTTTGCATGTCATTTGGTTAGGTGCACAAGTAGAATAACAAAATCTGTCCAGCAGGGGACAGTTTTGTTGCAACTTAGAAATAGGGAGATTTGGCCATGTCATGGGTAGGCCCTCATTAGGCCCAATTGGGCCTTAGTTAGAGGGTATGTCAGAGAAGTTTTTCCAACCATAGTTCATAGGATATGAGCTAGAACCATGTGTCACAAGTTAATTCAAGTCAGGGCATTTTCTGCCCAGAAAAACAGGGGTACCTTGGACTTTTAGCTTAGGCCCAAGAAGGCCCAAGCCAGGCCTTTGAGCCACATCAAGCTTGTGAGATGCCCTTAGGTCAGGAGAGTCTTGTGTAAAAATTTTGAAGAAAAACTTGTAGTTTAAGAGTGTCTAATGCACTCAAGAAACCTTAGTTACCATTCTGAAATTTGCACCAGTGAGCACTTTCACTTATCACATAGTTTTAGGACACTTAGAAGTGAGTATTAGGTCGACCACCATAGTTGTAAGATAGTATAAGGTCAGTAGAACAAAAGGCACAAGTGAGGGTCAATAGGTTTTGGATAATTTAGGAAAGGCACATTGAGTTAGGAAGCCCAAATTCGAAGACTTCGTTTAGTTAGCGACCAAGTAACTTAAGTGGTGAGTCGAGATCATCCAAGCCTAGTGTGGCATTATGGTGTATATGATGTTATTTGGTATTAATATACGATATGTGATTATGTGGCTACGTGTGTACATTTGAAAATATAAATGGTGGATATGAATTAAGTGTGTATAGGCCTAAGTGCCATCCATGTTTAATTTCGGGTTGTAAATAGGTTAAGATGGAAAGAATATATTATAATGAGGATTATTATTATTTATGAAGGATCTCGAGACGAGGGAAAACTTGCCATAAAAGTCGAGTGAAGCTCCAGTTGTTGCTCCTACCAGTCAGACCAGACCAATCTATCTCAAGGCAAGTGATTCAACTTGACCTTCGCATTTACTGTAAACAGTTCATATATATATCGATGCAATTATCCTGAGTCATTTTGATATATTTAAATCAAGAGTATCTTTTGTTTATCTTTGAGTTACATAGAGATGCCATGAACCCTCGAGTACGTATTGCAAGTAGTTCAAAAGTCTTTCATGATAGTTTAATGCCATGATAAAATAGAGATGTGTTATAATACCTTATTGATCCTTTTGATTATCATGCTATTGATCCCTGGGAAATCTTGATGTTGCACCCTGATGCTTTGATTCAACTCTTGAAATAACCTCGATAGAAACTGTATCTTGATACCTAAAAGCCAATCTTTTCTTAAATTCATTCATGATTGTTTGATAACCCTATCCTTACCCTAAAGCTTGATACCCTGTTATATCTTGAGCTGATGATCACTTCCTTTATATTTTAGCACCTCTATCCTATTGGAACCAGTGATGCTTATCTTCTTGATGTTCTAATACCTATACCTTGTCTACAACCATTGCTTTAAGCCTAGTTTGGCATTACTCTTTCATATTATCCAATAGCCTTGCTTAATTTCCTTGTCAAAATTCTTGTTTATGGAAATCTCTCGATTACCCTAATATAGTAAAGTCTAGTGGATCATGGCCCTGAGATTTAGTGTCATATTTCCAGTGTTTCAAGTTGATCTATAATCCCCTGATAAAAAAAATGATTTCAGTCAAAAGAGATTTTGTCATAAATCGGCATCAGTTTTCAAAATGAATAAAAGGTGGATTTTTCAGTCCCAAAGGGGGACAAATGTTTTCTTGAATGGTGGATCTGGACTGAGACGCGAGTCCTTTCCACACTTATATTAGGCTTAAAAGTTGCCTAGGGATTCCCAGTAATGTTTTAGAACCCAGCGAGGTTCGGGGTTACTTCGCGGCTGATCACCGGCTGTAATCCGTAGCGTCATAAAATGATTTTGATTAAGAATGATTTTAAAATTGTTTTGATGCAAGCATAATGATGCCAACTCACATAAGTTTTATCTCTCGATTATCATTGATTATGTCATTCCATTGTCATTCCTAAAGGTATATCTCGATTTATGCTTTGCGTTGTATTGCTAGCACTTGTTGAGCTTTTGGCTCACTTCTTGCTTTACCCTGATATTACAGCTAGCAGCCATGGTTAGATTCAAGCAGACTGCCCGTAAGACCTGTGATGCGGATGCTTATGTTCGAGCCCAGGTAGAATAAGTAATAATAGTTGTGTGAGGACTCGGTATTTGTAATCAGATGTAATAGTTGGTAGTGTTGGGCTGTTCCAAACCCTAAACTGTAAGATCTTGGATTTTGGTTGTGTAGTACTCATTAGAATGATGTAATAACTATATTTATTTTGCTATTTAAGTTGGGGGTGTGACAGATAAAATGAAAGATATTTTGGCCGGAATGAATGGTTGGTTTAAATAGCCAATAGAATACCAAGGGACACGAGGACTGGTTAAACATTACAAGTAAAAATAATGACCCCTCGACTCCCTAGACTGAAGTGTAATAATAACAGTCAGTAAAAGATCTAAAGCCAGAGTTAATTGGCACGGGATATGATAATAATTACTGTGCGCATGCAGGTTTTCAAGACATACACGCTAACCACTAACCCATATGACTGTTTTATCTTACATTCACCAATATTCTGTAAAAATATTATCCTTTAAGTAATGACCAAAAATAAACCAAGTAAATAAATACTGTCACGTCAGCATCAGAACTTGATTATTATTAGGATTTAAAAGTCATCAGAATATGGCTCCTTAACTCGAAAAGTAAATGTGTATTCCTGTAATTCTTCACACAAATACTTATATGGTTTCATCAGAACTTAATCATCAGAACTTCCATCAGAACTTTTCCTCAGAATTTATGCAATCTGACACATAAACTGTTCATCTAAAACATTTATCACCACAGTAATTTTCATCATTCATATGGAGTGTATGTGTGTGCATTAAGCTAAATATCAAACAAAGAGTAAAGTTTGATTCACTTCAGTACATCTTAGAAATAAGGCATAACTAAGAACTTTACTCAAAATCTGTCAATATTCTGAAGTCTACTTTAGAATGAGTTCATGCATGAGTCCACCTCAACTGTTTTGTGCTCAATTTATGCATCTTTTGAAATTCTATTTTACAGTGGCTTCTCAGTGTAAGTGAGTCACGACTGCTTATCAGAATTTATGCTGCTATCAGAGTATTTCTCCAGTAATCATAGAGTGTGAAAAGTCACCAAGAAATTTTTTATTTTGCTTTTCTAATGCATATTACTTAATACCAGCAATGCACTTGGGTCTTCCCTTCCACATTTTTACTCTAGATCTCAAAGGAGTACCTGATTTTTATTTCTTTTCTTTTCCTTTTCTTTTGATAAGTGAGGCTTATCAGCACTTAGTACATCCATCAGATTTACTAACATCAGAACTTAACAGATAAGAAGCATTATTCTAGTTTTTGACTTAGTAATATGATACACAAAGTAAACTGGACTAAGCTCAATATCAGAATTTGCTTGTGTTAAAAGATTTCCACATAAACAATTACTTCAAATATGGGATCTTTAGTATATTAAAGACTACTAGTTCAGCATCTAGCACAGTTATCCTTATTGGACTAAATAGTCACAGAAACATTCATATCACTATCAGAGTTTAGAAATTCACATCAGAGAACAATCATCACTTAAGTAATTTTCAATTTAAGCACAAAATACACAAAGACAGTAATATCTGTAAACACTGATCATAAAGTCTGATGTATCAGAACATACACTAAGGTTTTGTGAAGATATCTGCTAGTTGTTGATCTGTGGGAACAAAATGCAATTCCACTGTACCTTCATCCACATGTTCCCTTATGAAGTGGTACCTAATGCTGATGTGCTATGTCATTGAGTGTTGAACTGGATTACCTATCATAGCAATAACACTTTGATTATCATAGTAAATAAGGATTTTAGAAAATTCTAACCCATAATCCAGTAACTGATTCTTCATCCAAAGAATCTGTGCACAACAACTTCCTGCAGCGATGTATTCTGCTTCTAGAGTTGATGTGGAAATTGACTTCTGTTTCTTGCTAAACCAAGAAACCAATCTGCCTCCAAGAAATTGACAGCTTCCACTTGTGCTTTTCCTGTCAATTTTGCATCCTGCAAAATCTGCATCTGAGTAATCTATTAGCTTAAAGTATGATTCTCTAGAATACCACAATCCCATATTAGTTGTACCCTTAAGGTACTTGAAAATTCTTTTCATAGCTGTTAAGTGAGGTTCTCTTGTATCTGCTTGAAATCTTGCACAAAGACAGGTAGCATACATGATATCAGGTCTACTTGCAGTTAGATAGAGTAGAGAGCCAATCATACCTCTGTAATCAGTAATATCTACTGATTTACCAGTATCCTTATCCAACTTAGTTGCAGTGGCCATAGGAGTGGATGTACTTGAACAATCCTGCATTCCAAATTTCTTCAACAAATTTATGGTGTACTTAGATTGACAAATAAAAGTTCCTTCTTCATTCTGCTTGACTTGAAGGTCCAGAAAATAGTTAAGTTCTCCCATCATACTCATTTGATATCTTGACTACATCAGCTTGGCAAACTTCTTACAAAGTCTGTCATTTGTAGAACCAAAAATGATATCATCAACATATATTTGCACCAAAAGTAAGTCATTTCCATGGTTGAGATAGAACAATGTTTTGTCAATAGTCCCTCTGTTAAATCCACTTTCCAGAAGAAACTGAGCTAATGTCTTATACCATGCTCTTGGAGCTTGATTAAGGCCATAAAGTGCTTTATCAAGCCTGTAAACATGATTGGGAAATTTAGGATCTACAAAGCTTGGAGGTTGTTCAACATATACCACTTCTTCCAATTCTCCATTGAGAAAAGCACTTCTTACATCCATTTGAAAGACTTTAAACTTCTTGTGAGCAGCATAAGCCAAAAATATCCTTATGGCTTCCAATCTAGCAACTGGTGCAAATGTTTCATTATAATCAATTCCCTCATATTGAGAGTATCCTTTTGCAACCAGCCTTGCTTTGTTCCTTGTAATTATGCCATCACTGTCAGTTTTATTTCTGAACACCCACTTTATACCAACAACATACCTGTTCTTTGGTCTTGGCACTAGGGTCCATATTTTATTTCTTTCAAATTCATTTAACTCTTCTTGCATTTCCTGCACCCAATCATCATCTTGAAGAGCTTCTTCCACTTTCTTTGGTTCAGTCTGAGAAAGAAAAGAATGATAGAGATATTGATTTGATGTAGCTGTTCTAGTTTTGACACCTACATCAGGATTTCCAGTAATTAAGTCAGGTGTATGTGCTTTAGTCCACTTCCTTGCAGATGGAAGGTTTTTTCTAGAACTGGATGCTCCCCCACGATCCATGCTGTCTCCATCAACATTTTCTGATGTTCCCCCTAAAATTATGCTATCTGATTTGGATCCTTCAGAATTAGAGTTTCCAGAAATATCAGAATATGAGTTTCCAGAATTATCAGAACTTGGCCCATCAGAACTTGTCGAATCAGAACTTGAAGAGCCTGTTGTAGATTCTGATGCTTCTTGAGATGTGGTTGTATCTTCAGTATGCTCCCCCTGCACAGGTGCATCTTCTTTTGGCATAGTCACCACAGTTTCAATAACATCAGAGTTTAATCCATCAGAGTTTGCAGTATCAGGTTTTAGACTGTCAAGATTTACAGAATCATAATTTAGAACTTTATTTTCAAATCTCAGCTGATCATTATCATTGAAATCTTCAAGTCCAATAATCTTCTTATCATCAAAAGAGACATTGATAGATTCCATGACAACCCTTGTTCTTAAATTGTAGGACTCTGAAAGCTTTTTTGGAAAGTGGATATCCAACAAAAATTCCTTCATCGGCTTTTAGATCAAATTTAGATAGCTGTTCGGGATGAGTCTTAAGAACAAAACACTTGCATCCAAATACATGAAAATACTTCAGATTTGGCTTCTTTTTCTTCACCATCTCATATGGTATTTTTCCATGCTTGTTGATAAGTGTTGAATTCTGAGTAAAACAAGCAGTCTGCACAGCTTCAGCCCAAAAGTAGGTTGACAACTTTGCTTCATCAAGCTTAGTTCGTGCAGCTTCAATAAGAGTTCTATTCTTTCTTTCAACAACTCCATTTTGCTGTGGAGTTCCAGGAGCAGAAAATTCCTGCTTTATTCCATGGTTTTTGCAGAACTCTTCCATGACCAAGTTCTTGAACTCAGTGCCATTATCACTTCTTATGATCTTCACAGAATCTTTGACCAATTTATCCAGTTGTTTGACATGATCAATCAAGATAGATGCAGTTTCACTTTTTGTGTGCAAGAAATACACCCATGTGTATCTGGTGAACTCATCCACTATGACCATAGCATATTTCTTCTTTGCAATAGACATGACATTCACTGGACCAAATAGATCAACATGTAGTAGGTGATAAGGCTCAAGAATTGATGATTCAGTCTTGCTCTTGAATGAAGATTTTCTTTGTTTTGCCTTCTGACATGAATCACAAAGGCCATCAGGAGCAAATACTGATTTTGGCAGTCCTCTCACAAGATCTTTCTTGACTAGTTCATTTATATTGTTAAAAATTAAATGAGAGAGTTTCTTATGCCAATCCCAGCTTTCTTCAATTGATGCTCTACTCAACAGACAGATTGCAGAACCATCAGTGCTTGTTGAAAGCTTGGCTTCATAAATGTTACCATACCTATATCCTTTTAGAACAACTTTTCCTGTAGATTTTCTTACAACTTCACAGTGTTCTTCAAAGAAATCCACATGATAACCTCTGTCACAGATTTGACTAACACTCAGCAGATTGTGTTTAAGTCCTGAGACCAGAGCTACTTTTTCAATGATGACATTCCCAAGATTGATATTGCCATATCCCAGAGTTTTTCCAATATTGCCATCTCCATAAGAAACACCTGGGCCAGCTTTCTCCATAAAGTCTGATAGCAGGGCTTTATTTCCAGTCATATGTCCTGAACATCCACTGTCCATAACTAGGATGTTATTCCTCTTGCTCTGCAATCACAAAGACCACTAATGATTAGTTTTAAGGACCCGGACTTTCTTGGATCCTTTGGCCTTTTTAAGTTTGTTAACATTTGCAGCGGATTTAGCATCAGAGTTTATGTTAGCAGTTTTCTTATCAGAATTTGCAATATCAGACTTTGCATCAGAACTTATACTAGAAGGAATAATGCTAACTTTCTTTACAAAAAGTTTTATTTGATAATAATCATAGTACAAACTATGATATTCCTTACAAGTATAAATGGAATGCCATAAACTACCACAATGAAAACAAGGATTTTGTGGCTTATATCTAACAGACTGACTCTTAACTCCTGACTTTGAAGGTAATGCGTTTATATTCTTATTCTTCCTGCAAAAAGAAGCCAGATGGTTAGAGTTTCCACAGTTATGACATGTTTTTCTAGGAGCATTAGGAACAGGCTTATAATTGTTATTTTTGTTCACACCTTCCTTTCCATTCCTATTTTTCCTAGGTGGTTTTACCTTGTTTACATTCTTAACATCTTTCAGCTTATGTTTAAGCTGCTTCTTAGTCATTAAGCCTATGTTAACTTCAGTTAGCTTATCTTGTTTAGGTTTGTCAGAAGTTACTTCCTCCTTAACTTCTGATTTCTCAATATAGGACTTTGCAGTTACAAACTTAACAGGATTTACCTTTGGTTTTGTTTAACAACTATAAGCTCAGTTTCTACAGTTCTCTTACTGTTCTTATTATCTCCATAACCTAAGCCCTCTTTCCAGTTTCCACTACTAAGAATATCCTGAGTTGCTTTACCAGAGTTAGTCCAAGTCCTGATAATCTCTCTTTCCTTTTCTAACTCAGTTTTTAGAGATTCATTCATTTTTAACACTTCATCCCTAACATAAAAGGCATCGTCTCTATCTTTCTGAGTTTGATGTAACATGACTAACTCTTTTTCTAAATAATCATTCCTCTTTTTATAAGCAAGATTTTCAGAAGTTAATCTTTCACATGTTAAAGTTTGATCTTTATAACTAATGAACATGGTTTTAAGATATCTTATCAACTTAGTAATATCATCAGTATGAAAGGCAAAAGTAGTTTGAGGTACCTTTAAGTCAGCAGTATCAGAACTGCTATCAGCATTTGCTATCAAGGCATAGTTTTCCTCATCCTCAGAATCTGAAGCATCTGACCAACTTTTCTTCTTTGTGACAAGAGCCTTGCCTTTGTCACTCTTCCCTTTTCTGAAATCAGGAGATATGTGGCCTTTCTCACCATCAGTTGTAGCATTTAACATTTGAGTAATCTCCTCTGTCAGACTTTCCTCCTTTGCCTTCAGATTTTCTGAAACCTTTCTTTTCAGAACTTGCACCTTTCCTGGAAAACTTCTTTCCTCTTCTGAATTTCCTGTATGCAATCTTTGTGATTCCTTTCACCATAAGAGCACACAGCTTCATTATCTCTTCATCAGGGTCTATCTCAGATATACTTTCAGTTTCTGATTCATCATCACTATCAGAACTTGATGACTCAGTATCAGACTTTGTGATGAGAGCTTTTCCTTTTCCTTTCTTTGAGGCAGCAACTTTGGGACTTTCCTCCTCAGCCATAAAAGTAACTGTCCTTGACTTTCTTCCATTCCTCTTGCTTCTTTGTTCTATCTCAAGTTCATGAGTCTTGAGCATCCCATAAATTTCATCAAGAGTTGTTTCATCAAGATTATAGTTGTCTCTTATTATTGTGGCCTTCAAATCCCATCTTTCAGAAAGTGCTAACAGGAATTTAAGATTTGAATCTTCAATATCATACTCTTTGTCAACTAGTGACAAATCATTCAAGAGTTTGACAAATCTGTCATATAAATCAGTTAATGACTCATCAGGCTTTGAGTCAAAGTGCTCATATTCTTGAGTGAGTATAGTCTTCTTGTTCTTCTTGATTGAATCAGTTCCCTGACACCTTGTTTCCGAAGCATCCCATATCTCTTTTGCAGTCTTGCATTGAATTACCCTGTTTGACATGACATTATCAATGGCACTATGCAGCAAGTGTCTTACCTTTGCATCCTTTACAATCGATGAGATATCTTCAGCAGTGTAATCACTTTTCTCCTTTGGTACAGACTTTGCTGGCTGATCTGCAACTTCCACAGAGAGTTTGGTTGGCATATGTGGTCCTTCATTAATCCTGTCGAGATATTCTGGATCTGTAGCTTCTAGAAACATAGCCATCTTCAATTTCCATATGGAATACTCAAAAGGTTTCAACATGGGAACTCTTATAGTCTCATATCGACTATGGGTTATGGTTTTTGGAGGTTCTTCAGTTTTGGTGGGCTTGGTTGGAGTTTCTTCTTCAGACATGATTGTTTTTAGATCTTAAACTATTTGTGTGTTAACAGATAGCTCTGATACCACTTGTTAGGTCACACACACTGAAGAAGGGGGTTGAATACAGTGTTAAGCACAATCAAATCGAATATAAGAACTCAAGTAACAAGAAATAGATTTTATTCAACACAATAAACTCTGTTACAATATGGAATTATCCTCTCTCAGTGATGAACAAATTATCATGAGAGTTGCTAGGGTTACAAAGAATAATAACTTCGATAATGATAACACTTATAGTGTAAACCCTATGCCTGTGTTTATATACTACACAGTTACAAGATAAATTCTAATTGATATGGAATATAATTCTGCTTTCTAAAATATATCAACTAGTTATCTTTTCTTCCAAGTATTCTATTCTTCATAGAATTCTTTCTCCATGCATAATTTTTTATGTCTTAGTCTCGATCTTCTTTCCTTTCAATCAGCCGCCTGTCTTATCTGAAAGTCATCTTAAGTCCTGATATTATCTCCTGATAAATATCTTCTGATCACTTAAGTTCTGATAACTTAAGTTCTGATATCTTAAGTTATGTCTTCAGTATAAGTGCTGATTTCCAGTTAAGAACTGATTTGTCCTGTTAAGTAAGATCTGAAAACTAAACACAAATCATATTACATATGACATTATCAAATATATCTAACAGGGTAGTAAGATTCTTTGATTAGTCCCACTTCTAATAATCGGTCTACTTCTTCTTTTAATGCTATCGCCCTTTCCCCACTCACCGGGCGACGTTTTTGACGTATGCCCGTACAATTCAGGAAGATATTTAACCGGTGACACATTACTCCTGGGTCGATTCCCACCATGTCTGAATGACTCCATGCGAAGACATCAAGATTTGCAATCAAGAAGCGGGTAAGACTTTCCCTCATTTCATCACCTAACTGGGATTCCACTTTCAAAACCTTGCTCGGGTCATTCTTGTCGACCGGAATAGATACCGTGTCTTTGGCTGGCCCCGTCTTTTCGGCAGGCATAGGGATGCTGGGATCCAAATCGAAATCAAAGTCACGGGGGTCCTCGACGTTCATTATTTTATCTAAGGGCGCGTCCCCATGAGTGGGAGCATCTACCTCAGGAAAAGGCATGGTTTTGTGCAACACAGGTGTAGAGGGCGCGTCCTCATTTGGAGGAGCATCAACCTCAATTCCATTTTTACTCTTCAAGGGCGCGTCTTCTTTTTGAGGAGCATCCACCTTGAAGTTATTTTTGAGACTTTGAAAAATCTCACTTCCTCCTTCCAATTTTTTTCCCGTTAACCTCCTTCTGCATGATCTCCTCTGCATGGTTCACCACAACTTCTTCCATACTACGGATCCTCGAAACATTCCCCAACGTCAAAACAGAGTCCCCGGTGATATGGATTTCTTCCTCCTCGAGGCCTTCCACGAAATAGTGGGCATGAACCTCTCCACTTGGTTTTGTATGAATGTCCTCCGTACCCTCAAATGGAAGACCCTTTCCCTCGTATCTTCTCCTGCGGAATTCCTTAACAGCCTTCTGATAGCAGTCGCGTGACTCGTATTGCGACCCTCTCAGACTGCCTACTCCGTTAGGTGTTGGGAACTTTATCATCAAGTGATGTATCGAGGTTATCACCCTGAATGCCCGTAACCACGGTCTTCCCACCAACACGTTGTGTGCGGAATTCTGATCCAACACTTTGAAATCTATCATTAGAGTGACAGACAAAGCTCCTTCCCTAAGTGTAACGGGAAGCCTAATTGAACCCATAACCCTTACTACTTCTCCAGTAAAGCCATAAACGTGTGCATCTTCAAAATACATGTCGCTATCTGGGAAACCCAATTTTTTGTACGTGCTGTAATACAGGATGTTCGCAGAGCTCCCGTTGTCCAAGAAGACCCGATGCACGTTCATTGGTCCAATAAGCATAGTTATTACCAGCGCATCGTTATGGGGATGATGTACCCATCTTGACTCTCTCTCCCTGAATGTAATATCAGCTGACTCCCCTTTGAATATTTTTGGAGGTCTATCTTCCAAACTATGAATGTTGGTGAGTGGCGGGTGTCGTGCTTCCCTTGCATTTCTTTCCAACGCCCGATTACTGTCACCGACAAAGGGGTGTCCTCCAAAAATTGCCCTGATACTGCCAGCTCTTTGGAACTTAACCTCCACTGTCTTTTCAGCGTCTTCTTCTCACGGGGGTTGCCTTTCATCTTTCCCCATGTGTCATTTCACCTTGTCAATCCATTCTCCTAGGTATCCTGCCTTGATCAACTCTTCAATCTCATCTTTCAGGTGACGACACTCATGGGTGTCATGGCCGGTAGACTCATGGTAATCGCAATACTTCTTCTTATCTCTACTCTTCCATGAAGTCAGATGGTCTGGTTTCTTGAAGATTCCTCTGTCCTTATTCACCTCGAAGATATGATCAATGGATGCTGCCAGTGGAGTGTAGTTGCTTAATCTCCTTTCATAGTTCGACGGCGGGCTCCATTTTCTCAGTGTGTTCACGACATTCACCCTATTAGGGCTTCTGGCATTCCGTCGATAATCCGGGCTCACAGATCTATCTCTCCTCTTAGTTCGCCCCTTGGAGTTGTGGGTGTTATCATTCTTTTTTATTTCTGCAAGCGACTGCTCAATCGTTTTGAATGATTCCGCCTGCGCAAATACATCAGCCAACGATACAGGGTCCTTCCCTTGCAGGTGCTTCCAAAAATCTGTTCCCACACGTAGACCAACTATGAGAAGTATTTTCAGTGTTTCATAAGTTGCACCCCTCACCAAAGTAGACTCTGTGTTGAACCTTTTAAAGTATGAGGTCAAGCTTTCCCCCTCTTTCTGTTTCACATTGGCCAGCATGGTAACTGGCGGTGTATACTTCACTGCATCCTGAAACTGAGTTAGAAACAAGGTTTTCATCTGTTCCCAGGATGTGATCACACCTGGACCAAGTTTCTGGAACCACTGCTGAGCGCCTTATCTAAAGGTGGCTGCCAGGAGACGGCATCGAGCCAAATCAGGTACTTGATATACATCCATCAATGTTAAAATGCCCCAGAAACTCCACAGGGTCAGAGTTCCCATGAAAACGCAAGTCATTGGTTGTGTTCCTGTATCCTGCCGGCAATTGCGCCTCCCTGACAATGGCAACAAAAGGAGAAGGAGCTTGCGCATTCGCTGTTACTCTTCCTCCTTCAAGATGGTTGATCAACCTCTTAAGATCGTTCACATTAAACGTCCCTACTCCAGGAATAGTTTGAACATTAGGCTGTTGGGGTTGCTCCGCGACTTGTTGCGGTTCCCCTTGATTACCCCCCGGGTGTAGCGGTGGATCTCGCCGCCCCTCGCCCTAAGGCTGCGGCTGCGGTATATTACCATCTTGATTTTGAACATTATCCCGCACGCGGGGTTCCTCCGGGCCGTGTCACGGTACTTCCTCATTATTCTGCAACCTTTCTTGAATTCACACCCCATCCCGGTCAGGAGGACACGTTGTGGAACCATTGCCCGTAGCACTGTAGGAAGCTACTGGAACAATGACAGGAGCTTCTTCAGTGGAGAGCGCGCCATCTCTCCTACCATTGTAGGGTGCCCTTCCATGTGGGTATCCCATCCTTCCTCGCCCATTCCTTTGATAGCCTCAGTAATAATTCCCGAACCTTCCTCACGGAGGGGCACACTCGTGTTCGCGGTGCAACACCCTATCATCCCTTTGGTATGTAGGGGGCACACACGTTGTGTCACGGTGATAGGGATAAATAAATTATGATTGTATAATTAAATACTGCATTAATTGTACAAGCTGTGGGCTGCTAGGCCCAATAAAAAGATATATGAAACTCAGACCAGAAAGGTTAAGCCTGATGGACCAGATCAGGCCTGATGGAATAAAAAAGGCCCAAAAGCCCTAATTATTAATTAATTTCGTAATTAATTAATAAGGGAAAAATCAGCTATTGAGAAGAGTCCCGATAAGGATATAAATCCTTATAGATTAGCCTCAAGGGGACCTAAAAGGATAAGGGATCAGCTTCCTACTTCCTAGGACTCCTAAGTCTATCCTAATTCAGAGGCTTGTCCACCAAGTCTCCTATACCAAGTCCAATTCAAGGACTCCCACATCTATATAAGGGGCCTCACCCCACCAATCAGAACTACGTTTTTTTTTGGCTTGATTCTCTAATTCACAGAGATACGTAGGCATCTCGTAAAGGCAGATTGAGTCACGAAACACGAGAGCAGCCATTAAAGGCCTTGAGCTCCCGAATCTTAGTATTAAATACAGGAAGTAATAACCTTGATTTCTTATCCATAACATTTGGCGCCGTCTGTGGGAAAAAACGCAACAACAACCATGGCGAGAACACGGAGAACAACCAGCACTCTGGAGGAGGGAACACCATCAGGGACAACCCAGGTGATTTCATCAACCGTGGAGGTTCCTCCCCATTCAACTTATGCATCTACTCAGGGGGAAGCCCAGACAGGGGCAACTCATCCTCAGCCACAAGGGACAACTCCCCCGATTATTCAAGGTACGAATCCTCAAGTTCAACAAATACATATACCTGTGAATTCTCGACCCGTCGGGTATGAATATTCAACTATTGTTACTACTAACCCCCCTTATGGGATGCCCCTTCACCCTGAGGTTGGAGGAAGTGGATATGCTGGGCGAAGCGAAGCACGAGGGCGGTCGCCCCCCTATATACGAGGTTTGGATCCTATCCCTGAGGATCGGGAATTTTCTGGTCCATACACTGAGAGAGACTCCGAATCTTCGGATGATGAAGTGGCCCCGAGAAGGAGGCGTCCTGGAAAAGAGCCAATGGCCGATGGAAGGCAACGCCCCCAAAGCACCCCAGGGGCGAATCCCCAAGAAGTGCAGGAAAAGATCAGGGCTCATGAGGCTGAAATCCAAAGGCTGAGACGTGATTTGGAGGCTCACCAAGCCACCAGATCCCACATACCTCCTAGGGGGAGAAATCCTCCTCCTATCATAGACCTGGATGGTCCGGTAAGAAGAAGGGCTGCTGTCCCAAGAACTGATCCAAGCAATCTCCTTCCCCTTGGAGATCCTGATGATCCAACTCCACCCTTCACAGAAGAGATAATGAATGCCCATATCTCAAGAAAATTCAAGATGCCCACTATCAAAGCCTATGATGGCACGGGAGACCCCGCTAATCATGTTAGGACATTCTCTAATGCACTGCTGCTGCAACCCGTGAATGATGCTATAAAATGTCGGGCCTTCCCTCAAACCCTGTCGGGTATGGCTCAAAGATGGTACAGTCGCCTACCCCCAAATTCTATTGGATCATTCAGAGAACTAAGTCAGGCTTTTATTAAGCAATTCATCAGTGGAAGAGTCCATGAGAAAAGTTCAGCATCTCTTATGAGTCTTGTGCAAGGAGCTAAGGAATCCTTAAGAGATTACCTGAATCGTTTTACAAAGGAGGCTTTAAAAGTCCCAGATCTTGATGATAAGGTAGCCATGATAGCATTGCAACAAGGAACTAGGGATGAGTTTTTTAAGATGTCTTTGGCCAAACGACCCCCTGAGAGCATGTTGCAGCTCCAAGAGAGGGCAGGGAAGTATATCAAGGTTGAAGAAAGTATGAGGAAGACCGTAGTAAGTAATGAGCCCACTGGAGGCAAGAAACGAAAAACTGATTTGGAGTATATCGCTAAGGACAAATATCCTAGAACCGAACAAAACCCTGATTCAACCCCCAAGAAGGGAGGACCTGGGCAAAAGTTCACTGAATACGCTAAGCTGAATGCTCCCAGAAGTCAGATTTTGATGGAGATTGAGAAAGACAGAGATATTCGCTGGCCTAAGCCCTTGAAGGCTGATCCCGCCAAGCTAGATAGGGGCAAGTATTGCAGGTTTCACAAAGATGTTGGCCATGACACCGATGAGTGTAGGCAATTGAAAGATGAAATTGAGTTTTTGATTCGAAAAGGAAGATTGAATAAGTATACTGGAGATGGAGGGGACAGAAATAATAATGGAAGGAAGAACTTTGAAGATCGTAGGAGGGACCAAGATGATCAGGGGCGGAATCCCCAACCTAGAGGACCAGTTATAAACACCATTTATGGAGGGCCGAGACCTCAAGGGCCTGTGATAAACACGATCTTTGGAGGTCCAACTGCTGCTGGATTGTCCAAAAATTCCAGAAAGGCATATACTAGAGAGGTTATGCATATTGTTGGAGAAGCCCCGAAGAGGGCCAGGACAGAAGTAACATTGGCTTTTGATGATTCCGACCTAGAGGGTGTGAAGTTTCCCCATGACGACCCGCTGGTCATAACACCAATAATAGGAAATAGCCCGGTTAAGAGGGTCCTTGTGGATAATGGTGCTTCTGTGGATATCTTGCTCCACGACACCTTTCTAAGGATGGGGTATAACGACTCCCAGTTAACACCAACCGACATGCCGATATATGGATTTGCTGGAGTAGAATGTCCTGTGGAAGGGATAATTAAGTTGCCAACCACCATAGGTACGGAGCCAAGGCAAGCAACGCAGATGCTGGATTTCGTAGTGGTAAAGGCTAGTTCAACTTATAATGCTATCATGGGGAGAACAGGGATACATGCCTTCAAGGCAGTCCCCTCTTCCTACCATTCAGTCATGAAGTTTCCCACCCGAAACGGGATTGGAGAAGAGAGAGGAGATCAAAAAATGGCTAGAAGCTGTTATGTGGCCTCTTTGAGGGCAGATGGAGTCGGGGGGCAGGTTCTTCCTATTGAAGATATGGATGTTCGAGAAAATGATGAGAATAGAGGAAGACCAGCAGAAGAATTGGTTTCGGTTCCTTTAGATCCCAAGAATCCTGAGAGGATGACTTTCATTGGAGCCACATTAGAGGAGCCCCTTAGAGGGAAGTTAGTGAAATTTTTGCAAGAAAATAGTGATGTGTTTGCATTGTCAGCAGCTGATATGCCAGGCATAGACCCGGAGTTAATTACTCACAAGCTAAACGTGGATCCAAGTCGGAAGACAGTGAAACAAAAGAAAAGAAATTTTGCCCCGGAAAGACAAGAGGCTATAAAGCAGGAAGTGGAAAAGCTCTTAGAGGCTGGTTTCATTGAGGAGATTCAATTTCCGGAGTGGTTAGCAAACCCTGTAATGGTGAAGAAGGCTAATGGAAAGTGGAGGATGTGTATAGACTTCACCGATCTGAATGATGCATGCCCCAAAGATTGTTTTCCGCTGCCTAGAATTGATACTTTGATTGATGCCACCGCTGGACATGAGATGCTGAGTTTCATGGATGGGTTTAGCGGATACAACCAGATCAAAATGCATAAGGATGACATTCCAAAGGTATCATTTATCACTGACTTTGGTGTTTATTGTTATCTTGTTATGGCGTTTGGTCTCAAGAATGCAGGAGCCACCTATCAAAGGTTGGTGAATAAAATTTTTAAGGATCTTATTGGGAAGACTATGGAAGTCTATGTTGATGACATGCTAGTCAAGAGTCTAGTAAAGACTGATCATATAACCCATTTAAGGGAAGCTTTTGAGGTCCTGAGGTACCACAAGATGATGTTGAATCCCACGAAGTGTGCTTTCGGAGTAGGATCTGGAAAATTCTTGGGATTGATGGTCTCAAAGAGGGGAATTGAGGCTAACCCCGATAAAATAAAGGCAATCCTGGACATGGAACCCCCAAAAACTGTCAAGGATGTTCAGAAACTCACAGGAAGGGTTGCTGCGCTAGGACGATTCATCTCCAAGTCAGGAGACAAGTGCTTGTCATTCTTCAAGTCATTAAAGAACATTAAAGACTTTGTATGGAGTGAGGAAAATCAGAAGGCATTTGAAGAGTTAAAGAAGTATATGGGCCAGGCCCCATTGTTGGCCAAGCCAGTTCTGGGTGAAGTTTTATTCTTGTACTTGGCTGTTTCAGAAAGCGCCTTGAGCGCGGTGTTGGTTAAGGAGGAACTGAAAGTCCAGAAACCCGTATACTATGTCAGCAAAATTTTGCATGGTGCTGAGTTGAATTATTCAGCCATTGAGAAATTCGCTTTAGCCTTGGTGATGGCTTCAAGAAAGCTGCGTCCTTATTTTCAAGCTCACCAAATTGAAGTGCTAACAAATCAGCCACTGAGAAATATCATTCACAGTCCCAAGGCAAGTGGGAGACTAATTAAGTGGGCAATAGAGTTGGGAGAGTTCGATCTCAAGTATAAGCCACGTATGGCCATAAAAGCCCAGGCACTAGCTGACTTCGTGGTGGAATGTACCATACCCAACCAAGAAGTCGGGGGGCAGGAAGATACCACACCTCAAGACAAGGGAGTCGACAATGGGGACAAGGAGAAAGAATATTGGGTTCTCTATTTTGATGGAGCATCAAAAACAAATTCCAGTGGAGCAGGGTTGGTTTTGCAAAGCCCTGATGGATTCTTAATTGAGTATGCCATGAAGCTAGACTTCCCAACCACAAACAATGAGGCAGAGTATGAAGCCCTGATTGCTGGCCTTGGTCTAGCTGGGACACTTAGAGTCAAAAACTTAAAGGTCCGTGGAGACTCGAAGTTGATCATATCCCAGGTAAAGGGAGAATTTGAAGCAAGGGATGATACGATGGCAAAGTATGTTCGCCTAGTAAGGGCTGTGATGACCCAATTTAATGAATGCCATGTTGAACACATTCCAAGGGAAGAAAATGCTAAAGCAGATGCGCTATCAAAGTTTGCTTCATCTGAGATTGAAGAAAGTTCAGGAAGTGTGTACTTCCGTGTTTTGAAGACACGAAGCATAGATGTTAAGCTTGTGGCTCCCGTAGGCTTGGGGACGTCATGGATTGATCCCATCAAGGCTCACATTCAGACCGGTTGGTTGCCAAGAGATACAATTGAGGCACGGAAGTTAACTGTTCGAGCACTAAGGTACTCTTTGATAGATGGGATTCTATATAAAAGATCTTTCGTGGTTCCTTACTTGAGGTGTCTCAGGCCCGATGAGGCACGCTTGGCTCTTGAGGAAGTGCATGAAGGCATTTGTGGGCAACTCTTGGGGGGCAGGGCCTTGGCTCATAAGATAACTCGTTTAGGCTTCTATTGGCCAGAAATGATGGCTGATGCCAAAGAATATGTAAAGAAGTGTGATCGTTGTCAGAAGCATGCACCAGTCGCCAGACAACCCCCCGAGATGCTGACCTCTATCAACTCACCTATTCCCTTTGCTATGTGGGGGATGGATATTCTAGGGCCTTTTCCTATGGCCACAGCACAAAGGAAGTTTCTGATTGTAGCCATTGATTATTTCACCAAGTGGATCGAAGCCAAACCTTTGGCCAAAATCACAACTAAGCAGGTTGCACAATTCCTGTGGGAAAACATTATGTGCCGATATGGAATTCCCCGTATCCTCGTCACTGACAATGGAACGCAATTCAACAATGAGGAATTCAAGAAGTATTGTGAAGAAAATGAAATTGAGTTACGATTCACCTCTGTGGCTCACCCGCAAGCCAATGGGCAAGCGGAAGTAGCAAATCGGATAATCCTGGATGGACTAAAGAAGAGGATCGAAAAGTCGAGAAATAATTGGGTAGATGAGATACTTCCCATATTATGGGCTTATAGGACTACCTGTAGAGTCACGACAGATGCAACTCCTTTCATGTTGGCATATGGGGCGGAAGCAGTAGTTCCTGTGGAGATATCACATTCCTCTCCAAGGATTCAGGCTTTCGATGAGAAAGAAAATGAGGAAGGGCAGAGATTAGCCCTGGATTTAATTGATGAAGTGCGAGATAAAGCACATGCAAAGATAGTAGAATATCAGAAAAAAGCTTCATTCTACTACAACTTAAGGGTTAAAGAAAGGTTTTTTAAACAAGGCGATCTAGTCTTGAGGAAGATAGAAGCATCTGGTGTAGGACAAAAAGGGAAGCTTGCCCCAAATTGGGAAGGGCCGTACAGAGTCAAGAGTGTTCAAGGTAGAGGAACCTACAAGCTCGAAACTATGGATGGTTTTGAAGTCCCGAGGACCTGGCACGCACAAAACCTGAAGGTTTACTACGTGTAAGATAGGCGAAGTACGATTCTCACTTGTCATTGTGACAAGTAGGTTTAAAAGCACCTGGAAGCTTTGCTTGCATAGGATTTTATATTCCAGTAGAATTTACATTGTCTAGTTATTATTGATTAGGGTCGAACCTATGCTATGTAAGGTTTTGAAAAACCAGACTTCAAACTGAAGAAATCGAAATTATTTCAACCTATGGATGTTTGAGTTGTGATAACACTGGTGTGGCCAATTAGTTCAAGCTTGAATGCATATTAAAGTATCAGAAAGATAAAGGAGAAAAATGCGAATAAGGAAAGAAGCATATAAAATAACCCCGGAGGGTAATAAGATCTGATACAAACAAAAGTCCAGACATAAATTAAGGATCAAATTACAGAATAGAAAAACTACTCCTCCATGTGGGAGCCTTCATTCTCTTTCTCCTTATCAGCGCCTTCAGCGTCCTTCGCAGGAGAAGCGGGAGGAGAAGCAGTGTTAGGATCCAAGATGCGATCATCTGGCTGAGGGGAGTTAAAGAGGGCATCTATGCTGTCCTCCGACTCAGCCTGCTCAGGACTTATAAAGTCCTTAGGGTCGACTAAGCCCGGGTACTTCTCAGAAACCGCCTTCACGGCCGCGTCCCATCCCTGAGTAAACTGTAGGGAATAAAGACCCTCATCATGAATCTCCATGAGATTCTTAAACTTGTCAGAATCCATGTAGTCATCGATGAGCTTATCCTTATCGCTCCTAAGTTTCACCAGCTCGGAATGAGCCTGAGCCAGCTCCTCTTTCTTCGTGTCCAGCTTCTTCTCCAGGACCTTGGCTCTCTCCTCCCATTTCTTCATCTCTTTCTCAAACCCATCTGAGTTACCCTTCCAGGACCTAGCCTGATGGAGGGCCGCCTGGAAGTAGGTATTACTCTGCAAAGAAATATGTATGAGTTAGCACAAGTTCGTTGGAATACAAGAAAGTTGGGATTCAAAGAAGGAGAGAAAGAAAATTACCGCAGCTTGGGCTTGAGAACCCAGAAGCTCAATAGTCTCAATATCACTCCCCGTAACAATGTCAGTAAAGTCATGGGGAGTGACGGAGTGATAAGACCAATCTTTAGCGTGTTTGGTGGATCCAACCACCGTATCGCTCCTCCTGAAGCCCCAGTTAGGCCTGAAGGAATGTGCCTTAAGTGGAGGATCCACATCGTCCCCCAGCTCGACCACCGGGACGTGGGGCTTAAGAAAAGAAGGACCGTCAGGTTTGCTCCTAGGGTCCCTGTTTAGCTTGGCCCTTTTCTGACGGCCTGACTCCCCCTCCTTAGGCCTGTTAACATTATTGATGGCCTCGCAAGCTGAAAGGAAAAGTAGAAGGAACATTAAAATCCAGAAAAAAAAAGAAAAAGTGCGATTAAAGAGAAGGAAAAATAATTACGCAGGTATAAATTTACCCTTATCACTGGCCTGGGAGAGACCAACTTTCTTCAAGGAAAACTCCTCTAAAAGGGTCCAGGTATCCGTTTTCCCATCATCTGAAATTAAGGCCTGGTAGGCCACCTCCTCCTCATCAGTCAATCTGATACTACCAGGACTACCATCTGATACCTTGCAAAATGGCCTACGGAAGAGTGTGGCCCAATCACCCCCAGCCCAGGTCAGCCTCACAAACTCATCCCTCCATTTAGGGTTGTTCTCGACTATAGAGTTACTATCAAAGATATGGGGAACTTTGGGTCGTTGGCGAATTAAAACCCATCCCGGTTGACTCATGGAGCTATTATAGAATTGGAAAACTTTCCTAAAGACAGCTACGGAAAGAGGGAAGTTATTCCTGAGACAAAGGACCATAAAACAGATAATATTCCTCCAGGCGTTGGGAGGGAGTTGACAAGGGTTGATTTGTACATCGGCTAATAAACGAGGAATAAATTCGTGGAATGGGAACCTAAGACCTGCGGTCAGGGCTCCTCGATAAATGAACAGGGTATCCCCCTCCCAATTACAAGTCCTATCCCCAGGGGCGGCTGGAGTGATCCTAAGGTGGGGTGGAAGTCTGTACAGGGTGTTCATAGACTCTATTCTACCATCTAACTCATGAAAAGTGTTACCATGATTATACGAATCTAACTCAGATAGAGAAGGATATTCATCACCTCTCGAGTTAATCATGTCAATGAGAGAAGTATATGGAGATTGAATTTGAATGTTTGTACCTCTCTTAGAGACATTCATCTTCTGCAAACGAGCCAAGTCGCGGTCCGCCATTGATATACTTCGTTTAAAAGCTTGAAACCCAGAAATACTTGAGAATGGTGGAGCTACGGTGGCTGTGTGCTCGCCGGAAATCGCCTACTCAAAGGGAGAACTCTAGAGAAGTTTGTAGAAGAAAATGAGAAATGAGAAGTGAAGTGAGGATTCTCACTTCACACTACACTTATATAGGCGAAAAGCTCGGAATACGAGGCGTTTCTAGGCCCATTTAGCCAGGCCCAACCTAAAAGCCCGTCTACTAGAAGTATCAGGAACAATCTAGAAGCTCCTGTGGAATTTAAAAAGTCAAAAATCGACCAGAACCTAAATATGGTTTGATCAGAGTCCTGATCGATGCAAAAGAGAGTCCTGATCGATATCTTATTCGAACAGAAGGGAAGAAATCTCCTAAGATCGATCAGAGTCCTGATCGATGCAAAAGAGAGTCCTGATCGATATCTTATTCGAACAGGAGGGAAGAAGTCCCCTAAGATCGATCAGAGTCCTGATCGACAGAGAAGAGAGTCCTGATCGATATCTTATTCGAACAGAAGGGAAGAAATCCCCTAAATCCGATCAGAGTCCTGATCGATACAAAAGAGAATCCTGGTCGATATATTATTCGAACAGGAGGGAAGAAATCCCCTAAGATCGATCAGAGTCCTGATCGACACAGAAGAAAATCCTGATCGATATTCCATTCGATCAGAATGATAGAAAATCACTTAATTCGATCAGAGTCCTGATCGAAACCGATCAGGAATCCTGATCGATTAAGCACGTGTAACAGTCGACTAGGGTGTCACTTTGAAGATCAATTCGATCAGAGCCCTGATCGAAATCGATCAGGAATCCTGTCGACCAGAGTGTAAGATCCTGAGTTAATTCGATCAGGATCCTGATCGAAATCGAGCAGGAATTCTGATCGATTTGGCTGAATCCTGATCAATTTCTTCTGCATCCTAATCAATTTTGTATGCATTTTAAACCAGAAATTGCGGATAAATCCAGAAAATTACGGATAAATCCAGAAAATTGCGGATAAATCCAGAAAATTAAGGATAAATCCCAGAAATTAAGGGAAAATTCCAGAAATTAAGGATAAATCCCCGAAATTAAGGGAAAAATCCAGAAATTAAGGGGAAAATCCAGAAATTAAGGATAAATCCCAGAAAAATTAAGGAAAAATCCCAGAAAAATTAGGGAAAATCCCAGAAAAATTAGGGAAAATCCCAGAAAAATTAGGGAAAATTCCAGAAATTAGGGAAAAATCCCGGAAATAAGGGAAAAATTCCTGGAAATCAAAATAATTCCTAAATAAAAGGAAAAATTCATTGTAAACGTGTAGGTCGCTCCACACTTTACGGAAAAACGAAACCCTGTAAGGGAACAAATAGACTTAACTTCTGTGAAACCTATTCGATGTTTCCCAAAAGTTGGGGGGCAAATGATAGGGATAAATAAATTATGATTGTATAATTAAATACTGCATTAATTGTACAAGCTGTGGGCTGCTAGGCCCAATAAAAAGATATATGAAACTCAGACCAGAAAGGTTAAGCCTGATGGACCAGATCAGGCCTGATGGAATAAAAAAGGCCCAAAAGCCCTAATTATTAATTAATTTCGTAATTAATTAATAAGGGAAAAATCAGCTATTGAGAAGAGTCCCGATAAGGATATAAATCCTTATAGATTAGCCTCAAGGGGACCTAAAAGGATAAGGGATCAGCTTCCTACTTCCTAGGACTCCTAAGTCTATCCTAATTCAGAGGCTTGTCCACCAAGTCTCCTATACCAAGTCCAATTCAAGGACTCCCACATCTATATAAGGGGCCTCACCCCACCAATCAGAACTACGTTTTTTTTTGGCTTGATTCTCTAATTCACAGAGATACGTAGGCATCTCGTAAAGGCAGATTGAGTCACGAAACACGAGAGCAGCCATTAAAGGCCTTGAGCTCCCGAATCTTAGTATTAAATACAGGAAGTAATAACCTTGATTTCTTATCCATAACACACGGGGCCTCACTTCTCCAGCATTTCCTTCCTTTTGCCATTCTACCAGCAGCATTCTCAAATCGTCATCCTCCAACCTTATGCCGAGCCTTCTTTTTAAGGTGGAAAAATCTCTTCCTTCCCCATCTTAATTCTGAGTATTTTTCGCACGATGACGCTCGTCCATCGTACGCCCAGACCTATGGGGGTGCGGCATGACTTGATTGACAAGACGAGGCCTTTCTCTACCGTCAGTGTCCTCATCAACAAGCTCCACTATAGGTTCTACATCATCAGAATATTCCAAGCGTCGGGGAGTGATTCGCGGGTTTTTCCCGCTGGCCTGAGCATCTCCCTCGACTACGGGTGCCTTCCCCATGGCGTGGCCGCGACGTGGAAGACGACGACCCCTCCTTGTCCTGCGATGCTCTACCGTGTTCAACCTTGAATGAAAACTGTTAAGAGTATCCCCCATGCGGTACAACTGCTCCAAGATATCAGCATTGCTGATGAGAATTGGGGGTGTTCCCCCCACATCCGGAGCTCTTGGTGGATCTGCCATGTTTCTGGGCACGTAGGGTTCGTGACGAGTGTAGCTTCCCTCGCATTCTCCTTCAGATCTGCTGTCACTTCCATCATAAGAACTTCCATCATGATTGTAAGCCATCTTTTCCTCCCAAGTTTACGATCTTAATCAGCACCCCTCCTTTTAGCGCCAATTTGTTAACGGAGGAATCTGGTAACAACAAAGTTTGAGGTTTCTCATCAGAATTAAGATCTATGACGGTGGTTCTTCACCGGAAAATTAAGCGGTGTGTGGTGGTTTGTGGTTGTTTTAGGCTGAGATTGAATAGAGTAAGTGGTGACTCTCTTTTCAGCTCTCAACTTCTTACCCTCTTAATGTGCCTACGTACCCTTTATATAGGGATCAAGCTTGATGTAGTTCTTTTGGAACAAGAAATCTAATGGGCTTAGACTTCTTATTCCTAGGCCCGGTAGAAGCTCATCCAAATTCCGTCTTCCGCTAGCTTTAGGAATGTCCAACTATGAGGCCTAACCGTGAAGACCCAAGGCTCATCCGTAATCGCAGGACTTCACGGATAGTGCATCTCCCTGTGCAAGGATAACATTCCGCCACAGTTATCTCCCTTGATTTACGGACGCAGGTATAGCCACGGTTCACCCCAAGTGCCGGACGCATCCCTGTCCCCCGAATGAGGATAACCCACCAGATAACAGGATAGGTGATCCCAAGCTCTTGGGTGCAAAGTACAGGATGACTCCAAAGTTCTCCAACGAGGACACCCGTTGAATGCAAGAACAGAGTTCCCAAAGCACACACCAATGTTAACCCCGCATCCCCAACGAGGACACTAGCTGAATACAAGAGGAGGTCTTCAATCATCAACCATACCCCTGGAGGCCTTCAAGCTTTTCACGGACATCCCCCTCCTTGACTGTCTCAAGGAGGGAATTCTTCCAAGAGTACCTGCAACAAAAATGTTAATAAAAATAATCTCCATTGCTCCTCTCCATGCAAACTTTGTCCTGAAATCACCATTGAGAATACATAGACCAAGCACAGGACGCGTCCTAAGACCCTGGGCGCGTCCTCACCTTTATGAAACTTGTATTATCTCCTCAAAAAACCGTCATGCACAGCACTCCACTACTCAGGGCGCGTCCTGATCAAGTCAGGCACGTCCTCCAGCGTCTATTTCCACAAGACCACATTTGCCAAATACATTCACCATGGTTGACACGTCCACATTGCTTGGGTGCGTCCCTTCCCGATCATGCACCCCTATGATCCGTCATTACCAGACTATAAAACATCTTCTCACTAGGCGCGTCCTCAGTGCTTGGACGCGTCTTTACTTTCTTCAAAGCAATACCATTTTTGACCGTACTTAATTCGCATTTAACCCGAGTCAATCTCATGCCAAATTTTGGGTATAACATTATTTTAGAAAACCGTTGTGAAGCGCGGCTTAATAAACTAGTTATATATAAAAGAAATAGATATATTGATTACCGGAATATAGTGTAATTTTATACTTTATTTTATTTGTTTTGGTTTTCATCAATCAGGATCGTCAAATCTTCTTAGTCAAGCTATAAGGACCGTTAGATCTAAATACTAAAAGAATACACCATCCAAGTTCATAGATTTAAATCCCGCCAAAACCAAACATTTATATCATTTTTTATACCTTATTCAAGTTCTCAGGTTCAAATTCCGCCAACAATAAATTTTTATATTGTAATCTAAGTATACAAATAAGCACCTAACTTTGAATCAATATGAGCTTTTTCATGCAAGGTCTTATTTAATTTTTTTTAATTCTTATTTTATATTATGTATGAGCTATTATTGTATATTATATTAGAGTGAAGGTCCTGGATAATCAATTTTTAAAATACAGTGACAAATATACCTTTTAGCGAAAGAGTGTGTCTAACATACCGATTGGATACGCTAATAGCAATAGCGTATCTTTCAGACACACTTTCACTATTAACGTGTTCAAGACTCACGCTGTTGTTAAACAAAAATTCAGAAAAGAAACGCCTTACACAGAGCCGTGATACATATTGGCCGGAACTAATAAGGATACACTCATCATAAATAATGGTGTATAATACATACTACTTGTGACAACATCTAAAACCTATGCAGGCCGAATATCTGTCACCAAGAAAACCCATAGTTATAGTTTATATCTATAGATACTTAACATTGATTTGAATCTTCAAACTATACATGGGCGAAAACACCTGATATGTATATTTAGATATGTATTGCAGTGTTAATGGTGAATGATGATTAAAGAATGTAACGATACATTTACAATAGATGATAATGACCAGATGGAGATGAATAATAAAGATTCAAGAGAAACATATTTTTCAAGATCATATGCATCTCTATAATTTTAGTCTTTAGAGATACGCTACTGTATGCAGCGTGACTAGTGGGTAATTTGGGCCCAAAAACCGCTAGTGGGTATTTTAGATCAAAGGCAGATAAAATGTAAGTAATGTGGTTATTTTCTCATTATATTATTATGATGCATTAACTTTTTAAAATATTGATTATATATGTATGTCATGTATTATACACGAAAGTTGTTTTAATTTAAGTGTATATTTGAATGCACAGACTCTTGCATCGAACGATATTAAAGCTTATATTAAGGTAAAAGAAAAGTATACCAAGGAAAAACGTTCTTTTTTTAAGAAAAAGAAAATTTTATTAAATCTTATATTAATCTTGTTTAAAGTTTAGTACTTGATTTTAGATACTTTGTTTTTCCTTTGAAATTTTAAGTAAACATCAAGTTGACCAATCATACACTATTAAGAATTTTCATTTTTTATAATTCTCATCCTACTTTTACTAACCAATATAATTCAACTACCTATCATTTTACCATGATTAAATTTAATAATATATAACTTTATAATTCAAATCCTACATATAATTGAAAATAAATTGGTATCCTAATATATATTAACAACCTATTTTTTAACCATGATTAAAACTCAACAATCATATAAGAATACAATTCAAGTATGTTTTATTAAAATTAAATTTTAATATTTTATACAATATAAATTAGTTTATTTTAAAAAAATAAAAGATATTTTACCCAAGCAATAGTTAAGAATTAGTATGTTTACGTCTACAGGACAACTCACCGCAAACCTATCCCTTCTAACCTCCCATCAAGTGTGTGCAACGAAACATACTCCAATTTACATGTATTATTTTTATTATTGAAGTCGATTACGAAATTGAAGGTAATAAAAATATTAGAACCTAAAAATAGAAAAATTAAAAACTTTTTTTAAGAAGAATGTATTCAGACAACAAATTGAGCTTACATGTTATAATACGTCCATCTTGAAACCGAGCAATCCCAACAAAAAATTCGATTAAAATATAATAATATTCATATATTAAAAAAGAAATATAATTTATATTAATATATGAAAGCTGGTACACAATAATAGATTGTTACTCCCTCCGTCCCTCCGGGTTCTTTACATTGTGATACGAGACTCGGCACGCATTTAAAGGTTCCTATAAAGTATAGTTTCCTAAACTGTCTTAATTTTTTCTTCTAAATTAATATAAAATGTCTTAATTTTTATAAAAAATATTTAAAAAAATTATGGAACTATACCTTATACTAGCCTTAAAATGTGTGCCAAACATGAGAAAAAACTGTAAAAAAATGAGTGGGCCCGAGAGAGTATTATATTATTAGTGTTAAACTATTATAATAATCACTATATATTTTTAAAAAATTATTTATATTAATATATGAAAGTCGGTCCACAATTGTTAGTTTTTGTTTCATAGAGACAACACTATTATATTTTAGTTTAAGACATTTGGATTATTAATGTTTCTGTTCTATGGATTAGTCCTTTTATAATTTATTATATATTTATTTACTGCGATATAAATGTTAGATTAATAAATATAATTAGAATATGATATGTATTCTATATCTCTAAGCACATGACTTATAATGAGATTATGAGAATAATATTAATATTCCTAAAGGTCCCTAGTTGAGTATTATTATTAAGGGACAATAATAATGCATTCAGTCTAGTGTGCTTGTTGACTGATGATCACATCTCATTGATCATAGCTATAATGATACTAAAGTCGAAAACACATGCACATTTAACTGTACATGGTGTTGGAAAGACCCCGTGTGTGATTTTACATATTTTTAGTGTCATAAGTAATTCTCATAGTGATAATGATGTAAAAGTCCTTAGGCTTGAAATCATTATATTTTATATGAAATTTTTTATACTTTGATTACATTGAAATTTACCTTTGACCCGGTAAAGTTAAAAGTGTACTTTAGGTATATTGTGAATCATATGAGAAATACGAATAATCTAGAAAGGATTTAACCCTCTTCATTTTAGGAGTGATATTATTGGATTCTTGTGTGAGCTAGATTATGAAATGTGTGGTGCGCTCAAATATTGAATTGATATGATAATATACTCATTGCTCAAGGAAACTTGGACTAAATTATAATGAGGATGACACATTACATGCCTACAGTTTAATCTATAATATGTGGCTAAATGGATTCTATTATATTGTACATTATTTATGAAAGGTTTAATCGATCATCGATTTAATTATTATTACTTGCATAACAGTGATGTATTACTAGATGTCACTCATCGTTTACGATTTTAAATTAGATCTAAAATTCGTTACCAACGTAATAATAACCTATAGGGTCACACATATAGAATGTCTAAGGGATTTTAATTTAAATTGGATTTAAACTAAATTAAGTAATTCAAATTATTTATAATATTAATTAAATATGACTTAATTGATTGGATAAATAATGATATTTGAATTTACTAATATTAATTCTGAAATTCAATTGTTGAATAATTAAGTGAGACTTAATTATAATACAAATAAGAATTTCAAAGTAATAATAACTCCTAGTTAATTAAGAGTTATAATTCTTTTTTCTACTCTCTATATAATATCTTTTGTGGTTGATTTTTATATTGATAAGACTTTTATTATAAAATTTTTTTTCGTTATTATCATCCTTAGCCACCAAGATAGAAGATGGAGAGAGTAAGAAGAAATAACTTTGTGCTAGTACACATCAAATCCTTGAGTTTAAGCATTTATGTGGATACTGGTATAGTGTAGATCGCGAGAGTGGGATGCGTGGTGATTGAACAAGCTTGGATCTTCAATTATCACTCAAATTTGTAAGCTTTTTAAGGTAAACAATATGATCTACGTATTAAAGATTTGTTTTCGTATGAATCCAATGTAAGGTTTCAAAAATTATGGTTTGATACGATTTATAATTATAGTCTCCGCTGTCTTTAATGACTCGAAACCCTTCAATGGCATCATAGCTTCTTGCGAAAAATATTTAATTCGTTTATGTGTTTACACGTTTTACTATATATAAGCATGTATGCAATATACGATATTTTTATATTGATACAAGATGTTTATTTATATGTGTGTATATGTTATGAATACATGATATTCATGTTAGTTGTATAATAATATGATGATTATATAATATGTTATATACTAATATATACATGACTTATATTTATTCTTATTAAGAGAATCGTATTGATACGATTCTGAAATAGATGCAACAAAATTTGTTGAAATCTGGGTATGCTGTCCGATTTTCGCAAACGAGTACCTTTTGGAAAAGAAAAACGTGTGTCCAAACAAAACTGATGGCTAAATCCATCAAAGACTCATTTGTAAGGTGTTTGACGTTTTAGGGCTTTAATCGGTGATTTATTGTTATCAAATTTTGATTACTTATTTTCTGATTTTTGTCATATTTTATTTTTATGATTAGATTATGATGGGTATCGTATGTTAAAATCAGATTATGTATTTTAACATGTTCTTAAGTGTTAATTGAGCATGGTGGATGCTTATGACTTATGACCCTTAGGTTAATGGTTTTGGTTTTTAAATACGGCTTGCATGTTGTTTGATCTTGTAATTATTAAATCTTGAATATAATACAAGTTTTTCTTGTAAGTCAATTAAATTTTATATTTCATGATTGTAATGTACATGAAGACATGAAGACTTAAAGATCAAGGAAGGGCAGTCCCATAAAGGCCATTCAAGGAAGCAATACAAGGAGGAAACAACTCAAGATAAAAGATATGTAATAGTTAGGTTATATTTATTTTACCACCTTAGATTGACCTAGATCGTTGTCATTAGATTGATGAAGATCACGTAGGATGAAGCCATAACTAACTACAGTTATTTCATTGCACTTTATATATATATGCTCATATGATGAATGTATGTGTAGAGTAGTTTAAAGATGCATGCTTGATTAAATTTAGGATGTGTGTATAAGATACGACACCCATGCCATGCTCTCTAGGTTGTGGGTATCATTGAACTTGTTAGGTTGTGGGTTTTAAGCGAGATCATTATGACTCCCTGGCTACCTGAAAATCAAACCATTGACATATATTGATTAAAAGTATTTTATTCAAGATAAAATTGAGAATCTCTTTATGATGGGGTCACGATTGTTTTAAAAATAACAAAAGCCTAAAGTTAATATTAAGTTGATTAGATGCCTTCCAATATGTCCTATACGTTAACTCCAAGATCGATAAGAGGTTTCGCCAAAGCGAAGTACTCCCATCTATCGTGGGAGATGTGTTAAAGTTTATTGATATTTATTGACCATTGGGTTTGACTTTACTAAATTACCACAATAGGATTGTGAACTTAGAGACATGGAGTTTGGAGAAATTTATTAGATAAATATGAACAAATGTTGTTCAACCAAGCTATCTAAGAATTATATAGTTGATATAATTAATAAATCTTGTCTACCTAAATAATCATGTTTTAGGAAAAAAAATGCCAATGTTAGATATCATTGATGATATCAGACAAAAACTATCAGAAGTTCTTTTCAAGACTTATATCAGTATAGACTGAAGAGTGACATCATTAGTACCCATATCAGTACTTGATGATCAGCAGATGATGTCATTAGGATTTGTCACATCAGTGGATATTTGAGAATGAGAAGGAAAGCAGAAATTCAAGGCGGTGAAGGACTTTATCTCAGAAGCAATCATACATGGATATGTAATAGGTTTCCTTATTATAATAGAATAGGATTCCTTATTGATTGTGTAACTGTGCTCTATATAAAGCACAAATTAGGTTTATGCTATAAGCATTACGTACATTATTATATCATTCGCATAAGCTAGCAGCTCTCAAGGATAATTGTTCATCCTTTGAGAGAGTACTTTTGTAATCAATTTTTATCTGTTAATATAAAAACTATTGGTTCTGATTAATCTTCAACGAATTGTTTGCATAAACTGTATTCACCCCCCTCTACAGTTGATTACGGACCTAACAATTGGTATCTGAGCTTGCTATTGACATATAAACAGTTTAAGATCTGAACATCAATCTTTAATGGTATACAAAGAAGCTCCACATAATCCACCACCACCACCCCCAGCCTTATCACATATTAGCAGCAACATGAGTAGGTATGAAGCCATCAAGGTGCCAATCCTGAAGATACATGAATATCCAATCTGGAAAGTCAGGATGGCTATGTGCTTAGAAGCCACAGATCCTGAATATCTAAGAAGGATTTATAATGGTCCTCATAAACCAATGAAGGTAGCTGTTTCTATTGCAGGAGAACCAAAAAAGATGGTTGACAAAGACAGAAATGACTACTCTCCTGAAGATCTTTCATCTATTATGAAGGATGCAAAAGTCAGACACATCTTGCATAACAGTCTTGATAGTGTTATTTCTAATAGGGTTATGGGATGTAAAACAATAAAGGAGATATGAGATGTTTTAGAAGTAAAGTGTCAAGGCACAACTACTATCAAGAAGAACACGAGGACAGTACTTACTCAAGAATATGAGAACTTTGACTCAAGAGATAATGAGTCCTTAACTGAGATCTATGACATATTTCAAAATCTGTTGAGTGACTTATCTCTCGTTGACAAGGAATATGATTTAGAGGAATCAAACTTGAAGTTTCCACTTGCACTCCCTGAAAAATGGGACTTTAAAGTCACATCAATAAGGGATAATTATGAACTTAATGAAACACCTCTAGATGAGATATATGGAATACTGAAAACTCATGAACTAAAGATGGAGCAAAGAAGCAAGAGAAAAGGATCCAAGTCTAGACCAGTTTCACTCAAAGTTGAAGAGAAGCCAAAGGAGAAAGCTAAGGGAAAAGGTTACTCCAAAGGAAAAGCTATGATTGCAAAGTCAGATACTGAATCATCAAACTCTGATGATGACTCAAATAAAGATAATAAATTAGATACTGACAATGATCATGACAATAATGAAGATATGAAACAAATGGCTGCTCTACTGGTTAAAAGCTTCAAGAAGATGGTCTACAAGAACTTCAAGAGATGGAGAATATTTTCCAGAAAAGGTTCCAGTTCCTCAAACTCTGATAAAAGGAATAACAGAAGAAATACTGACTTGAAGGAATCAAAGTCTGGAAAACTTGACAATTCAAAGGAAAGATGCTACAACTGTGATGGTACACTTTGCAGCTGACTGCAGAATACCCAAAACTGAGAAGAAACAAGTCTTGATCACAAAGAAGAAAAACTGGGATGATTCATCAGATTCAGATGACGGAGTTAACTATGCTCTCATGGAAAATGCTGATACTGAGGCTGTCAATGCTGAATTAAAGGTACCTTAGATCACCCTTGCTTTTGATACTGATGATATCTATGAAATAAGATTATTTCTTAAATCTCTGCATGTTAGTTATAGGAATCAAACCTTAGAGAACAATATAATCAAGAGTGAAAACTCCGAATTAAATAAAAGGAATGATCACCTAGAAATTGAGTTGTTTTCCATGCTAGAAATCCAAAAATAAAGAGATAATGTTGTTTATGTTAAAGAAAAATGGTTAGAAAAACATGCTTATCTAGAAAAAGAGTTAGCTAAAGAGAGAGAGGTTATTAAGCTTTGGAATAACTCTAGAAATCTTAGAGAATGGTTGTTGGGGATCAGGATGAGGATATGCCAATAGATCTAATTCTGATAAGAAAATTGAAAAAAAAAACTGAGAAGGCTAAACCAATAAGTACTGATACTAAGGTCAAACTAAACAAGGTTCAGTTGAAGACCACTAAGTTTAATCCAAGTGCTGATGCTATTAAATCAATTAATGAGGTAGGTTCAACCTCAACACCTAGATCAAATTTAATTACTGAGAAGAGTGAACAAGTTCACACAAAATCAGTAAATATTGGTTTAATGACTTAGAAACAGCTTAAGCAAAAGCTAAAGGATTTACACATGAAAAACAAAGAGAAAAAGCCTAGAAAAAACAGGAATGACAAAGTAGGTGTTAATAAAAATGGTAATTATATAACTACTCCCAATGCACCTAGAAAAATATGCTTGAAATGTGGTAGTACTAGTCATCTTGCTAATTCTTGCAGGATAAATAAAGAGATAAATATTGTTCCTCCTAAATCAGATTTTAGGAATATAACAGTTAGATATAAACCTCAAAGTCATTGTTTTCATTGTGGTAGTGTTTGACACTCTATTTATACATACAAATATTATCACGGTTTATATTATGATTATTATGAACTGAAACCCTCTTTAAATATAGCAAAATCTGTTTTTGCATGTGTAAATACTGATAGTAAGAATGTTAACATAAGTTCTGATATGAAGTCTTCTGCTGCATATGTTAACAAAATTAAAATGCCCAAAAGATCCAAGCAAGTCTGGGTTATAGCGACTCGTATATTTTTATATTGTTTAAATGGGTAATTATTAAATAATTACATAAATAAAATATGTGTGTGGGTTCTGTCAGCTGGATATTAAATTATTATTACTTATATGTGATCATTGGTGTTCGAGGATTATTTGCGTAATTAGTTGTTGCGCTGTGTTGTTGTTATATAGTTAAAAGTGATCTTATTAAAGATTTAATTCCATAAATACTTGGATTATCTCTAAAATAATTTTTATTGCTTCATAATTTTATTTATTATTTTAGGATTTATAAAATTTAGAAATCAATATTTTATTGATTATTTAACTTTAAATGAATTTCTGATTGCAATTAGTTGTAAAATCAGTATTTAATTCCAAAATTCTTCAAAAATTACGAAATCCATATTTTATTAAGTTTGGAATATTTCGAGAATTTTAAAAATTATTCAGAGATTTTTGGGATTTATTTCACCTGCGCATCGATCCGTTTAATTAATAAAAGCGGGAATAAATTCCGTTTCAGAAGTTGTTTTAAAATTTACGCAAATTTTATTTTGTTAGTTTTATTTGATTCAGAAATTCTGAAGTTTATTTAGAGTTATTTCAATTTATTTTATCCGAGTATTGTATCGTTAAAAATTAAAATGCGGGTTAGACATACATTAGTCGCGGGATTATACAGTAAAAGGATAATAAAATAAAAAATAAAGGGGGGGCAGACTTAATCGGGTATAACCCGTTTCTTCTCTTCTCCATTCACAATCTTGGTCTATCTCAATCTCAAAATATCTCATCTCACTCTCTTGGATCTTTCATCTCTATTTCTCTTTTCTTTCGATTCTTTCTTTTTCCTTCCTCTGCTCTCCCGATTTCCCCTCAGTTTTTTCCTGTCCGTTGAGTTTTTGGCCGGATTTTCCGGCGGTTTCTCTTGCTTCGGTTCTGTTCAAATTGATATATATATATATATATGTGTGTGTGTGTGTGTCTGCTGGTGTGTGTTCGTGGGAGTGTGTGTGTGTGTGCTTATCGTGTGGGTGTGTGTCTGTTGGTCGGTGTTGGTCGCCGCTTGCCTGTTCCGATGGTTATCTGCCCTGTATTTTTCTTTCTGTTTCTTGCGCGTGTGGCGCGTGTAGCTATTGATCTTTGGCATGTTTGTTTTTGCAGATTGTAATTGGGATTATCATATTAATTCTTATTATAATTTTCTGCATGAATTTTATTGACTGATTTCATGAAATAAATAAATATTTGGTACGGGTATTATTAACAATTAATCGGTGGAGTTCGTATGGAAACCCGAAATATTCGGGCCCCGACGAATTTTACCGCCTTTGGCGATGAGCCTCGGACGAGCCAACGGTGGACTATGATGAAACTATCTGAGACCTACGATTAAAATACAAATTAAAATATAAGAACACGAATAATAATTAATAGCTGTATTTAGTTGGTGTTTAGGAATTTGTGGTTGAATCGGTGGTTGGGAATTGTGATTGGATTGTCGTGGTAGTTGTTGTGAATTGGTTTGACGTTGAGTTGTTCGACGGGTTAGTCCGATAAATAAAGGAGGTGCTGCCCGATTTTCGGGAAATCGAATTACGGAAATACGGGGGCGTATCCAGTAATTATCGAAATGTCGAGCGATTATATATAAATATTCTATGCAAACCTGATTGTATGTTGAGGTAAAATGTTTTACCAAAAATAATAACCCTAATTTCATAAAATAACGAGTATACGTATTTTCTGAAAACGAACACTGAACCGACTTTCAAGAACATTAAACCTAATTGATACGTGTAATATAATAATGTGTATGTTATGAGTCAGGTTTTGTTAACGTACGGGTAAATTGTTAGCGAGGATATGTCAAGCATAATCGAATGTCTAAGTTAGGATGTTTCGACTCTGTAGGTTCTAGTCGGAAGGCCCAAGAGTTGGCGTTGGTCAAAAGATAGCCTAGTGGACAGTCGACGGGCTCCGTAAGGTTCCAATCGAAGGACCTGAGTGTTGAAGTCGAATCCAGGGTGATCTAGTGGTTAGAAGTTAAAGCCTTAGCGTCCGTTTCGGCTCAAGGTCAATCGATAATATTTGTAAAGCTCTGCAAGGCAAGTACCCATCATCATATCTTTATGGTTCAGTAATATATGAATAGTTGTTGATTTAAATTATGTACTAGAACAGAACGTTTTAAGTTACGTACCCCCTGTGTTTCAAATTGTTTTATTAACTTGTGTTTTGGGGGAAAAGTAACTTCTGAAAGTACCTATCTCTAAACTTTGAATAAAATGAAATTGTTTTGGAAAGTGTGGTGATAGAATTGTTTTGAAAAGAGATAGGTAAGTGGTTTGAAAAAATGGATAAAATTGATCAGATAATTGGATGAGCGTGCGCAAGGGCCCGTAACGGCCAGGAAGATAGCGTAAGAGGCGAAGTTGTTGGGCACCCTATTATAACCACCAACCCAGCATGACAGGGACCTAGCTAGTCTCTGAGTTCCAGAACAAGTTTCATAGGATGGCCAAGATAGAGTTATCCTATGGAGATAGCCTGATCAGCTGTCTCACCAGGGATCATCCAATACTTTTATATATGAGCATGATTTAATGGTTCCCGTAACGGAACAAGTGATTTTGAGGTTCCCGTTAAGGAACAAATGATTTTATGGTCCCTGTAACGGGACAACTGGTTTTATGGTTCCTGTAATGGAACGAAAGATTTGAAAATGAGAGTAGCATGCTAAAATTGAACTCTGGTATTTGCACAACATAATTAATGAGATGTTTATAGAGCATGCTAGCTATTGATATCCAGTTTTCATCGGTTTCCAACAGTTTATACATGTTTTACTTGTTTTCTATAAACGAGTTATGATTTCTGTTCCTATAAATGTTTAGCATAAACTATTTTTGATTATTATTCATATAGTGGTACTGCTGAGCAATTGATTGCTCACCCTTGCAAAATGTTTTATATATGTATTACAGATACCTAGGAGATTCTTCTGTGGTAGTCGGGGTAGAGTTCCAGTTCCTTCCGTGTCAGGCTCCTCTGAGGTAGTTGTGTCAGACTAGAAATGGTATGTTCAGTTGTTGTATTAAGTTAGTATTGTCAAGGTGGTTGTAATGAACTAGTTTTGTGGTAAATTATAACCTAAGTCATACTTAAACCTGGAAAAGATCTTGGTAAAAGGGGTCGTGATTATGTTTTATCAGTGAAATGAATTTTATTATGTTGATTTTTGTGTTATGGATGACGTCAACTCCTGACCCCGGGGTTGAGGCTGTCATAGTTGGTATCAGAGCTACAGGTTTGAGTCCCTGATTTAGATTAGGAATAGAGTCAAAAGAGTGCAAGAAGGTTTATATATAGATGTGAGTCAGCAACTCAATCAGAGGAGCGAGTCTAAGAGTTCAGTCGAGGGTTTCGAAGGTGTAACCCTGAAGCCTATTGAGAATTGGCTGGAACTGCCCTAGCTTTTAGTAAGTCTCCCTTGTATTTAGGTATCATTGGCAATGTCTGGTAGAGGTTTCTAGTTTCCTATCTCGAGGAAGCGAGTCTGACCGTGAAAGTTCAAATGGAATGGTAATAGTCAGTGGCTGCTATCACAATCGAGTCTCATAGGGAATGTGGATCAGTACTGTGGTTTATATCTGGAACTGTTAGGTCCCAATTTGTTTGTAGAAGGGGGGTTGAATGCAAACAATACCGTTTAAACGAATAAAATGCGGAATAAAAATGTGAAACAAAATTCAAGTTAAATAAAACTTTTATTAAACTTGAAAGGTGTTACAACTACGGTATCGGTTACAAGGGATTAATCTCAAATCAATTATTACAAATCTAGAATAAATTCGACATGAACTTTTTCTATTTTTGCAATTAAAAGATCAAATGCTAAATGCGATTTGAGATTAAGTTCTAGGGATTTTAATCCGCTAGATTGATACACAAGAACAAGATAAATAATTCTAGTGGATTGGATTTAACTTTTCAATCTAGAATTTTGATCTTGAATAAAGCAGATAAAAAATAAAATGTCGTGCCTTTGTTTTCTGCTGTGTTCTTGACTTGTGTGTTCTGTTGAATTATTTTGCATGAATGTCTTCTGCTGCTTCTTTTAATCCAATCAGTCGAGTAGAATGTATTGGCATGACAATCTTTTTGAGCTGGCAAGACAATCAGAATGAACTAGCAAGACTTTCGGTATGACTATCAATTGTCATACCGATTGTCATAGTAGTTCAAAATCAGATTGTCTTACTGAATTAATAATAGATTTTAATGTAATAAAAAATCTGATAAGACAATCCTTTTGAATTAGCATGACTTTCGGTATGACTATTGATTGTCATACCGATTGTCATACTAATACAATCAGTTGTCTTTAAGAATTAATAACAGATTTTAAATCAATTAAAATCCTGAAAAACCTTAATATTAATTCTGAATTAATTAAACAATTAATCAATAAATTAATCTTTGCAAATATAATTTATTTTATTAATTAAATTATATGACTTAATTAATTAATAGAGAATTAATACTAATCTTGAGCAGCATCCATTCTTCTGAATATCTTCTGAAAATCACTGAAATTATGAATCAATTCCACCACTTCAATGTTGACACTCGATGTACTGTCTGGTTCATGAGTGACTAACTTCCGTGACATTTCTTCATGCCTTGACCTTGATACTCTGGATTTTTTTCAGATTAAATCCTTGTAATTAATTGATACCCTGACGAGATCTCTGTCACTTGGTTAAATCCACAATCTTGATTTATATCACTGAGGCTTGATCAATTTCTTGAGCTTCTTCCAGTGAATGAAGTCTTCAAGTCTGTAGATGAATAATGTTTCTTAACCCTTTGACAGATGTTACTTAGTGATATCTCTCTGACAATAGATCCACTATTTACTTATTACATTCTTATTTGAGTTGAGTTAAATCCTCGAATATACAAATAGGCTATGCCATATGCCTTTCAATCTCCCCCTATTTGCTTGTTAGACAATAACAACAAATACCTAGAGGATAACTCAACTAACAAATAAGAAAAAGATATAAACAGTAATGCAAAGTAAATAGCAGAAAAGTTCTGGATTATATTTAACATTTTCCAGATTCCAAAAGAAATTTACAAGTGAATACAAGATAGATGTTCCTCTAGCCTGAACATATAACTACATTAGACTATCTTGATTCATAAAGCTCTAATCATATTACATTGAGTTTTGAGCTAATTGACTTCAGTTGTCTTCTCTTCTGACTTCACCTTCTTCTAAATCTTGAAGCAACTATTTGTCAAAGACACGATCCTTTTCTGAAGTGAAGCTTGCTGGTCTGACTGGTTGAACTCCAACTGACTTCAGCTTATTCTTGATCTGATTGTACCTTTTAATATTCTTTTCACAATAAGCTTGAATCTAATCAGCAACTTGAGTCTTCAATATGGATGAGTATCCAGCAGTTCTTAAATGATGTTCCATCCAGACCAGATGCTTAGCTGAGTAGTCTTTAAGAGATTGTACATCTAGCTGACAGATTTGAAGACAATCAGACTTAAAGAATCTCACCTGATGAGGATTGTTGACCACTTGAGGACTAGCCCTGCTGGCAAACTCTTTAAGCCTTTCTCGAAGAACTTCATTCAATTCTGAGCTTCTTTTTACCTTGTTGAGAAGAACCCAAATCTCTGACAAAGAACGATTCTCAAACAGATGAAGTGACACCTTGAAAGATCCTTCACTCTGACAATATACAAAAATGCTCATCTCATTTAGGGATCTATCAAAAGCAGCTGTGATCCTTGAGACTTCAGTCTTGATAGCATTCATGTACATGTCATTGTTAGGATTTGAGATTTCTAGCTTGTCAAGAAGATGTAGGAACTGTCTATCATTGTTAGTGCTCAGCTGAGGCATATCAAGTACTCTCCTAGCTTCATCCCATTTTTCACCAATCTTTAGTCTGACATCTCTTCTCCTTTCTTAAGCCTTAATGTTATGAAGACGTTGCTTTTGAAGAGTTTATGTTCTTTGTATGTCTTTCTTCATGTCAATGATTTGGGAGACCTTTTTGAGTTCAGCTTCTTTTCTTTTCATCTCTGACTGCTGCTGCTGAAACTCTTTCTCAAAGATAGGATCCACTGTAGCTTCCTCTTCCCATTCTCCAAAATCACTTTCCTCTTCAGCTTGAAATAAACCATCTTTATCTTCCAAGACTGGTTCAGTGGGAATGTCAAAAATATCAAAGTCATCCTGTTCTCCACTGTAATAGACATCATCAGCCTTTCCTTTGTCCCCAGCAGAGGTATCTTTTTCTTTCCCCTTTCCACTACTCCCTTTCTTCTCCCTCTTAGTTGAGGGATCTTCTATGGACTTTCCCTTAGATCCTCCATGACCTCCATCACCTCCCGAGCCTGAGCCTCCACCAGACGGCCCTTCAAAGTAAGTCCTTTGTTCTTCATTGGGACAGTGAGAATTTTTGATCATGTAGTACAGATGCTTCATCCCTTCATTCAGATGTTCCATACCTGTCTCTATCTTCAGAAATCTGGAGGAATCCAGTGAATGATTCATTTTAACCAAATCTTCAAGAGAAGTCATCCTTGTATGTAGAGAGCAGAAGTTAGAAATGTCATCAGATGATAAAGTTGGAGTTTTCTGAATGGAATTGAGCTTTGGTGTGACAGTGTTCTTGAGATCTGAGATATCATTTCTTATGAGTGCCAGCTGATTGTTGACAGAGGTGGAAGAAGAAGACCGTTCAACCACTTGTGCTTTGAATGCTTGAGCCTCAGCTTGGCTTTTAGCAAGTTCTTCTTTTAGAGCAGCAATTTGAGCTAACAGGTTTTCAGTATCTGTGTCTGTGTGTGCTCTCACCTGAATTGCACTCGTGTTTGGTTCACTCACCTCACGTGCTTGTGTTTCTCTTAATATAATTGCTCGTGAGGAGTCTTCCTGTTGTTGTTCTTCTGTACCTGCAGCTAAAATCACCCTAGCCTCTTCAAGAGAGGTCAGTGGTGGTGCAATGGGAATTCGCGAGTCCCGATCCTCAGTTAAACCTATCATTTCATGTGAAATAGATGTCTGAATTGCTTCAGGGATAGATTGACCGAGTTGCCCTCCACTTTCTCCAGATAAATCTGCGAGTGGAGAATCCCGTGAGGGAGCCAGAGGTGTTTGATCTGGGAGGGGAGAAAATGACTCTATTAAGGGTGGCTGAGAGTCAGATTTTCCCTCAGAAGCATGTGACTGCTCTTCTGCCGTAACTATGGTAGGCACTGTAACAGACTCTATGTGCACTCCTCGCTCTGTGTCCTGAGTATCATCTGTGGATATGTATGGTTCCATTGTGAGTAATGGAATTGTGCTTGACTCAGTACAAGATGCCATGGCCCTATGGCGAATTTCAATAGATTCATCATGTTGAGAGAATGTCTCTAGTAACTGTTCATCGGCCATTTCAAAGTCCATGTCCTGTTGGGAGGACAAGGATGGGCTTTCAGATGCCTCAGTATAAGTTCTTCTTTTCTTTGGAGGAGGCAGAGCTGAGGGTTCACTCACATTTAACAATGCACTACTTCCTATTAATCTTCTGGGTAACATTTTAGACAGTGGGGGAGAGGTTGAGATAGAATGTGACTCTGTGTTTGGCTCTATGACCTGGGATTGAAGCTGTGGTTCTACAACTTTACGGTCAGCCCTATCAACCACTGGGGGTCTTTCAACAGAAGTAGGAATGGAGTGAGAGTGAGGAATTACTACCTGTAATGGAAGAGCATCTGATGTTGGAGGAGCCTGGGTGGCTTGAACCACTGGAGGTTGAGGTTGCTGTTCATGACCGGGAAGATTGAAAATAGGTAAAGGAATATAAGTGGCCATGAAAGCAGATACAAGTACTGGAACTTGCATGAATTTAAAGGTTGTGTCTTGGCGGGTGTAAATCTTTTTGCTTACTGGAGGGGGTTCGGTTACTGCAGAGTTAGCAAAAAGGGCTTTGTGTTCAGGTGTGAGAAGATGATCTGCTATAAGCATGAGAAAATGAGCATAGTAACATGATACCCTACGATTTGTAGAATGAGCACGTAAAGCAGTAGTGAGACGTCTCAAGAGAATGGGAAAAAGTAGTTTGCCAAAATTGATCCTCTGATTGAAAACAACCGCAAGACCAATATACTGCAGAGTGGAAGTGATGTTGTGAAAGTTGGATTTAGTGCAGTTGGCAAACACTTTAGAAAGTGTATCGAAGAAAATATCCCATTCAGACACCAAATTGGATTTTGAAAGTTTGGTTAAATTGATCACCCCCTGATAGTTAATAGCATGGAAAAAATTTGTGATATCATTTTCAGAGGGTAAATTACAGAAATTGTCCAATGGAAAATTTAACGCTTGATTGACTACTGTTTCATCAACCACATACTGTGTGTTTGCCACGGTGAATGAAAAAGATTTTGAATCATCGGCCACAGTAGAGGTTGTGCAAATCAGTCTAAGCAGATCGACATTTAGAATCACATTTGATTTAATAGCAGAGCTAACAATCGAATGGTCATTTAAAAATCTAATCCAAGGCTTAAATTTTTCCACATCACATTTTTCCGGATTAAAATAACCAACCTGATTATGCGCGACAATTTGGAAATTGAGAGCCATTTAAAATAATAATAAGACACACACTTTCAGAATTTTAAGAATAATATTAAGAAAATTCGAATTAATTAAATTAATTTAATAATTCGAATTAAATTAATTATAATCGAAAAATTTAGACAGAAATGTATCTCGTTAAAATTCTTAACTCACAAACGCAGATTTGAAAAGCCAAAAGACACAAAACAGAAATTAAAATTTAAATCAAAAATACCCAAAATCAACAAACACAATGATTAAAAAAAATTTGGCAGCACTTCTGTATGTATATACTTGTATGTATATATAGCAGGAGTGATGTATGCTGAGTAAAAACTCGAGCAAGGAAAATAAGGAAGCAGTTTTGAGTTTGATCGAATAGAGAGAGAGAGAGAGAGAAATAAGAGAGAAAAAAAAATGAAAGACTGTTGGAATTTTTAACAAAAACTGAACTGAATGATTTTAACAAGACAAAGACACACTAAATAGACAACTGGTATGACAATTCGGGATAGTCTTACCGATTGTCATACCGATAGTCATACAAGGCAATTTTGAAGAAAAAACAAAAAAACAAAACAAATAATAATATATAACTGGTATGACAATCTGATAGTCATACCGATTGTCATACCAGTACAAAATAAAACATAATATATCTGATATTAATTTTATTACTGGCATGACAATCAATAGTCATACCGATTGTCTTGCCAGTTATAAAATTAAACTGATTAAATAAAACAAGTATTAGTACTGGAATGACTTTCAGCAGGACAATTTAATTGTCTTGCCGATTGTCATTCTAGTATAAAATAAATTAAGTATTTTAAATATACTGAATAATTAACATAAAAACTGTTAAAAAAACACATAAACAAAAAATATATAAAATATTACAATTACAGAAAACTGAAATGAATATGGCAGAAAATATTTACATAATTAAAATAATTAAAATATTTCAGAGATAATAATATTTTCAGTCCAAAAATAGATTTCTTTTGAATTTTAACAAATTAAATTCATAAAAAAATATTTTTAGAGAAAATAAAATATTCTGAGACATTAAAATTAACAATTTGAGTAAATAAATAAGATAAGATAATAAAAATTCCATAGAAATAAGCAAGACATATGATAAAATGATAAAATAAATTTGCAAATGAATTTTTCATTTATGAAAAATTCATTTGTAAATTCATTCAAGAACAGATCTCAGATATTAACTAAATTAATCACTAAAACTATTCAACATGCCCAATTTACCAACTAATCTGGTAAATGTGGATTCATCAAGTGGTTTAGTGAAAATATCTGCTATTTGTTCTTCTGTTGGAACAAAAAATAGTTCAACAGTACCACTCATGACGTGCTCTCTAATAAAATGATACCTGATGTCAATGTGCTTTGTCCTCGAGTGCTGCACAGGGTTGTTGGTGATGGCTATTGCACTTGTATTGTCACATAAAATAGGAATTTTGTTTAATACAGAGCCATAGTCTCGTAGCTGGTTCCTAATCCACAAGATCTGAGCACAGCAGCTTCCAGCAGCAATATATTCAGCCTCGGCCGTTGAGTTGGAAACTGTTTGCTGTTTCTTGCTGTACCATGAGACTAGCCTGCTTCCTAGGAATTGACAACTCCCTGAGGTGCTTTTCCTATCAACAACACTTCCTGCGTAATCTGAATCTGTATATCCAACAAGGTTAAAACCAGATTCTTTAGGGTACTAAATACCTAGATTTGGTGTTCCCTTAAGATATCTTAAGATTCGTTTAACAGCAACGAGATGAATATCTCTAGAATCCGCTTGGAACCTTGCACATAAGCATGTAGCATACATAATATCTGGTCTACTTGCAGTAAGATAGAGTAACGAGCCAATCATACCTCTGTAGCTTGTGACATCTACCTTAATGGAGTTTTCACATGGTCCAAGCTTGACAGCTGTAGTTGATGGAGTCCTTGCTGATGCAGAATCCTCTAGATTGTACTTTTTGAGGAGTTCCTTGAGATACTTGGATTGACAAATAAATATTCCATCTAACCTTTGATTTACTTGTAATCCATGAAAGAACTTCAGCTCTCCCATCATGCTCATTTCAAACTTGCTGTGCATTAACTTAGCAAATCTCTTACAGAGATTATCATTAGTAGACCCAAATATTATATCATCCACATAGACTTGGACTAATATAGTATCATTCTTATGTTTTTTAGAAAAGAGAGTTTTGTCTATGACACCTCTAATAAAGCTATTTTCAATAAGAAATTCAGAGAGAGTGTCATACCATTTTCTTGGAGACTGTTTGAGCCCATAGATAGCCTTGAAAAGAAAGAAGACAAAATCCAAATGATCTGGATCTTCAAAACCAGGAGGTTGCTCTACATATACCTCTTCATCCAACTTTCCATTCAGAAAGGCGCTCTTGACATCCATTTGATAAACTTTAAAGTTTGAGAATGCTGCGAATGCCAGAAATATCCTGATGGCCTCAAGTCTAGCCACTGGAGCATAGGTTTCATCATAATCAATGCCTTCAGCTTGAGAATACCCTTTTGCTACCAGTCTTGCCTTGTTTCTTGTAACCACACCATCTTCATCTAGTTTATTCCTGAATACCCACCTAGTACCAACAGTTTTCTTGTGTGTAGGTCTAGGTACTAGTTTCCAGACTTGTTGACTTTCAAACTTATTGAGCTCATCTTGCATAGCAATCACCCAATCTAGATCAGTTAATGCTTCTTCAATCTTCTTAGGTTCCATCTCAGAAAGAAATCCTGAGAACAGACACTCATTTTGAGTAGCACGTCTAGTTCTGACTCCAACATCTGGATCACCAATAATCAACTCAAAAGGGTGAGCTTTATTCCAGACAGTCTGTCTTGGAAGATTTGATCTTGATGATTTGCCTTGAAATTCATTGTGATGTTGTGTCCTACTAGATGATCCTTCAGCATCTCCCCCTGAGTTGTTGCCATGTTGACTTGAAGATTCTCCATCAGTAGCAGTGGTATCTCCATTGTTGCCAAAGTTTCCATCACTATTACCTTGAGTATCATCATGATTAACAGGTTCTTCACCAGCAACAACCTCAGGTTCTTGACCATGTTCTGATTCTGAATCTGACATATCATCAAACTTCAGTTTCTCAGAAGGATCTTCAGTTTGGATACTAGGGAGTTTAGTGTCATCAAATGTAACATTGACACTTTCAGTTACTTTGTGTTGATCAATGATATACACTCTGTATGATCTTCTTCCATATCCAACAAAAATACCCTCATATGCCTTTGCCTCGAATTTACCACGACGCTCATCTCCATCCTTGAGCACGAAGCATTTGGCACCAAATACATGAAAGTATTTGATAGAAGGTTTTTGTTCATTCAAAATCTCATAAGGAGTTTTCATGAAGTCTTTGTTGATTAGAGTTCGATTCTGAGTATAACATGCAGTATTGACAGCTTCAGCCCAAAAGTACATTGGAAGACCTGATTCACTTAACATCGTTCTTGCAGCTTCAATCAATATACGATTCTTCCTTTCTACCACTCCATTTTGCTGAGGGGTTCTAGGAGCTGAAAATTGTCTGGTAATCGCTTTGTCTGTACAGAATTCATTGAGAAGTGCATTCTTGAATTCTGTCCCATTATCTGACCTTATTGCTCTAACAGGGACGTTAGAATCTAACTCAATCATCTTGATATGATCAATCACAACTTGTGGTGTTTCATCCTTAGAGTGAAGAAATAAAACTCACGTATACTTGGAATAGTCATCAACTATCACAAGACAGTAACACTTCTTTGACATCAAAAGGACATTAACTGGTCCAAATAAATCCATGTGCAATAATTGCAGAACACCAGTTATGGAAGATATGTCAGTGCCTCTGTGACTTGATTTCTTTGACTTTCCTTTCTGGCAAGCCTCACATAATCCTTCTGGAGAGAATTCCAGCTGAGGCAGACCTCTTACCAATTCTCTTTTTACAAGAGAATTCATTGTTTTGAAATTGAGATGAGAAAGTCTCTTGTGCCATAGCCAACTCTCATCTGACGATGCCTTTGCATAGAAGCAATTGACTTCAGGATTGCTTCCAGAGTTCATGTCAGCTACGAACAGATTTCCTTTCCGGATTCCCATTAAGGAGGGTTTTTCACTTTTCTTGTGCAGAATCTGACACTTCAGCTTGTCGAATAAAACATTGTAGCCGTTGTCACAGAACTGACTAATGCTAAGCAGATTGTGTTCAAGTCCTTGCACAACATACACATTTTCAATGATAACATTTCCAGCTAGCAAACAGCCATATCCCTCCGTTAAACCTTTGCTGTTATCTCCAAAGGTAACCACTGGGCCAGCTTTCTCAACCACATTTGATAGCAGGGCTCTATCTCCGGTCATATGTCTTGACGATCCGCTGTCAAGAATCCACACTACCGGTTGTACCTGTTTAATGCCCTGCAATACAAATGGATTAGACCTTCTTCGGAACCCAAGCTTGGCTGGGTCCGGCATACTTGTAAAATTGGCCTTTATCAGGCAAAACAACATTCTTAATTTTAATATTCTCAACGTTCTCAATGACTGAACATTTGACCTTGTGAACAGCCTTGACAAATTTCTGTTTAGGCTTAGGCACAAATGTCTCATTTCTAGCTTTAGGAGGACTAGCAGTCTTAGACCTATCATGCTTTCTATTATTCACATGCTGACGAGGAGTAGTCTTATCATTAGAAACATGCTTACCATTAAAATAAGCAAACATCAGATTAAAAGCACAAGACATACAATCAGGAACACCACATGCTTTATGAGAGGGATTAACAATAGGCAACTTATGCATGGTAGACATGGAGAGAAATCCTCAGGATCTTTCACATAAGTTCTCGCTTTGGTGATCACCACATCATTTTCTATTACCTCTGGTTCAATAACCATAGGAATTTTTGGACCCTTCTTTAACACTTGCAAATATTTGGGATTAGCAACTTGTAAAAACAGTAGCATCTTCTTCTTCCACATAACATAATTTTCTTTATCGAAAAGTGGAATTTTAACGGTTCCAACTTTTTGTGTAGTCATTATGAATTTTTTGAGTGAATAAAAAAATTCAAGAAGTGAAAGAAACACAAAAATCTAGGATCTAGATTCGTACATTAATCAGAAGGCACTGATACCAATTGTTAGGTCCCAATTTGTTTGTAGAAGGGGGGGGGTTGAATGCAAACAATACCGTTTAAACGAATAAAATGCGGAATAAAAATGTGAAACAAAATTCAAGTTAAATAAAACTTTTATTAAACTTGAAAGGTGTTACAACTACGGTATCAGTTACAAGGGATTAATCTCAAATCAATTATTACAAATCTAGAATAAATTCGACATGAACTTTTTCTATTTTTGCAATTAAAAGATCAAATGCTAAATGCGATTTGATATTAAGTTCTAGGGATTTTAATCCGCTAGATTGATACACAAGAACAAGATAAATAATTCTAGTGGATTGGATTTAACTTTTCAATCTAGAATTTTGATCTTGAATAAAGCAGATGAAAAATAAAATATTGTGCCTTTGTTTTCTGCTGTGTTCTTGACTTGTGTGTTCTGTTGAATTATTTTGCATGAATGTCTTCTGCTGCTTCTTTTAATCCAATCAGTCGAGTAGAATGTATTGGCATGACAATCTCTTTGAGCTGGCAAGACAATCAGAATGAACTAGCAAGACTTTCGGTATGACTATCAATTGTCATACCGATTGTCATAGTAGTTCAAAATCAGATTTTCTTACTGAATTAATAATAGATTTTAATGTAATAAAAAAATCTGATAAGACAATCCTTTTGAATTAGCATGACTTTCGGTATGACTATTGATTGTCATACCGATTGTCATACTAATACAATCAGTTGTCTTTAAGAATTAATAACAGATTTTAAATCAATTAAAATCCTGAAAAACCTTAATATTAATTCTGAATTAATTAAACAATTAATTCAATTAATCAATAAATTAATCTTTGCAGATATAATTTATTTTATTAATTAAATTATATGACTTAATTAATTAATAGAGAATTAATACTAATCTTGAGCAGCATCCATTCTTCTGAATATCTTCTGAAAATCACTGAAATTATGAATCAATTCCACCACTTCAATGTTGCCACTCGATGTACTGTCTGGTTCATGAGTGACTAACTTCCGTGACGTTTCTTCATGCCTTGACCTTGATACTCTGGATTTTCTTCAGATTAAATCCTTGTAATTAATTGATACCCTGACGAGATCTCTGTCACTTGGTTAAATCCACAATCTTGATTTATATCACTGAGGCTTGATCAATTTTTTGAGCTTCTTCCAGTGAATTAAGTCTTCAAGTCTGTAGATGAATAATGTTTCTTAACCCTTTGACAGATGTTACTTAGTGAGATCTCTCTGAAAATAGATCCACTATTTACTTATTACATTCTTATTTGAGTTGAGTTAAATCCTCGAATATACAAATAGGCTATGCCATATGCCTTTCAGGAACTCTTATGTTTCTTTCCTCGGAGGTTCTATCAGTTGATTGGGGCAAACAATACATATAATTTGACTATTTGTCTGTGTGGCAAAGGGTCTGGTGGGACGCCACCAAATTATGTGTTATAAACTATATGGTACTAAGACTGGCCATCTTACGTACTTGTATGGTTGCTCCCAGTCATATCCACATCTTCTTGACTTTTTTTCAGAATGGATTACCTTGATTTCAAAATTTTATTTGGCATTCTATGACAATGAATTTCTTCAGTAACCTCTGTAGTTAGACCTCCTAGTTATGGAAAGTAAACGAAGAGTTGACTAACGGGAGGAGTAAAAATTCTACATCCGGTTGCTATTTTGATATAATGGCAGCAGAGAGGATTTGTGATCCATTGGAAAAGGTTGTCGTCTTAGGAAAGTTAATTCAGTGATGGTTGAGTCCATGGAAAATGATAGGAAGTCGCCTTGAGAAGAATGGTTGGTTAAAACTTGGACAAGTATGTCCAACAGGATTCAGAGTTCCTTAAGTCTGACCTGGTTTGCGAGGTTACTTTTTGGTAGTTGTGTCTGATATAACCAATCCCGTTTTGTTATGTTGGTTAGTGATACATATGGTTATTAGTATGTTATGTGTCACAGTATTATGAATTATGTAATTGAGTGGTGACAGTTGGTTAATATACTTGTTGGTGGTTGGTTGATGGTGATGGATTAATATGGTTGTTGGTTGATTGTTGGTGTCAGCTTGAGTCCGACTAGTAGTCAATAATACAGAGGAAATGCCGCCCAAATTTTTGGAAAATACCCTACTTTTAAGGATACAACTTATACTTTTATGTGTTATTGTTGTTTCCGTTGATACTCCAATTGATCAATTAAAAGAGAGAGTTGGTTAATTTTACCAGCTAATGGTCAATTAGATAGAAGTTAGTTCCAATTAGGTTAAGTTAAATTCTGATGTGGTTTTCAGATCTGAAAACAAAGAATATTCAATGTTTCAAATATGGTCATAAGGGTCATTATGCGTCGGAATGCAATCCAGAAAATCCAGGAGTTACTTGTTACAATTGTGGGAAGGTTGGGCATATTGCAAGGAGTTGTGGAACGGTTACTCAAGGTACTATATCCCAAGGGCCAACGTCCAACACAACTAGAGGCAGAACTTTCAGAGATCTCTCAACTCCATACCTATTAAAGTTTTATTTGATTCAGAAGCGTCTAAGTCTTTATACAAAAGAAATGTGTGAGTAAAGAGAATTTGATATTCGAAGACTTAGCCAAGCCTTTAATCATAAAAGTGGTCAATCAAGATGGACTTTCAGTGAGTCACTTCTGTTTTAACTTTCAATTAGAATCCATGAGTATTCTTTTCAGCTAACCTGAGACCCTTCGAGCTAAAAGAGTTTGATGTGATTTCAGTTACGGATTGGTTGTCATGTCATAAGGCAAAGGTTGATTTTCATAAAAAGCGAATTGTAAAGTGTACGGAAGCCAATAGTAAGGTAAGTTTCTAGGGGCAAAAGCAAGATAAGAGGTTTTTCCAATCATACGAGAAAATGAGTAATAAGCTAAGGATATAAGGTAGATCCACCATATGTAGAGATACAAAGAAGAAAGTATTTAAGCTGGAAAAAGTTTGAGTAATGAATGAATGCCCTGGAGTTTCTCCAGCGGCCAGTGGGAATGAAGTAATTACAAAAGTTATCGGAAGGGAGGCGATCATACCAGATATATCCCCGTGGGGTACACCAGTGATTCCATGGGAAAAGAGGAATGAAATTATGAGATTATGTACTATTTATCGAGGGATTAACAAAATAACAAATAAGAATAAGCAGCCCCTATCTAAAATTGATTACTTTTGTGACCTAATTTAAGGAGCGTGTTATTCCTCGAGGGTTGACTTAAGATCCAATCTGAGGACGTATCAAAGACTGCGGTTAAAATGAAATATGGGCATTACAATTGTTTGGTATTGTCATTTGGATTAACAAGTGTATCAGTCAGGGAATATGGGTATAAGGAGTGCTTGGATAAGCATGATTGTATTTATTAATAACATCCTCAGTTATTCAAAGACCAAGGATGTCCATGTGGAACGCCCAAGGATTTCCCTACGAAGATTAGAAGGGAAGCAACTATATGTTAAGTTTCAAGTATGAATTTGGCTGAGAGTAACAAATGATTCCGATTATTCCATTAACGACCATTTAAGCAAAGTCGGTGTAGTAACAGATGCCCTGTGCAGAAGGAAAAGGACTGAATGTGATTAAAATTGTTGACGAGTTAATAAAAGAACTGGAAAAAAAATGGAATGTGAAGTTCAAATATCTGAAGGTGAGAAGAAGTGAAGATACGAGATTACTTTCCAGCCTTAACTGATGGAAAGGAGTAGGAGGTGTTCAAATGTTTGGAAACTAAGTTAAAAATAAGCACCGCCTAGACAAAGGGTCAAAGTGAAAACATGATTCAGACAATATACGATATATTGAGAGTATATATTTTGGATCTAAAAGGAAACTGAGTTAATCACTTACCATTGATTGAGTTTTTCTATGTTAATAGCTATCATGCTAGTAAGGGAATGCTACCACGCGAAGTCGTGTATGGACATAAGTGTGGTTCCCCATACTATTAAGAGAAAGTGGGAGTAAAAATATTATTAGGTCCTGAATTAATTCAGCACATCGAGGACGTAGTGAGGTTGATTTGGATTTGGAAAAAGAGTTGGAGCAGCTCAGATAGACAAAGAAATAAGGCAGATTTGCATCAAAAGAGTATGGATATAGAAATAGGATCGTGGGTATTGACAAAATTTTACCTTGAAAGAGATTGGTTAGGTTTGATTAGAGGGGGCGAGTTGAGCCCTAAATATATGTACCCATTCAAGGTATCGAGGAAGATAGATGAAGTTGCTCACGAGTTAGTATTGCCGCCACATTTGCAGTAATTTATAGTGTGTTCCGCATGTCATTGTTAAAGTGATATGTTCTTGACTCGAACCAAGTAATTGATTAGGAGCCAATGGGCTCTCATCCAAATATGTTCTGCGTAGAATGATCGACCCAGATCCTAGATCGTTATGAGCGAGTCCTTAGGAATGAGTTTATATCTATAATAAGTATGCTTTGAATGAATCCTCGAGTAGAAGAGTCTACTTGGGAGTTAGAGTCGGATATGATTGATAAATGTCCTCACTTGTTTGGTTAAGATCAGATTCTGAGGACATAATCTTTTTAAGGGAGGAAGGTTTTAACGACTCGTATATTTTTATATTGTTTAAATTTGTAATTATTAAATAACTACATAAATAAAATATGTGTGTGGGTTCCTTCAGCAGGATATTAAATTATTATTACTTATATGGGATCATTGGTGTTCGAGGATTATTTGCATAATCAGTTGTTGCGCTGTGTTGTTGTTTATATAGTTAAAAGTGATCTTATTAAAGATTTAATTCCATAAATACTTGGATTATCTCTAAAATCATTTTTATTGCTTCATAATTTTATTTATTATTTTTAGGAGTTTATAAAATTTAGAAATCAATATTTTATTGATTATTTAACTTTAAATGAAATTCTGATTGCATTTAGTTGTAAAATCAATATTTAATTCAAAAAAATTTTAAAAATTACGAAATTCATATTTTATTAAGTTTGGAATATTTCGAGAATTTTAAAAATTATTCGGAGATTTTTGGGATTTATTTCACCTGCGCGTCGATCCGTTTAATTGATAAAAGCGGGAATAAATTCCGTTTAAGAAATTGTTTTAAAATTTACGCAAATTTTATTTTGTTAGTTTTATTTGATTCGGAAATTCTGAAGTTTATTTGGAGTTATTTCAATTTATTTTATCCGCATATTGTATCGTTAAAAATTAAAATGCGGGTTAGACGTACATTAGTCGCAGGATTATACAGTAAAAGGATAATAAAATAAAAAATAAAGGGGGGCAGACTTAATCGGGTATAACCCATTTCTTCTCTTCTCCATTCACAATCTCGGTCTCTCTCAATCTCACAATCTCTCATTTCCCTCTCTTCAATCTTTCATCTATATTTCTCGTTTCTTCGATTCTTTCTTTCTCCTTCCTCTGCTCTCCCGATTTCCCCTCGGTTTTTTCCTGTCCGGTGAGTTTTTGGCCGGATTTTCCGGCGGTTTCTCTTGCTTCGGTTTTGTTCAAATTGATATATATATATATGTGTGTGTGTGTGTGTGTGTTCGTGGGTGTGTGAGTGTGTGTGCTTATCGTGTGGGTGTGTGTCTGTTGGTCGGTGTTGGCCGCCGCTTGCCTGTTCCAGTGGTTGTTTGCCCTGTATTTTTCTTTCTGTTTCTTGCGCGTGTGGCTATTGATCTTTGGCCTGTTTATTTTTGCAGATTGTAATTGGGAATTATCATATTGATTCTTATTGTAATTTTCTGCATGAATTTTATTGACTGATTTCGTGAAATAAATAAATATTTGGTACGGGTATTATTAACAATTAATCGGTGGAGTTCGTATGGAAACCCGAAATATTCGGGTACCGACGAATTTTACCGCCGTCGGCGTTGAGCCTCGGCGAGCCGACGGTGGACTATGATGATACGAAATGAGTCCTATGATTTAAAATATAAAATACGAATTAAAATATAAGAACACAAATAATAATTAATAGCTGTATTTAGTTGGTGTTTGGGGATTTGTGGTTGAATCAGTGGTTGGGAATTGTGATTGGATAAAGGAGGTGTTGCCCGATTTCCGGGAAATCAAATTACGGAAATACGGGGGCGTATCCAGTTGTTATCGGAACGTCGAGCGATTATATATAGATATTCCATGCGAACCTGATTGTATGTTGAGGTGAAATGTTTTACCAAAAACAATAACCTTAATTTCATAAAATGACGAGTATACATATTTTCCTGAAAATAAACACCAAACCGACTTTCAAGAACATGAACCCTAATTGATACATGTATTATAATAATGCGTATGTTACGAGTCAGGTTTTGTTAATGTACGGGTAGATTGTTAGCGAGGATATGTCAAGCATAATCGAATGTCTAAGTTAGGATGTTTCGACCCTATAGGTTCTAGTCGGAAGGCCCAAGAGTTGGCGTTGGTCTAAAGATAGCCTAGTGGACAGTCGACGGGCTCCGTATGGTTCCAATCAAAGGACCTGAGTGTTGAAGTCGAATCCAGGGTGATCTAGTGGTTAGAAGTTAAAGCCTTAGCGTCCGTTTCGGCTCAAGGTCAATCGATAATATTTGTAAAGCTTTGCAAGGCAAGTACCCCTGATCATATCTTTATGGTTCAATAATATATGAATAATTGTTGATTTAAATTACGTACTGGAACAGAACATTTTAAGTTACGTATCCCCTGTGTTTTAAATTTTTTTGTTAACTTGTGTTTTGGGGGAAAAGTAACTTCTAAAAGTACCTATCTCTAACCTTTGAATAAAATGAAATTGTTTTGGAAAGTGTGTTCTGATAGAATTGTTTTAAAAAGAGATAGGTAAGTGGTTTGGAAAACTGGATAAAATTGATCAGATAATTGGATGAGCGTGCGCAAGGGCCCATAACGGTAAGGAAGATAGCGTAAGAGGCGAAGTGGTTGCGCACCCTATTATAACCACCAGCCCAGCGTGACAGGGAACTAGCTAGTCTCTGAGTTCCGGAACAAGTTTCATAGGATGTCCAAGATAGAGTTATCCTATGGAAATAGCCTGATCAGCTGTCTCACCAGGGATCATCCAATACTTTTATATCTGAGCGTGATTTTATGGTTCCCGTAACGGAACAAGTGATTTTGAGGTTCCCGTAATGGAACAAATGATTTTATGGTCCCTGTAACGGGACAACTGGTTTTATGGTTCCTGTAATGGAACGAAAGATTTGAAAATAAAAGTAGCATGCTAAAATTGAACTCCGGTATTTGCACAGCATAATTAATGAGATGTTTATAGAGCATGCTAGATATTGATATCTAGTTTTCATCGGTTTCCAACAGTTTATACATATTTTACTTGTTTTCTATATACGAGTTATGATTTCTGTTCCTATAAATTTTTAGCATAAACTATTTTTGATTATTATTCATATAGTGGTACTACTGAGCAATTGATTGCTCACCCTTGCAAGATGTTTTATATATGTATTACAGATACCTAAGAGATTCTTCCGTGGTAGTCGGGGCAGAGTTCCAGATCCTTCTGTGTCAGGCTCCTCTGAGGTAGTTGTGTCAGACTAGAAATGGTATGTTCAGTTGTTGTATTAAGTTAGTATTGTCAAGGTGGTTGTAATGAACTAGTTTTGTGGTAAATTATAATCTAAGTCACACTTAAACCTTGAAAAGATCTTGGTAAGAGGGGTCATGATTATGTTTTATCAGTGAAATGAATTTTATTATGTTGGTTGTTATGTTATGGATGGCGTCAACTCCTGACCCCGGGGTTGAGGCCGTCATACGGGTCCTTAAAAATACTAACTGATTTCAAATACTGATTACAGGGTAACAGGAGAAATTCTATAATTATGGATAGTAGATGCTCATGACATATGACTGGTTATATATCCATGCTATCAGAATTTGAGGAGAAAGCTGACCCAAGTGTTTCTTATGGAGATGACAACTTAGGAAAAATCTTGGGATATGGCAAAATCAAAATTGGGAATGTCATCATTGAAAATGTAGCTCTGGTTGCATGACTCAATCATAATTTAGTTAGTGTGAGTCAGATCTGTTACAGAGGTTACCATGTGAACTATTATGAGGAACATTGTAAATTTGTCAATAAGTCTGATGGCAAGATTGCAATGACTGGTGTAAGACATGGTAGTTTATATGAAGCCAGGGTCTCCATAAATAATTACAAATCAGAAGTTTGTCTACTTACTAGAGCATCTGTGGAAGAGAGCTGGAACTAGTATAAAAGACTTTCTCACCTCAACTTCACCAATATCAATAAACTTGAGGAAAGATCTTGTGAGAGGATTGTCCAATGCAGTATTTACTCCTTATGGCTTATGTGATTCATGCCAGAAAGCCAAACAAAGGAAAACATCTTTCAAGAAAAACTGAATCCTCCATTCTTGAACCTTATCATTTACTTCATATTGATCTCTTTGGTCCAGTCAATGTTATGTCAATTTCCAAGAAGAGGTATGCACTTGTAATGGTTGATGAATATTCAAGTTACACATGGGTGTATTTTTTACATACCAAGGATGAATCTCCATCCATTCTTCTTAATCATCTGAGGGAGATGGAAAAAGAGTCAATATTAAAAGTGAAGATCATTAGAAGTGATAATGGAACTAAATTCAAGAATAGTTCTATGGAAGAGTTCTGCAAATACAAGGGGATAAATCAAGAATTTTATGCTCCTGGAACTCCACATCAAAATGGAGTTGTTGAAAGAAAGAATAGAACTCTCATAGAAGCTGCAAGAACAATGCTAGAGGAAGTAAGATTGCCTACCTACTTCTGGGCTGAGGCTGTGCAAACTGCTTGCTTCCCACAAAATTCAATACTGATCAACAGGCATGATAAAACACCATTTGAGATGGTGAAGGGAAAGAAGCCAAATTTGAAGTACTTTCACATTTTTGGTTGCAAGTGTTTTGTTCTCAAAACTCATCCAGATCATCTTACCAAATTTGATCTAAAAGCTGATGAAGGTATTTTTGTTGGATATCCATTGTCTACAAAAGCCTTCAGAGTTTACAACGTGAGAACAAGACCAGTCATGGAATCTATACATGTATCTTTTGATGACAATAAGATTACATGATTAGAAGATGTAGATGACCATGACCAATTGAGATTTGAAAATGAAGTATCATATGCTGAACAACTAAATCCTGATATAGTGACAAATCCTGATACAATGAATCCTGATATCACTCCAAGCTCTGATGATCCACATGACAGTGGAAATTCTTTAAATACTGGAGCATATGTTGAAGGGGAGAAACATGATTCAAATCCAGAGTCTTCTGCAAGTGATTCAACTCAAGGAACATCAGTAAATAAGTCATCAGACTCTCATTCTGATGAGTCAAATACTGATAACAATGGGAACACTGATTCAGGGGGCATCAGGACATGATAGTGGTACTAGTCAAAGATATAATATAGAGTTCATGAATCAAGGGGGGGTTCTTCTTCAAGGAGTCAACTTCCATCTGCAAGAAAATGGTCTAAGTCACACATGCCTAACTTAATCATTGGAAATCCTGGAAGTGGTGTAAGAACCAGGAAAGCCACTCAAAATGAATGTCTCTACCATTCTTTTCTATCTCAAATTGAACCCAAGAAGGTGGAAGAAGCTCTTTAAGATGCTGACTGGGTTAAAGCAATGCAAGAGGAGCTTAATGAATTTGAAAGGAATAAAGTCTAGACTCTTGTGCCAAGACCAAAGAACAGATTAGTTGTTGGTACAAAGTGGGTGTTCAGAAATAAAACTGACAGTGAGGGCATTATTATAAGGAACAAAGTAAGACTGGTTACAAAGGGCTATTCACAACAAGAAGACATTGATTATGATGAGACTTTTGCTCCAGTTGCAAGGCTTGAGGCAATCATAATTTTACTAGCCTATGCTGCTCACAAGAAGTTTAAAATGTTCCAAATGGATGTAAAGAGTGCATTTCTAAATGGAGAACTCGAAGAGGAAGTTTACGTTCAAGAGCCTCCAGGGTTTATTGATCCAAAGTATCCTGATCATGTCTACTTACCGGATAAAGCACTCTATGGACTAAAATAAGCTCCAAGGGCCTGGTATGAAACACTTGCTCTATTTCAGTTAGAAAGTGGTTTCACAAAAGGTACAACTGACAAAATTCTCTTTATAAATACCATGGTAAAGACTTGTTATTAGTACAAATATATGTTGATGATATCATTTTTGGATCTACTAATGAAAAACTTTGTGAAAGATTTGTAAAGCTAATGGAGTCTAGATATCAAACGAGTATGATGGGAGAATTGAGTTATTTTCTGGGGTTACAAGTAAAACAGACTGATGAAGGGATCTTCATAAATCAATCCAAATACACCAAAAATTTGCTCAAAAGATTTGGAATGCAAGAAAACTTAATTGCATCAACTCCATGGCCACAACAACCAAGTTAGATTTAAATACTGGTTCATCAGTAGATATAACTAACTACAGAGGTATGATTGGCTCACTCGTATATTTGACTGCTAGTAGACCTGATATCATGTATGCTACATGTCTTTGTGCAAGGTTCCAAGCTGATCCAAGGGAACCTCATCTATTAGCTGTGAAAAGAAAATCTAAATATCTCAAAGGCACCATGAATCTGGTATTATGGTATCCTAGAGATTCAGTTTTTAAGTTAATTGGATATTCAGATGCTGATTTTGCAGGATGCAAGATCGACAGGAAAAGCACTTCTGGAAGCTGCCAATTTCTTGGTGGCGGACTAGTTTCTTGGTTTAGCAAGAAACAAAAGTCAATTTCCAAATCAAAGGCAGAAGCTGAATGTATTGCTGCAGGAAGCTTTTGTGCTCAGATTCTATGGATGAAGAATTAGTTACCGGATTATGGGTTAGATTATTCTGCTATTCCTATATATTGTGATAATCAAAGTGCTATTGCAATGACAGGAAATCCAGTGCATCATTCAATGACTAAACACATCAGCATTAGGTACCATTTCATAAGGGAATATATAGAAGAAGGTACACTAGAATTGGTCTTTGTTCCAACAGATCAGCAATTAGCAGATAGATTCACCAAGACTCTCTGTGAAGCTACTTTCACAAGATTGGTGAATAAATTGGGAATGATATCAAGACATTTCTCAAACTCTAATAATTAAGGAATAACTACTGATAGTTAGAATATGGTATCTTATCATTATATATCAATACTTGCTAGTTATTGATAATTGTGTTAAATTATGATGCCCATCAAGCATGTAATTAACTTCTATTAATCTCATCCAATAGCTGCATGTTAAACTCTGATTATATGTATAAGCTCTGATATTGGCCAAACTTGTTTTGATTGATAGATCCTGACAGTAGTTGTTAAGTTCTGATATTGGTCAAACTAGTGTTGACTGATAAATCCTGATAGTGTTGATTAAATACTGATAATGGTCAAACTTTGATTGACTACTATATACTGATGATAATTTTTGAATTTATTCTAATATTGTTTTAATCAGTATTTTAATCACAGGTCTGAAGTTATTTGTAAGTGGGTAATTTTTCATGATTACAGTTGTTTACACGATGGCGTGAGGATATGGAAAACGTTCACTTAATTCAAAGCTTTATTCTCGGGAACTGTGCACGCAGTTAGACATGTTTACATGATTACTTTTACAGTAAATCGTATACTGCCACGTGTCTCACTAAACTGAATTATTTCTGAATTAGTGGAATGATGTGTTTTACAAAATCAATTCTTGATTTAAATTAACACTTTACTTATCTCTATTGCTTTTTTCTCTACTACTTTACCTTCTCTCACCCGTAAACTCTAAAACCCTAAGTTATGTTCGAAATTTTTTCTTGCAAATTAACCATGACTTCACCTGTTGCTTCTAAACCATTTGATTATGGTGGTGCAAAGTTTATGACTAACAACTATTCTACTATCCTGAATAACAACAGTGTGAATGTTAATTTTTATATTTTTCAGGACTTTATAAGATCCAGTGAGATTGGGTTTGCTCTCACAGCTCCACCCATAATATCTGGTGACCAGGTGCTTGCTATTCGGAGGACTGGAGTCTATGATGATGGAGGAGCTAATGGGTCTCCAAATCTTGTGTTTGAATTTGATAATAAAACAAGGATTGTAACTCCTCAAACTGTAAAGGATGCATTGCAGTTTCCTATTCATACCTCCTACACTAGATTCATGGGAGATACTGAAATGAGGAGATTTTTCACTGAGATAGGCTATGACAAGGATCTAAAGCATCTTGGTCAATTGAAAAGGAATGGGCTCAGGAAGGAATGGAATTTCTTCTTTGACTGCATCACAAAAGCCTTCAACAACAAATCTTCTATTTTTGATGCCTTGCCCATTATGACACAACAGATAGGGTACTCTCTAATTCATGGTTCAAATTATGATTATGGTAGAGTAGTCTTATCTTTTATAGGTGATAGGATAAATGCTGATAGAAATATAGTATATTATGCTAGATTTTGTCAGTTGATTTTCAATGTTTGTTTCCATGATACCCCTATCCCCTCTAATCAGATAGTGTCAGTATTTAAATTGACAAAAAGGGAATTTTATGACTTAATTTCATAAGATGAAAAGCGGTTGAATTTAGCTCCTTTGAGGTTGTCATTGGTTGTTAGGAACTAGCTCATTGCAAGGCTCCCTGAGACTAATGGTTTACCTAACAAATAAAGTGCTAAGCTACATGAAATCACTATTGGGAACCCCTCTGTAACTCACCCCAGCACAACAACTCAACCACAAACCCAAACACAAACACAATCACCACCACAACCATAAACAGAAGCCACCTCAGGTGTCTCCCAAAAGATATCTGTTGTAAAAAGGAAGAAAGAATTGGCTAAGAGAGTTACAAATCCTGCTGTAGTGTTAAGTGGCATTTATATCCACTTATAACGCTTCGTAAAGCTTTAAATTGGTGTTTTGTACTCAAGTTATTTGTGTTTTTGATGTGTTTTTATAGTGTTTTGCATTTCAGGCATATAATAGGGGTCCAGGTGATTTAGCATTACTTTGATGCTAAAATGGTGTTAGGAAGATGTCATGAAGATCGCTTGTGCAAAGATCATCAAGAACCAGCAATTAAAGAGAAGCAAAATCAGAAGTTTTTCCATAAGGACGGCGCACCCACGCTCGGCAAGCGCGCGGCCGTGCTAGAAGTACAGAAGGTCAGAGCGCCCGCTAGTGAAGCGCACGGCGCACAGCCGCGCCAGAACTATTCGGGTTATAATCAGATTTGTATCGCTCCAGAAGATGAAGAGAAGACTACCTTCACTTGTCCATTTGGTACTTTTCCCTTCAGAAGAGTTTCTTTTGGGTTGTGTGGAGCACCTGCTACATTTTAGAGATGCATGATGGTTATCTTCTATAATATGATTGGTCAGAATGTGGAGGTGTTCATGGATGATTTCTCTGTGTTTGGTGATTCTTTTGACGAGTGCTTGCAAAATCTTGGCGCCGTTCTTAAAAGGTGTGTTGAGACCGATCTGGTTCTCAACTGGGAGAAATGTCACTTTATGGTGCGACAGTGCATTATTCTTGGGCACAAGGTCTCTGGTAAAGGTCTTGAGGTGGATAAAGCTAAAGTGAGGGTCATTGAAAACCTTCCTCCACCAATTTCTATTAAGGGAGACTGAAGCTTTCTTGGTCATGCGGGTTTCTATAGGCGGTTCATCAAGGACTTCTCAAAAATCTCTACACCCTTGTGCAATTTCTAGAGAAAGATTTCCCTTTTAATTTTGATGACGAGTGTCTTGCTGCTTTCGAGATCTTAAAAAAGAATTTAATCACGACACCTATCATAACTGCATATTATTGGAATGAACCTTTTGAGATGATGTGCGATGCAAGTGACTATACAGTTGGAGCAGTTCTTGGGCAAAGGAAAAACAATATATTTTATGTGGTCTACTATGCTAGTAAGACCCTCAATGGTTCTCAACTGAACTATACTACTACTGAGAAATAACTCTTAGCCATTGTCTACGGGTTTGAGAAGTTTTGATCTTATTTACTTGGGACGAAGGTGAAAGTTTTTACTGATCATGCTGCTAATCAATATCTCATCTCGAACAAGGACTCGGAGCCTAGATTGATTCGATGGGTTCTTTTACTTCAGGAATTTGAATTGGAGACCAAGGACAGGAAAGGAACTGAAAATCAAGTTGTTGATCACCTCTCTCGATTAGAAGATCCAAATACAACTTCACAAGATAAGACATTGATAAATGAGTCTTTTCCCGATGAGCAACTGTTTGGGGTGCAAGATGAAGAACCATGGTTCGCAGACATTGTGAACTATCTTGTGAGCAACATTATGCCCTCAGACTTGTCTTTTGCTCAAAGAAAGAAGTTTCTTCATGAGGTGAAGTGGTACATGTGGGATGAGCCATTTTTTTTAGGCAAGGAGCTGACCAAATCATCAGGAGATATATTCCGTACAGTGGAATGGGGGGATCTTGTGAGACTGTCATTCGACTGTTTATAGAGGCCACTATGGTGGAGAAAAGACAGCAGCTCATATCGTTAAAGCGGGATTCTTTTGGCCTACATTGTTTAAGGATGCGCATCAGTTTATTTTGAAGTGTGATCGATGCCTTCGATGTTTGGGGAATTGACTTCATGTGGCCATTTGTCTCATCTTGCAATAATTAGTATATCTTATTGGCGGTTGATTATATCTCAAAATGGGTTAAAGTCAAGGCTTTTCCGATAAATGATGCGAAGGTAGTGCTGAATTTTCTTCATAAGCAGATATTCACAAGATTTGGGACTCCAAGAGTCATAATCAGTGACGAGGGATCGCATTTCTACAATTGCAAATTCACTGTTATGATGCAAAGGTATAATATGAATCATCGCATTGCTACAGCCTACCATCCTCAGACAAATGGTCAAGCTGAGGTATCTAACAGAGAGATCAAACATATTCTAGAGAAAGTTGTATGTCCATCAATGAAGGATTGGTCTTTGAAGCTTGATGAAGCTGTTTGGGCATATCGAACTGCATACAAGACTCTGCTAGGCATGCCACCGTATAAGCTGGTTTTTCATTTGCCTGTGAAACTAGAGCACAAAGCATATTGGGCTTTGAAGAAATTGAACCTTGATATGGATGCAGCTGGAAAGAAAAGAATGCTTCAATTGAATGAACTCGATGAGTTTCAGCTTCAAGCGTATGAGAATAACAAAATGTATAAGGAGAAAGTCAAGAGGTGGCACGATAGGGGTCTGGTGCTCAAATCATTTGTGCCGGACAACAAGTTCTCTTGTTCAACTCTCGTCTCCATCTTTTTCCTGAAAAATTGAAGTCGAGGTCGTCAGGGCCGTTCATAATCAAAACTGTGTTTCCACATAGAGCGGTGGAGATTTTTGAGAATGATCCGAGCCAAGCATTCAAGGTAAATGGACATCGATTGAAGCATTACTGTGGGGGTATGGCAAACCGTGAGATGGTTAATTCCGTTTTATTGACAACTTTATCTCGGAATTTTACGTCAAGCTAATGATGTAAAACAAGCGCTTCTTGGGAGGCAACCCAAGTTTGTTGTACATTAGTAGATAGAGGAAGAAGAAAAGAAGGAGAAAAACATAAAAAAATTGGAAAAAGAAAAAAATTCAGTGCCAACTACAGTAGCACGGCGCGCCCGCGTTAAGGAGCGGGGCGGCCGTGCAGAAACTCCAGTAGCACGGCGCGCTCACGCTACTATGAGGGGCGGCCGTGCTGGTTTTCCAGTAGCATGGCGCGCCCGCGCTGCCAGGCGGGGCGGCCACGCTAGGTCCCTGGTTCTTAAAAAAAGGTCAGAAATTGAGAATTTAAACCCCAAATCAATTCCCAACCGAATTTTACTCCCCCACCTTCCAAAATTCCCTCTCCAATTCAGTTTCAAACATCCCATTACTCCCATTATTCCTTCAATCAAATCCCACTTCTTTTTCCATAACTAATTCTCTCCTAAATTCCTATATATACACACACTTATACACAAATTTCTCCATCACTTCTCAAATTCTCAAATACACAAATCTCTCTTATACACTTCTATTCTCTCAAACCTATTCACTTTCAATGGCACCCAAAAGACAACGAACCCAAGTTAGCAGCAACACCACCAATTCTTCGAGTGTGGGTAGTGTGAGGCCTAGGTTTTCAACTCTGGAGGCTGAGGCGGAGTATGCAAGGTAGCTTTCAAAGCCCATAGCCAAGAAGTGAGGTTTTATAGCCATCAGGAAGGGATGGTAAGTTGCTGGAGATGATTATGGAGATGTGGTGGATTGCTTTTTGTGAGGCACCCGATGCGATACCTATGAGTGTGGTTCGCGAGTTTTACGTGAATGCAAAGGCGGACAAGAACATATTTACTGTGGTGAGGGGGTTGACTGTGGATTAAAGTGCAGAGGTCATTCGTCGGGTGATAAATCAGCCTGAGAGATAGCCGGAGCAGGAGGATTGGAATGCGAAGACCGGTGATGATTTTGACTTGGATTTGATAGTTGCTACGTTGTGTGTGCCAGAAACTCACTGGAAGTTCAAGAAGGGAACGAACGAGTATGCCACATTCCCTGCCTCATGCATGAACAGGTTTGCACGTGCATGGAATTCTTTTATTTGTGCCAACTTCATGCCATCTTCTCATGCGCATGATGTTACTGTGGAGTATGCACGGTTATTATGGAGGATTCTTCAGGGAGATTATGTGGATCTCGGGATGGTGATTTATCAGGGTATCTTGAGGTTTCTACGAGGCAGTGATATGGGTTCTATTCCCTATGCGTCCATTGTGACGAAGTTATGTGTGGTGGTTAGAGTTCATTGGCCCGCGCATGAGCAGCTGCAGCTTCCGAGTGCCCCAATTGATAGTTTGATATTATTGAGTATGCAGGAGTGGTACAGTGGGAAGCCTGATCCGAAGGGGCTTGGTTATTCTTATGACCACTTATCGGGTGGCCGTCCAGCTGATCAGACGTATGTTAGTGGTTCTTCCCAGGCTAGGAGAGCAGCATGGAGAGCTCAGTTGGGTGAAGAGGCTGCTCCTTCACGATCGCAGTAGCAGCAACAGGAGGAGGAAGCACAGGGCAGTGCTGGGTTGAGTTCAATACAGTATAGGTGCTTGATGAAGATGATGGATGTGATGCATGACATCCATCGTCGGTTTGTACGGGACCTTACCCAGGCATTGGGGACTGCATTCAGAGCTACGGGAGTTGATATCCAGTGGCCAGTATTCAGTGAGGACTCTGTGTACCCACCTCCAGACACTCCTGCACACCACCCCATGAAGGTGATGACCCTGATTCTGAGTAGGTATGCCTGATTCCTTACTATTACCTTCACTAAGGACAGTGAATATTTTAAGTTTGGGGGTAGTAGTTAAGGAATATATGTTTGTGTGTCTCATATAGTTTGCATATTCATGATAGTTTAGTTCATATAATTGCAGATTTATCATGTAGTTTTTTTTTATTTTATTTTGTTTTTATTTTGTTATTAGTATGTTGCATATAGTTTCATGCATTATAACATGATCCCTTAGATGTTTTTTCCAATTGATTTGTGATATTGATGCAAGTGTGTGATGTCGTATTTAGGAATGTCAAGTTTTATTGAGTTGATTTGCATGCTAGAAGCAATATTTTTTTTACTAAGTCTTATAGGTTGCTTGCGTGCTAGATCATGGTCATGGTTTGCTTGTTTGTCGAGGCTTAATCATTTGTTTAAATTTAGAATTTAAGATATTCTCTTAATGATAAAATAACATGGAAATTTAAAAATTGGAGAAAAAATTGGATTTCATTGCTAGTTGTTATGGCTATGTGTCAAATGGCTAGTAGCCGGCTCATTTTATATGAGTAGTTTAGGGTTGAACGAGATGGAGCGAAACGCACTCGTTTAGAAATCACGTGGAAAAAAAGAAAAAAAATGTATTATGCATAATTGATCACGAATGGGCTCTTTAGTACTCGAGTTATTAAGTTCTTAGGGAATTTTGTGCCTAGTGACCTAAGGTTTTTATAGTCTGGGATCCACTAACCTTACGCTCGCTACATGGGTATTATTGTATAAGTCTTTTGTGGACCTCACTCATTGCACGGTCAAATAAGCATAAATGTGTGTTATGTGTTTCAATAAAAGCATGAATCCGTGTATAACTCCAATATAAAAATTGAAGTGTTGTCAGTCATTTTGAGTTTAGCTTTTATTCTAGTTATAACCTTGGGATTGTCTTGATGAGTAGTGAGTCATGAATATTGATCTAGTTGCAGTAGTATATCTGTTAAGCAATTGCACACGTGCAGGTTTCTGGTTTGTGAATTGATTTGTGAGATTTAATTGAACTTGTGCGAATAACTGCATTTGTGGAGATGTTGCTTTTTGGTTGGTTAAGTTATTCTATTGGGATCGTTGCATTCATATAGTTTGCATTCATGCATTTTTATTTCTTGTTCTTTGAGTTTGTTTATGCTTGAGGACAAGCATTGATTCAAGTTTGGGGGTATGTTAAGTGGCATTTATATCCACTTATAATGCTTCATAAAGCTTTGAATTGGTGTTTTGTACTAAAGTTATTTATGTTTCTAATGTGTTTTTGTAGTGTTTTGGATTTCAGGCATATATCAGGGATCCAGGTGATTTACAATTGCTTTGATGCTAAAATGGTATTAGAAAGGTGTCATGAAGATCGCTTGTGCAAAGACCGTCAAGAACCAGCAATTAAAGAGAAGCAAAATCAGAAATTTTTCCAGAAGGACGGCGCGCCCGCGCTGGGCAAGCGCGCGCCCACGCCAGAAGTATAGAAGGTCAGCGCGCCCGCGCTGGTGAAGCGCACGGTCGCGCCAGGTCGGGATGAAAAAATCCTGATTCTCTTACAATTCTGATTTTTGGGCTTCTAATCTGCATGGGCTGCTATATAATGACAACCTAAGATCATTTTTCAAGAAGGAGACATAACAGAGCTTAAGGAGAGATCAACGAGAAGACCAATAGCACAATTCAACGAAGGCGAACAAGACCTAGTTTATTCTTGTGATTCTTTATTCTAAGTTATAATCTTGGATGCTCGTTTCTTTTTTGTTGAACCTATACTCTTGTTACGTACTTGGTTTAATATTTATTCAGTATAAAGACTATGTTTATTATACCATGCTTCCATCGGAACCCACGTTGATGATGAGTTTGATTATGGGTTAATCGTTATCGTGGGGTTCTAGCGGATTTACTTATGGATTTCTTTAGTTAATTTTGTTTTGATACCTTAATGTGTGGTGATTGTATGATATCCTAGTATTAGTCATGCTTATTCATCTTATGAGCATCACGAACTTATAAGATAGCATGTTAATCTCTATTGAAGCGAAAGTGAATTTAGAGGTTTAGAACTTTCCATGCTAGCATAGGTTCATGTATTTGTTATGCATGATTTGTAGGTAATTTTAACCATCTTACTTTCCCTATATAATCATGATAGATAACTTACGCATTAAACCATTAGGTTGTCAAATTCTATAGACATATAGGGTCTCAATATAATTGGTGTCTATTCAGCTTCTATCTCTTTTGTGGATGTCTGATAGTAGGGTATTCGTACAACGAAAGTTGGCGTTTACTAGTTTCGTGTGATCTAATTAGTGTCATCACCATTGCATGTTAAGGTTAAGAACAAGAAGGCTATTGAATGAAGTAGTAATGAAGTTAGAACCCCATGTTTGTGTCATATAGTAATCAATCCCTTTTAATCTCTAAGTTAATGTTCTTTAGTATAATCTGTAGTTAATCATAGTTATAAACAACCTCAAATTGTGATTATCTTAGCATTGAATAATAACCATAATATTGTTGCATAAGTGCATAGATGAAAATTAACCTAAACCAGTCTCTGTGGAAACGAACTAGAATTAATTTTATATTACTTGCGATCGCGTATACTTGCGTGAATATTAGCGTGTGTTTTCGTCCTAACACGTAGCTAAGTCAAAAGTTGAAATAACACAAGTTCTTCATTCTTCTAAACCTTCAGAATTTGTCAAGAGGAAACTTTTGCTTGCTGGATTAGAATCAGATTTAGATGAGAACAATGCTACCTTATCTTCTAGATTTCCAAACCTTTCATCTGGTTCTTCTCGAAAACCAGTTGTATTACCAACTGAAGAGGGTACAACTATCGATGCTGGTACAAGCCCAAGGCTAAAGAAAAGAAGACCGGTGAAAGTATATTACAGTCAGAACTTGCTCAAGATTAAACAGGTAATTATTGAAGAGACACAGAGTGCATCTACTCCAAATCCTGAATTCCAGACAACTGTTGATGCCCCTGTGGAACAGCCTGATTCTCCAATGAAGCAATATAGCAAGAGAGCAAGAGAAATCTCTCATGAGCAAGTTGAAGCTATTGTCAAGAGGCTACAAGGGAAAGGTCTCTTCCCTGGATCAAGCAGATAAGAACCTGTATCTCAAAGGGGTACGACAGCTACATCTCCTGATCCAATCCCACAAGAACCTGCACCTCAAAGTGGTGCAACAGATGTTGTAGAAAAAGAGCCTCTGAATGAAAAGTCTATTCAACAATGGCATGATGAAGAGCCTTCTCAGGAGTCTATCACTGTAATTATGGAGAAGTGTGCACTCTCTAAAAGAGTCCGGTTCCTTCTCTCTGCTACACCGTTCTGCTGGGGTGTGCCTGGTGTAGTTAACTGGGATTCTATCCCATTTTCTGATAAATATTCCCTAAATTCTCCAAGCAAGTATTCGCCACCACGATCTGATCGTAGTGACTTGATACTTTTATTAAGTCGCTTCTCCGTTTTAGCTTTGTACTCTTTGAACTTATCAAAGCACTCAGACTTACGGTGCAACAAATAAACGTACCCATATCTAGAATAATCATCAATGAAAGTGACGAAATATTCATAACCACCTCTTGCTTGGAAATTCATGGGTCCACATAAATCAGAGTGAACCAATTCTAACAGTTGTTTGGCTCTATTCCCTTTTGCCTTGAAAGGCCTATTAGTCATTTTACCTTCCAAGCAGGATTTACAAACTGGAAATGGCTCCACTGCCAATGAGCTTAAAGGCCCGTCTACTACCAGTCTTTGAATCCTCCTCAAGTTAATATGACCTAATCTCAAATGCCAAAGATATGTTTGGCTCAAACTAGAAGGTTCCTTTCTTTTAGTAGAGTTAGAAGATGTGTTGTTCAATTCCCTAAATTGCAGTTGCAGTGCAGGTTGACTAGGATTAATTATATACAAATTGTCTTGCAATGTACCAGAACATATAATTCGTTTATTCATCATAATAGAAACATTACGATCCAAACAAACATTATAACCATCCAAAGCAAGTTTAGAAACCGAAATTAAATTCCTTCTAAAAGAAGGTACATAAAGACAATTGTTCAAAACCAAAATCCTATCAGAACCAAAAGATAAATGAATAACTCCTACTGCAACTACTGCTACTTTCGTAGCATCTCCCATGAACACGTATATCTCACCATCTCTAAGCATTCTGGATAGTTGGAACCCCTGCATAAAATTACAAACATGATCAGTGGCTCCTGTATCTACACACCAAGTGCTCGTAGATATAGCCGCTATAAATGTTTCTGTAACTAGAGAAAGAGACATACCAGTATTGTTTGTCTTCTTAGGAAGAGGACAATCCTGTTTCCAGTGACCTGACTGTTTGCATCTGAAGCACTTTCCCTTAGGCTTTTTCACACCACCCTGAACTCCCACTGCCTTCACAGCTTTCTATGTCTGAGCCTTTTTCTTCTTCTTAATACCTTTCAGTTTAGAGGAAGAACCTTTCTCAGCCACATTCACTTGAACACTCTGCCGAAATAATCCTTCAGCTGCCTGAAGTTCTGTCAGCAGTTCCGCGAGACTATACTGCCTCTTGTTCATGTTGTAATTCAAGCGGAACTGCTCAAAACTCTTGGACAAGCTTATAAGGATAATGTCAATCTGGGTTTCCCCGTCAAGTTCAGCACCAAGGATCTCTATCTCATTCAGATACGACATCATCTTGAGAACATGATCCCTTACAGGTGTGCCTTCAGCCATCTGAGTGTTCATTAAAGCCTTCATGGCTACTTGCCTAGCAGCCCTATTCTGATCTCTAAAAAGTTCCTTGAGATTAAAGAGCATATCCGAAGCAGTGGCCATAGACTGATGTTGATGCTGCAAAACACCCGACATTGCTGCCAGAATGTAACATCGCGACATCTCATCAGCCTTAATCCACCGTTTATAATACTCTTTCTCATCTTCAGGAGCATCAGCAGCAGGCTGTTCAGGCTTGGGTTCATAAGTGCAAAACTTGTACTCCTCAGCAGTCAACACAATGTCCAAATTTCGTTTCCATTCAATATAGTTAGGTCCGGTAAGTTTGTTATCCTTAAGTATGGTGAATAGTGGATTAAAGCTGAGAATCATGCATAAAAACATCACATAAATAAGGGTGCATTAATTATTAAGATCTAAATTATTAAAATTTAATGTACTAACATCTAAACACCATAAGCTTCTGGTACGCCACGATGTGTGACATGTATACCACCTAATTTTGTTTAAATGTTACTTCGGTCCTATTACTAAATAATATGCCACGTTGGGGTTGACTATATTATTTTTCATAGCTAAGTGTATACCATCATCAAATCTTAAATTATTCGAAATCTATGGAACTTGGTACACCACGATGGGTGGCGTGTATACCTTCCATTATTCGTAATTTTGCCTTGAATAGAATACTTCAATTCAATATTCATCAATGGTTTGATTTCCAGGTAGTGGAGGAGTCTCATCGGTCTCGCTTAAAACCCACAGCCTTAAAAGTTCAATGAACCCGTTTTTGACAAAATCGCCCCAAATCAGAAATAAAGAAAATCCGTATTTATTCCTTTCAAAATTTATTAATTTAAGAAGTTTGTTCTAGTAATTTCTATAACATTCTAGACACCACAAATTACATGCCACGATGGGTGACGTATATATAATTTATATTCGTCTTTATGTTAAATTACCTACAACCAATAATGGAGACCATGGGATTTAATTTCATATTAATTCCCTCTCCCACTTAGAATTTTTTTTATTAAAATTGAGGAATTTTAAAATTAAATGGGGCCCTATGTTGTTATAATTATGTCTAATCATGCATTCAAAATACACACATAATTTTAGCAACATATAACATTTAATTAAAGCAATAAATAAAATTTATGTCCATGTCGTCCTAATTAAGTTAAACATGCAATTTTAAAAGAATTACACACATAATTAACGACACACATAATCAATAAATTAAAGCAATAATTAAAATTTAATGGAAAAAATTAAAATAAATTTTCCACTATTATGGCCCTTGAAAAAAAAATCCAGCTCTCAAAAAAAAAAAATCTGCCCCAAGCGCGCCCCGACGCCCCCAGCAGCCCCAGCTGCCGCAGCAGCCCCAGCAGCCCCAGCGGCCCCAGCAGTCCCAGCTGCCGCAGTGGCCCCAGCAGCCCCAGCTGCCGCAGCGGCCGCAGCGCGCGCGCGCCTGTTGCTTTTCTGTGAGTTTTGTTTTGATTTTGTTCGATCCAAACATCAATAACAGCCCCTTGTAATCGCACAGCGGAACAAAAAACTACCGGAATTGATTTCCGATTGCACATAACTATTACAAAATACCCGAAACAATTACAAAAAAATAGATCTAATACAAAACTAATTTTGTAAAATCTATTCTAACACGATCAACCCTCGTGTAAATTACAACCACGATTAAACCACATGGAAACCAAAACAAAAATTAACCACGATTAAACCACGTGGGATCCAAACACATAATTAAAATATACATGGCCATAATAGTGGATTAACAACCTGCATCAAAACCAATACAAGCAAAACACTATATACACGCATATATAATTACGACATGGACATTATATCATAAAACGTAGAACCCATTACCAGGCTCTTGATACCAATTGTTGGGAACCACGGACTTAGGGTGTTACTACGTTTTACGATAAAGATTACGAAAAGAGGATTACCTTGTTAATGGTTGATTCCACGCTCTTCTATTGTATTCCCAAATTCCCTTGAGCGAAGTGTGGCCTCCGTCTTCTCAAGTTATCCTCTCTTCTTGCTCCTTGGTGGCTACAATATGTTTTCACACAATTGCCAAGCAAGAAGAGAATAAGAATATATATAGGCTACAATAGGGACCATGGATAATTAGGTTGGGCCTTCAAATTACATCTTGAGCCTAGCCCAATGTAATTAAATATTAATTCAATCCACTAAAGAATTAATATTTGCACTACCTTTCCTAATACCGTAATTTAATTAATTCGGTTCCAATATTATTTGCTTATTAAATTCCCCATGTTTAAAATATCTTATGTACACTAATTAAATAAATTACTAATAATTTATTTAATTAATATCTTTTATCCTTGATCATCCACTCAACCTTTATTTAATTATGCCATAATAAATTCCACCTGTAGGGTTTCACATAATTAAATCTTTTTGAGCTTTCAAGGGGACATCATTAACCCGAATATTATCAGGACATGGATTCCTTCAATAAATAATATCCACCATGTATATAATTCCATCACCCAAAATATAATGATATAATTCAAAAGAATTATTTCATATATAAATCAAAGCATGTAAATAATATACACGTGTCAATTACTATTTCCGGATTAAGAACCTAAGCATTAATAATAACATAGAATCTTAGTTCTCCTTCTTAATCAGTATTAAGGGAACAATTCTAAATTTGATCTTGTTCAATATACACAAAGTATACTAGCATTATTTATTAGTCAATATAAACTAATCTAAATAATACTACAGCCATACCAGTGGATTGTCCAACACCACCTGTGCTGTGAACCTTATTATATTATATAACCGTATTTAACAATCTAATATTCTGTATCCCATTTGATACTAGATTGTTCACAATATATAATATTAGACAACATGTAAACATTCAAATGATTCTCAAATAAACTGGCCAGAAATAAATATACATACTTCAAATAAATATTTTCAGTATACACTAACAAAGATATGCCTAATCATGTGAGGCAACAGAAGCTAGAGGAGTTGGATGTTAAGAAGAAGCATGATAATTTTAATGAAATCTGAAATGCTGCATGGAAAGATGCTACATATCCTATTTCCAGAACAAATGTTGTTGAACATCCGGAAACAGCTAAACAGAGAATTCAAAATCCTGATATTCTAAATCATCTGAAAGCATCTACTCTAGTTGTCAGATCCTTACATACAACTCAAGAAGCAACTACTTCTCAAATAAATCAGATCAAAGAATCTTTGATTGCTTCACGGCTGACTACTTATCAGGAAATTCAGAAGCAAATTGTACCAATTATTTCCAGACAAATTACAATTGAAGCCAATCAAGCTAGATTGGAAGCTAAGCAAATTCAAATGTCTGTACTACTTACATGAGCTGATTCTTTTTCTGTTGATTGGTGATGATGCCAAAAAAGGGGATAAAATAGTTAAATCTAAATGCAAGCAGCTGACATTGATAAATACTGATGATGAAAATCCCGATGGAGGTAATAAGGGGGGACAAAAGGACAGTGTAAGAAGAAAAAATGAAGCTAGTTGGGATTAGTGGCTCATCAAAAACTGTCACTAGGTCTCAATCTAGACAATGAGGAGAAAGTAAGAGCAGTTAAAGAAGAGTTAAATCTAAAGAACTGACTGTGACTACAACAATTTAATAAACTTTGAAAGTCACAATTGCTGATAAAGACCAAGGTATTCTAGAGATAGAAGCTGGTACAGAAGCAAGTCAGTATTTTCAAACTCTAAAAGTAAAAGGTAGAAAGACAAATCTATTCTACAAGGATCCAAAGATTAAAGCATTTGATTTTGAGGTGAGTAAAAGAATCTTTGAGAAATAAAATTTTAGAGTTGATCTAGAACAGCTAAGGCAAACGGAGGAAGATTTCAAGAATTTCATGAAGACATCAAATACCGATATTGTTGTTATCTCTCAAGATCCATATGAAGATGATCCTTATAGCAGACCAAACAAAGGGGTAGTCATAAGGGAGGTGAGTCGGGAGGAAGCTGAAAGATCTCTTAGATCCCAAGCTATCTTAACTGTGATAGGAGTCATAAAGGGAAAGAGAAGATATGAGAGAAGTCCAAGTTTTCAAAGCCTAAACCAAAGTTGTTGCTAAGAAGAAAACAATATCTAAGGCAACTAAACTACAAATACTGATAGATTCAATCTATACAGTTTCTCAATATTTTGATACTGATGAAATTGATGAAGAAGAAAAAGTCAATCAAGCTCATCAAAGAAGGAAGATTCATTTAGCTGACTGGGCTAAAAAATTGAAGTTAACCTCTGACATTGCTCAAGTTAATAAAGAAGAAGTTGTTATTCAACCAATCATAACCTCTGATATTGCTTATGTTGATGATTTTTCAAACCCAATTCAAGCTGAGTTATAAAATACTGATTCTGAAAACATAGTCTCTGATAAGCCAGAACTTACTCTTGAAGAGGAGGAGAAGCTGCTATGGGGAAGTAAGAAACCTGCAACTAGAAGAGATTCTTCTGAAACATTAAAGAAGATTTACAATGGAAGTTCTCACTCTTATAAAACCTGGAGTTACAAGTGGTCTGGGAAGGTTAAATGCTGATCCATCTATAGGAGATGCTTTGATTCTAAGGAAGCATGCTAATCTGACAGAAATTGGAGACAATGTGATGCTTGAAGAATTATAGAAGATCATATCAGTACAAATTTTTATCGATCTTATTGGAGAGAAAATGATTTATATTCTGGAGTCTGGGAGAAAATTAAGGCTGACTCAAGAATAGTTAAGAGACAAACCATGGCAGGAATTAGGACTTGTTGCTACAATTCTCAAGGTAACCAATTCTGTAACTGCCAGATGCTCTGCATTTATAAAGAATCTGATACATTTAAAGCAGAGAGGAATACCTTACAAATCTAACTACCTTCCAAAGTACATTGATCAAACTGAATATGCTTGTTAGGTCCCGAAGTATCGTAGAAGGGGGGGGGGTTGAATACGATACTCACTATATTAAAAAATTCTTTCGAATCTTTTGCAGATATACAATTTAGTGTTCGGTTAGTGGTTTCGTGTTCTTGAGGTGAATAGTGTTTGGAACAATAAAATGAGGAACACAAGATATTCGGGGAAATATATATATTCGTATATAAATCCGTGAGGGGTGTTGCTACACTCCGGTAAATAAATTAACCGACTACAATCTAAGAAAAACAAAGTTTCTAGTATCTACACAGATCAACAAATTAAATCTATACAATGATCTAGCTTTTGTTTGTCTAAGGATTTAATTACCGTGTAACGTTTATAATGCCCCTAAGAATATACAAGAGTTAAACAGGGCATTATAACATTACTCCAGTGAGAAGTATAACTAATATGGATTTGTGTATATATCTCATCTGTATCTCTTTGCTGCAAATCTTCAGCTCTTTGGAAGAGAAGAAGATGAACTGAACAACACTACTGATTCTTCAGCTGCTATAGACTTGTATATCAATAATGTGTGCCTGAGGAGAGAGCTGAGATCAGGAGGGTATAACCTGCGACTAGTAAATCAACCGGTGACTAACAAAAACAATCAACCTTATTTCCTTCTGTTGTACAATCTGCGACTAAGTACTATTTTTGTACTTAAACAACACACATACAACCTGCGACCACTACTTGGTCTGGTTGTTTATTACCCAACCTGCGACCAACAAAAGGTGGCCAGGTTTTGTTTTATTTTGTTTTTGTTTTTTATTTTGTTTTCCTTTTTTATTTTTTTTCCTTTTTTTTCTTTTCTCCTTTTTTTTCTTTTCTTTTTCTTTTTATTTAAGTTTAAATTGTAACTAAATTAATTTATAAAATAAACTTAAATACAACTTATAAAATAAACTAATTTAGATTTATAAAATAAACTTATTTAAAGTTTATAAAATAAATCATTTTAAGTTTATTAAATAAATTATATTGAAGTCTACTAAATAAATTTATTTAATTTAACAATTACTTTTTGAGCTTCGCCAATTCCTCGAGCCGCTTAGCTATATACCGCACGCACCTATTCTCGTACTTTAACAGATAAACGTTCAATCCAAGTACGTTCTCCAACTTAAAAATTCTTCTAAAAATATTATCCAGATTCCTTTCACGGGTTGTTGACACCTAGTGCAATTGGTCTGGTTCACAGACGACTAACCCCGATTCAGGCCTTCGTATTATAGCCTTGATTACATTGTTAAGCCTGCAATAACTTTATCATTTCAAACACTGACTGTCAATAAACAAATATACTTTCACCGGAATCCTTTCTGGTACTTTAGACAACGTCTTCACTGCTACTACAATCTTGAATACTTCTATCACTGTTCTTCACCGACGCTTGAACATATAGATGAACTCTTGTTAGTGAGTATAACTTCAAGACTGCAGCTGTCTTCTTTAACCTATGTCTATACCATGTCTTCAATTCTTCAGATTCCTATGTTTCGAACACTGTTTATCTTCAATCAATGCCAATACACTAAAATCTTCTGGTAGCACTTATGTGACGGCCTCAACCCCGGGGTCAGGAGTTGACGTCACTAAACACAATTACTCAAAAATATAAACAACAGAATTATTATTAGAATATATTAACTTGACCCCAAACCAAGATCCGATCCAGGTTCAAGTATAATTCAGATTCTTATTATTACAAATTCTTTATTCACTATCTACGACACACTAACTTTATTCAGCAACTCCTCAGACCTCATGGCCTGATACAAACTACCTCAGAGGAGCCGGGTCCAAAAGGGGCGGGAACATGGGTCGGTCTGACTGATCTTCTAGGCATCTGCGAAATGTACATAACAGTTTGCAAGGGTGAGCATAATCGCTCAGCAGTACCAAATATGAATAACAGATTAAAACAGTAATGTAACAATAATAGGAACAGAGCTGTAATCATGATATTAACATTTCATAATGATAATCAAAGTAACTGGATATCACTAATTAGCATGCTTTGTGAAAACAACATTATAGTGTGCTGCGTAATACCAGAGTCCAATTTTAGCATGCTAACCATTTTATAAAACTGCTGTATCAATCAATTATGCTTTCATACAATTCACAAATCCCAATCAGATATATAGCGGATATGTGAAGATAGCTGATCAGGCTATCAACACCAGACGGCTCTAACTGCCATCCCATTTACCTGTTCCGGAACTCAGAGACTAGCTAGGTCTCTGACCTGCTGGACTAATCGGTTTTATAATGCGCACAACCGAATTAGCCTCTTACGCCACCTCAATAGGCCTACTCTGGCCCCAATGTATCCCATATCTGACCGTTTTATCCAGTTTTCAAAAACACTTATACCTATCTCATTTTCAAAATCATTTATTTAGCCAGCACACATATAAAATCCATTTCGCAAATCATTCCATTTGAGACAGGTACCTTTCGAAGTTACTTTTCCCCAAAATAATTCGAAAACAATGATTTTATAACTACAGGGGATACGTAACTTAAAAACATTTATGTTCCATCACGAGAATAAAACATTTAGCTATTCATATACACTGACCCATAAAAGAATGGTCAGGGGTACTTGCCTTGCAACGTTTTACAAACCCTAATAGCTTTCACGCTGACTTTGATCCTGGAACAACTCGATTGGGATCTACAATTACAGAATACCCTAATTAGTTATACCGACATGCTTGATATCCTCAAATCCTAATAACCCAAATCCGACAACCCGACTCGTATTAATATTATACACATAATCATGCAATTATATTTCTCGAACATAAATAGGGATATCACGTAAAACATAATAATGTATAATTACAAATATATTTTTAGAAAATTTTGGCAGCAACTTCTTTATTTATAAAACTACCCGTCGATTATAGTCGACGTCAACAATTCTCAACCATCCACAATATTATTCTGTAGAACCCAACACCAATAAAAATTAATTATTCAAATCCAAACATATTTTTTTACATAATTATTTTATTTTATTTATTTATAGAATTTAGGACTCAGAACATCGTCATCACCGTCCACCGTCGGCTCGCCGAGGCTCATCGCCGACGGCGGTAAAATTCGCGGGTACCCGTTACTTCGGGTTTCCATCGCGCATTTCACCGATTAATCATAATTCCCGCACGAAATTATTAATATCATGAATGCTTAATCAAATAATTCCTGCATAAAAAGGAAAATAGGAATTAAAAATTTAATAATCAGCCCACTGCAACAAAATTCGGCCCAACAGTCAAATCCAACTGCCAGGCCCAACAAAGAACCCAAGGCTCGAATGAACAGGCCCAACAGAGCCCAAAATAAGCAAAACATGGAAGCACAGAACACGGCAAAACCCCGGCCACCACACACGGCCAAGCCACCACACACCACACACAACACAGACGCACACACACACAACACAAATGCGCACACACACTTCTGGCCACCTAGCCGGAATTTACGCGGCGGCAACCGAAATTCATTGTAATAATTAAGGCAACATTGCACAAACATATACATACACATAGGTGCATATATATATACATCCAACAGAAGAAATCGAAGCTACAATTGGGAGTTAAAACAACCGAAACTTATCGGAAAACCGAAAGAAACCGGCGAACAAAGAATCAGGAGGAAGAAGGAAGGAAGAACAGAAATAATCGAGAGAGAATCGAAGAGAAACGAAGAGAGTTACAGCCGAGGCCCGAGAGAGAGAGACAAATGAGAGGTGATGTTTTTAATCCCCCAAAACCAGCTGCTGACATGTATCTTCTAATTAGGATACGTGTCACTCCCTTATAACCACCACACCGAGCCGAACAGGGTCTATAACACCCCGCAGTTATTATTTACGCAATGGGTTCGCGAGAAAACAACTTCATAAATTTATTGAAACCACTTCAAAGTTTTATACATATCATGAACTTAATTAAAACGTAGGTTTTAAAATTTTAGAATAATTCTGAAATAAAGTTTGTACCCGCTTTTATCAATTACACGAATCAACGCACGGGTGAAACTAACTCCGATAATTCCCAAAATAATTCTAAAATTCTCAGAATAATACGAACTTAATAAAATATAAGTTTCATAATTTTTAAAGATTCCCATAATTAAATATGGATTTTAGCATTTAACACACTCAGAAAATCATTTAAACATAAATAATTAAAAAAATATTGATTTCTCAATTTTATAAAGTCCTAAAAATAATTATTGAAATTATAATATTAGAAAACCAATTTAAAGACAACCCAAATATTTATGGAATTAAAATTATCATAAAATCACTTTTACAAGCGAAATAAAATCATATAACTCGCAAATAAATCACATAATTCCAATTCTACATATTAACAAGTCATAAATAATTAAATAACAATCAGTAATCGCTGCCAAAATCAATACACACCTTTTATTTATTTGCTTAAACTTTTATTACACTTCCAAGTATAAAATAAAAATAAAAATACACGAGTCGTTATATTCCTTCCCCCTTAAAAAGATTCTGTCCCCAGAATCTGACTCATCTAAATAAATGAGGATATTTATCAAGCATGTCTGACTCTAATTCCCAAGTAGACTATTCTACTCGAGGATTTCTCCACAAAACTTTTACTATTGGAATTGATTTATTCCTAAGGACTCGTTCCTTACGGTCTAGGATCTGAACCGGTTGTTCTACATAGGACAAATCTGGTTAAAGCTCAATCGGTTCATATTCTATAATTTGATTCGAATTAGGGACATAAGGCTTCAACATAGATACATGGAACACATTATGAATGTGCTGCCACTGCGGTGGTAACGCTATCTCATAAGCGACATTTCCCACTCTCTTCAAAACCTCAAAGGGTCCTATAAATCTAGGGCTAAGTTTACCCTTCTAACCAAATCGTACTAACCCTTTCCAAGGTGATACTTTTAGTAACACCAAAGCTCCTATCTCAAAGTCCATGTCTTTCATATGCAAATCTGCGTATTTTCTTTGTCTAACTTGAGCTGCTTCCAATCTTTTTCGAATCAACACTATAGCATCTCTAGTCTGCTGAACCAATTCAGGGCCTAACACTTTCTTTTCTCCTACCTCATCCCAGTACAATGGTGACCTACACTTTTGTCCATACAAAACTTCATAAGGTGGCATCCCTATACTGGCATGGTAGCTGTTATTATACGAGAACTCAATCAAAGGTAGGTGCTCATCCCAATTACCCTTAAAATCTAAAACACAGACTCTCAACATATCCTCTATGGTCTGAATCGTTCTCTCACTTTGGCCAACCGTCTGAGGATGATAAGCGGTGCTCATATTCAATTTCGTTCCTAGGCACTCTTGGAATTTAGTCCAGAACCTGGAATTAAATCTCGGGTCTCGATCCGACACTATAGAAACAGGAACTCCATGTTTGGTAACTATCTCATCCAAGTATAACTTAACTAACTTTTCCAATGAATACCTTTCATTAATCGGAAGAAAATGCGCCGACTTAGTCAATCTATCAATGATTACCCAAATAGCATCATGATTCGCTCTCGTCTTTGGCAATCCCACTACAAAATCCATAGCAATGTCTTCCCATTTCCATTGGGGAATCTCCAAAGGTTGTAACAATCCACTCGGTCGTTGATGCTCTGCTTTCACCGTCTGACACACGTGACATTTACTTACCCAATTGGCAATATCTTTCTTCATTCCTGGCCACCAAAAATTTCTCTTCAAATCCTGGTACATCTTGGTACTACCAGGGTGGATAGAAAACCTAGAGTTATGTGCTTCCTGTAATACCTCATTCTTCAACTCTGTTACATTAGGAATCCAAACTCTGGATGAAAATCTATACAAACCTTGACTATCTTTTTGAGTACACATCTCTTCTCCTGTCAAAGTATCCAACTCTTGTTCCATAACTCCTTCTTGACAACTTTTGATCTTTTCCATCAATGCTGGCTGGAAAGTAACTTCATATAGATGCTCCTGACTTTCATTAGGTACTCGAACTTCAATTTCCATTCTTTCTAAGTCTTGTGCCAACTCTTCCGCAATCTTAATCATATTCAGCCTTTCCTTTCTACTCAAGGCATCAGCCACTACATTGGCTTTACCTGGGTGATAATTAATTGAACAATCATAGTCCTTAATCAACTCCAACCACCTTCTCTGTCTCATGTTCAGATCTTTCTGCGTGAATATGTACTTCAGGCTCTTATGATCGGTGTAAATATCGCATTTCTCGCCATACAAGTAGTGACGCCATAACTTTAAAGCAAATACTATAGCCGCCAATTCAAGGTCATGAACTGGATATTTTTATTCGTGAGGCTCTAATTGTCTGGAGGCATACACAATCACTTTATCATGTTACATTAACACACATCCCAATCCTTTCAGAGAAGCATCACTATAAATTACAAAGTTTCCCGTCTCATCTGGCAATGCTAACACTGGAGCCGTCACTAATCTTCGCTTTAACTCCTGGAAACTCTCTTCGCACTTTTCCGTCAAAACAAACTTCTCATTCTTCCTGGTCAACTTAGTTAGTGGGGATGCAATCTTTGAGAAATCTTTCACAAACCTTCGATAATATCCTGCTAATCCAAGAAAACTTCTTATTTCCGTGGGTGTCTTCGGTTGCTCCCATTTTGATACGGCTTCAATCTTTACCGGGTCTACTTTGATACCTTCCTTACTCACCACATGTCCAAGAAACTGTACCTCCGTCAGCCAAAACTCATACTTAGAAAACTTAGCATACAATTGCTTTTCTCTTAACTTTTGAAGGGCAATCTGCAGATGCACCGCGTGATCTTCTGGATTCTTCGAATATATGAGAATGTTATCAATAAATACAATAATAAACTTACCAAATACTCCTTGTATACCCTATTCATCAAATCCATGAAAGCTACTGGCGCATTCGTCAATCCAAACGGCATTACTAGAAACTCGTAATGGCCATACCTTGTTCGAAATGCAGTCTTGGGGATATCCTCGGGCTTTATCTTCAATTGGTGGTAGCCGGACCTTAAATCAATCTTTAAAAAGTAACATGCTCCCTTAAGTTGGTCAAACAAATCATCGATCCGCGGTAAAGGATATTTATTCTTTATCGTCAACTTATTCAGCTCTCTGTAATCAATACACAATCTCATACTTCCATCCTTTTTCTTCACAAATAACACTGGAGCACCCCACGGAGAAACACTGGGTCGAATAACTCCTTTATCCAATAACTCCTGAAGTTGCTTAGCCAATTCTTTCATTTCAATCGGGGCCATTCTGTATGGAGCCTTAGAAACTGGTTCAGCTCCAGGTATCAAATCAATGGAAAACTCTATCTCACGATCAGGTGGCAATCCTGGTAATTCTTCTGGAAAAACATCAGGGAATTCTCTTACTACAGGGATGTCCTCCAAAATAGGGGTCTCTTTCTTCGTATCCACTACATGAGCCAAGTACGCTTCACATCCTTGTCTCAGCAATTTTCTTGCTTGCATCGCTGAGAGAAACTTCCTATCTTACCTCTGCCCTTGGTAACTGATCCTTTTATTATCTGAGGTGTACAGAACAACTCTCTTTTTCTTACAATCAATATTTACCATATATCGAGACAACCAATCCATACCTAGAATAACATCAAAGTCTCTCAACTCGAAGGGTATTAAGTCAAAGGGAACATATACCCCGAAATCTCTAAGGAACAACTAGGACAAAATTGTTTTACAAGTACATTATCTTTATTAGCCAATTCTATAGTTAAGAGTTCATCTAAATCTTCTAGCATTAATTGTATTTTACTCACATAATTCACGGATATAAAAGATTTGGACGCTCCCGAATCAAACAAAACGTTAACAGGTACAGAATTTAGAGTAAGCGTACCTACAACCACGTCAGAATCATGAACTGGAGACTTATGGGTCATCTTAAAAGTCCTAGCTCTCGCAGTACTGGTTGCTGGTCCTTGAGACACACTCCTTCCCACATTACCTTGAGTCACTGACTTGTAATTCCTAGTTATGTGTCCCACTTTGCCGCAACTAAAACAAGTAACTCCTTGAATCTCAGACTTACACTCCGTGGAATAGTGACCTTTCTGTCCACACTTAAACCAATTAACATTCTCTCGACACTGACCACTATGCTTTTTCCCACACGTCTTACAATCAACTACTGGCTTACTCATCCTCGTCGGGGCAGAGTTAACTGATGTTGTACCGGGCTTAACTTAGGGAAAGTTCTGCCATTTAAACTTTTTATTCTTATTCCTACCAAACCAACGCTGAAACCTTCGACTTTCCATTCCTGATTCTGACTTTGCAGGTCCACTTTCAAATTTCCTTTTCTTTTCACCCCGCTCCTTTACAGCTAACTTCTAATCACTCTCTATCACCAGGGCAGCCTGAACTACCGAAGTATATGTCTTGAGTTGTAAGGCTACAACTCCACTTCTTATTTCTAGCTTCAACCCTTGTTGAAACCGCTTCGCTCGTTGGGCTTTGGAACTCACATATTCCGGTGCTATACGGGCCAACTCCGTAAACTTCGCTTCATATTCCGTAACACTCCTATTTCCTTATTTCAACTCCAAAAATTCCATCTCCATTTGACTTTGGAGACAGGCTGGAAAGTTTTTTTCCAAAAACAATTCTGTGAATCTGGCCCAGGGAATGGACCTTCTCCTTCTAGGGCTCGCGTAGATTCCCACCAATAATTCGAATCATTCCTCAGAAAATAACTAGCATAATCAATCTTTAAATCCTCACTCACCTTAGTGAGCGCAAACGCCTTTTCCATTTCCTTTAACCATATCCTGGCAGCAACATGATCTACCTCTCCTTTAAACTCTAGGGGCTTCACTGCTTGAAAAGACTTAAAACTAACACCTTGATTTGCCCCTCTCATCTCATGCTGCTGTTGGATTTGTAGTTACTGCTGTTGGATTTGCTGTTGTTGTTGCTGTATGAGCTGTTGTTGCTGTTGTTGTTGCTGTTGCAATTGTTGCTGCTGTTGCTGGAATTGTTGTTGCTGTTGGGCCAGCTGTACAGTCTGCTGACGCAACAAGTTCATCAAATCACTCATGGAAGGATCCCCAGCAGATCCGTTATTGGGCTGAGAATTTCTCTTTGGTGGCATCTCTTGAAACATAATAGTCATATATAAGAAAATGGATTGCTCCAGCAGTTTATATTTATGCATCAGGAGAGCATTGCCACTAAGACAATATTCTCATCCCCCATTATAATTGGATCCATCCTGAGTAAATGATTATAATCTAAAAATGCCAGCAACAGAATCAACAATGACAATAACAACAATAATAGCAACACACAATATGTAAAATTGAATAATAATATAAAGCAGCTGAAATACAATAACCAACAGAATCCAACCAGTACAACTGAAAATCCAAATACAAAGAACCATCCGAATACACGCCAAAATTGGTTGTCATAACAGCCGCGCCTACTACAAACTATCACAACATAATGTACATATACAAAGAAAACCATCACAGAACTCCTAGAAGTCAACTCTGAGCTCTGCATCCCTCTACTGCAACTCTGTCTAGTCTCTACCACTGCCACCAATGGAACCTAGCTCAAACACTAGCCAATTCACTAGGTCCTGATACTGCACAGCTCTGAACTCTGAACTAATGAAATGGTCAACAGACCTAGCCCTCTCTACAGCCATCTGGGTCAATGCTCTCACACGGGCTCGCACCTCAGGGGAAGGGGAAGAAATACCCTAAAATGGTGCAATAGGTACCTGGTCCAACTGGGCAGCAAACTCTGGACTCTGCTCTCTGATAAAGGAAGTATTCACCGCCCTATGCACATGATAAGGGATCGGTGAAGAAATACCACTAGGGGCCACAGGAGGTGCCGGAGGTCTCATCATGGAAGAACTGAGACCGTAGCCGGGAGGGAAATCCCTAACAGCAGACACAGACCTACGTACCCAACGGGGACGAGGACCAGATCCAGGGATATCTCGAGGCACAAAAGAAGGAACTGGGGGAGGAGGCATAGGGGTCTCCTCGGCAACAGCATCAAGGGGTTTCTCCGAATTTGAGCTATCCCAATCAGAAGCCCGAGATGGAGAACTCGAAATCGCAATAGGCCACTGCCAACATAATAAATATACATGCAAGACACAACCAGGTCAAGGCAATTCTATCAAAACATTTAATAGATGCCAGGGTAACGCCGTCGGAACCCTCGACTGACTCTAAAGGTCTGCTCCTCTATATGAGTTGCTGACTCACACTTAAAGACTCATGTTATCACCTACTTGACACAATCCCTAACCTGAATCAGGGACTTGAACCTGTAGCTCTGATACCAACTGTGACGGCCTCAACCCCGGGGTCAGGAGTTGACGTCACTAAACACAATTACTCAAAAATATAAACAACAAAATTATTATTAGAATATATTAACTTGACCCCAAACCAAGATCCGATCCAGGTTCAAGTATAATTCAGATTCTTATTATTACAAACTCTTTATTCACTATCTACGACACACTAACTTTATTCAGCAACTCCTCAGACCTCATGGCCTGATACAAACTACCTCAGAGGAGCCGGGTCCAGAAGGGGCTGGAACATGGGTCGGTCTGACTGATATTCTAGGCATCTACGAAATGTACATAACAGTTTGCAAGGGTGAGCATAATCGCTCAGCAGTACCAAATATGAATAACAGATTAAAACAATAATGTAATAATAATGGGAACAGAGCTGTAATCATGATATCAACATTTCATAATGATAATCAAAGTAACTTGATATCACTAATTAGCATGCTTTGTGAAAACAACATTATAGTGTGCAGTGTAATACCAGAGTCCAATTTTAGCATGCTAACCATTTTATAAAACCGCTGTATCAATCAATCATGCTTTCATATAATTCACAAATCCCAATCAGATACATAGCGGATATGTGAAGATAGCTGATCAGGCTATCAACACCAGACGGCTCTAACTGCCATCCCATTTACCTATCTGGAACTCAGAGACTAGCTAGGTCTCTGACCTGCTGGACTAATCGGTTTTATAATGCGCGCAACCGAATTAGCCTCTTACTCCACCTCAATAGGCCTACTCTGGTCCCAATGTATCCCATATCTGACCGTTTTATCCAGTTTTCAAAAACACTTGTACCTATCTCATTTTCAAAATCATTTATTTATCCAGCACACATATAAAATCCGTTTCGCAAATCATTCCATTTGAGACAGGTACCTTTCGAAGTTACTTTTCCCTAAAACAATTCGAAAACAATGATTTTATAACTACAGGGGATACGTAACTTAAAAACATTTCTGTTCCATCACGAGAATAAAACATTTAGCTATTCATATACACTGAACCATAAAAGAATGGTCAGGGGTACTTGCCTTGCAACGCTTTACAAACCCTAATAGCTTTCACGCTGACTTTGATCCTGGAACAACTCGACTGGGATCTACAATTACAGAATACCCTAATTAGTTATACCGACATGCTTGATATCCTCAAATCCTAATAACCCAAATCTGACAACCCGACTCGTATTAATATTATACACATAATCATGCAATTATATTTCTCGAACATAAATAGGGATATCACATAAAACATAATAATGTATAATTACAAATATATTTTTAGAAAATTTTGGCAGCAACTTCTTTATTTATAAAACTACCCGTCGATGATAGTCGACGTCAACAATTCTCAACCATCCACAATATTATTCTGTACAACCCAACACCAATAAAAATTAATTATTCAAATCCAAACATATTTTACATAATTATTTTATTTTATTTATTTATAGAATTTAGGACTCAGAACATCGTCATCACCGTCCACCGTCGGCTCGCCGAGGCTCATCGCTGACGGCGGTAAAATTCGCGGGTACCCGTTACTTCGGGTTTCCATCGCACATTTCACCGATTAATCATAATTCCCGCACGAAATTATTAATATCATGAATGCTTAATCAAATAATTCCTGCATAAAAAGGAAAATAGGAATTAAAAATTTAATAATCAGCCCACTGCAACAAAATTTGGCCCAACAGTCAAATCCAACTGCCAGGCCCAACAAAGAACCCAAGGCTCGAATGAACAGGCCCAACAGAGCCCAAAACAAGCAAAACATGGAAGCACAGAACACGGCCAAACCCCGACCACCACACACGGCCAAGCCGCCACACACCACACACAACACAGACGCACACACACACAACACAGACGCGCACACACACTTCCGGCCACCTATCCGGAATTTACGCGGCGGCAACCGGAATTCATTGTAATAATTAAGGCAACACTGCACAAACATATACATACACACAGGTGCATATATATATACATCCAACAGAAGAAATCGAAGCTACGATTGGGAGTTAAAACAACCGAAACTCACCGAAAAACCGAAAGAAACCGGCGAACAAAGAATCAGGAGGAAGAAGGAAGGAAGAACATAAATAATTGAGAGAGAATCGAAGAGAAACGAAGAGAGTTACAGCCGAGGCCCGAGAGAGAGAGAGACAAATGAGAGGTGATGTTTTTAATCCCCCAAAACCAGCTGCTGACACGTATCTTCTAATTAGGATACGTGTCACTCCCTTATAACCACCACACCGAGCCGAACAGGGTCTATAACACCCCGCAGTTATTATTTACGCAATGGGTTCGCGAGAAAACAACTTCATAAATTTATTGAAACCACTTCAAAGTTTTATACGTATCCTGAACTTAATTAAAACGTAGGTTTTGAAATTTTAGAATAATTCTAAAATACAGTTTGTACCCGCTTTTATCAATTACACGAATCAACGTACGGGTGAAACTAACTCCGATAATTCCCAAAATAATTCTAAAATTCTCAGAATAATACGAACTTAATAAAATATAAGTTTCATAATTTTTAAAGATTCCCATAATTAAATATGGATTTTAGCATTTAACACACTCAGAAAATACACGAGTCGCTATAACTTATACACTGAATATTCAACATTTCCAAAACCCTGAAAGTCTTTAACCTTAATTCTTCACTAAGGCATGATCATATTAATGAACTTCTTTCAGTGATCTGTAAACAGACTTCAAGCCTTCTTTTAATCTTCCGATTCTTTGTATTTGTCTTGTCTTCATTTCTTCTAATTTCTTGTGTAGTCGTAGTATTATTAACCTGTCTTGTTCTAATATTGTTCTCGTGTTGAATTATCACGTAACTATTTATACAGCTACGCAGTCTTACCAATAATCTCCCCCTATTTGATTGTTAAACCTAACAAAAAAAATAGAGAGGATAACTCAACTAACAATTTAAAAAATTAAAGTACCAGGACTTGTAAATAATGCTACTGGTTTTCTGGATCAAATTCTGTATTTATAGATTTTTTGAGTAACTGAAATGAATGATGCTTGTTCCTCTAGCACTGAACTGATCTTCAAGTAATTTCTTCTTCATTTCCTTGGTTCTTCAAATCCCTTCCAGATGACACTTCTCAGTCTTGAAGTTATCATCAACAGCTTCTTTTGTACAACCACATTTCTTATTGAGAAGCGCATATCTCTCTTGCTTCCCCTCCTATGAGAATCAACTGCTTAAAGGAGATCACCTTCGTGTACCATCTTTCCCGTACAATAGGATCCGCAGATAAAAACCAATGGTACTCCCCTTTTGGAAAACAGCTTCTTCCATTATGATGAATAGTGATGAACCAAACCACTTCTTCTGATCAATAGGAAATCACCTTCATGTTTACCACATCTCCCGTATAATAGGATCTATAGTTACAAACAACAATGGTGTTATGGTGCTTCTTCCCTTATGAAGAATAGTGGTGAACCAAACTACTTCTTTTGATCACTAGAAAATCACCTTCGTGTTTACCACCTCTCCCGTACAATAGGATCCGTAGTTACAAACAACAATGGTGTTGTGGTTATATGCTTTACCGTTTTCCTCCTACCTTCTATTTCTCCCCCTTAGTTGAGGAATCCTCCAAACTATTACTTAAGCTTTTATCTCCCCCTAAGAGAAGGAATGTATGATGTTGTCTGAAGGAGTTATCCTATTTGACTTGGTTGGAAAAGAAATAACAAGTTATAGTCTGATCAACCATGTCCCTTTAAATGCTGCAAAATGGCTTCACTGTTGATCATCCTGTTAACCAATATTCCCAAATGTGAGATCACCAATTGTTACCAATTGTTATATCCCAACTTGTTAGGTCCCAAAGTATTCTAATCCAAGCTGTAAATGTTAGGTCCCTAAGAGTTAGGTTCCAATCATAAACAGATTTGAGAGTCGAAGTATCAAGAACCATGTTTAGGGATAGGGAATGGGATATGGTGTTTCTGTCTTTCTTCCTCACTGTGATTGTGTGATTCTGTTTCGTGTACCTCACAAGTATTTCACTCTTCTCTCCACTCGTATTTAAACTCATTCTCATAAGTGTATCACTCCTCTCATAGCTCCAAAACCCAGCTGTACCTGCAAGGAAAATCACCTTGGCCATCCTTAAGGAGGTCACAGGTGGTGCAATGGGAGTTCACAAATCCCCATCCTTGTTAGACTCGTCAGATGAATCTGAGTCATAATCTACAAGTTGCTAGTTTCCCTTTTAGGGTTCCAGATTTGAACTCTGGGAAGGTAAACAATGATCCAAAAAATTTAGCATAAAGATCAAAGTTTCCTTCTAATGTCTGTGAAGACATACCCTTGTGACTCATCAGGTAATATCTGAATCATTGTAAACAAGTTGTCGATCTGCACCTATGTCAGATCCACTATCCGCAGATGCATCCAGGTTTATTAGTCCTGGGGAGGTAGACACTGACCACTGACATATGGCTATTGGATCAGTATCCTAACACCTGTAAAGGCAGTTGGTCCCTTAAAGAACCTTGAACAATCGAATCTAACCGTAAAATGATCGAAACTCTTATTTCCGTCAACTCGTTCTTTGTGTGTGTAACCTTTCCTTGTGTTTGAGGTGGTGATACTACATCGAAGACCCTGGCCGACAGGCGAATTTCAATAGACGCACCCTGTTGAGAGGATGAATCTAGTAATTATTTTTATGCCTTTTCAGCCATTACATCTTTTTGAGAAGATTTATGGGGGCTAGCAGTTGTCTCTTGTTGTGAATATGTTGTGAACTTGATGATTTCATTAACAAAACACCTTAGTAGATTTAACTTAGTGAAAAATGTAGCACTCGATGGATAAGGTATATAGTTCCGACGGATGACTCAATATAGTCCCAACGGATGATGATTTATTCATTGAGTAAGTAGCTTATGTAACAATAAGTCATTAGCACATTTCTGCAAACACCTTTGTTTAGATTCTGTAGTAGCATATAAGTCATGTTGACTTTAATTAGATATGCAGAATAGGTTAATTAATTGTACATAGATGATGTCTTGTAATTCTGCATAAATAAAATAAAGTTAAGTGCCAGAAAGCTACCCGACGGATGATCAACAATGTTACTCGACGGATGATCAACAAGGCAACCCAACGGATGATCATATACCCAACGGATAATCAATTCAAACATCTGTTGACAGTGACAACACAGTCACATGTGTCGAGTGTATGCAAAAGGAATGTGGAAGCCTATTCAACTCGGTTTTTGAGAACAAAGAAGCATTGCCATTTTCATGCTATTATGAAGATATTCAAAGATGCTGGAATAGAGTAATGAAGTAGCATAGTATTAGACTTGATAGATTTTGTTTTATTATCTTGTCTTATCACTGTGTAATCTTGGTGATATATAAACCAAGAGTAGCAATTAGAACAAAAAGAAGACTAAGCAAGTAAATTTTTAGAGAAACATTTGTAAGCTGTATTCTTAGCATTTCTCTGTAAGTTTTGTTGTTCTTATTGTGTAAGCAGCTGTGAGCTATTGAAGCTTCACAGAGTTCTCTCGATATATATATATATATATATATATATATATATATATATCTGGTGGATACTTTCTAATCCACCAAAAAGTTTTAAAAACTTGTGTTTTTAGTACTTTGTGTTTTGATTCATATTTAACTTGTTATTCCACACTTTGCAAATCAAAACACCGTCATATATTTCTTAAGTTAGAACATTTTATATTTCTGAAAAAGGTTCAAGAATTCCATTCAATCCCCTTCTGTAATTCTTGTTACATTGTTAGGGACTAACAATTGGTATCAGAGCAAACTCTTGAAGAACAAAGAGTTTAAAGATCACAACAAACAGCAAGATGAACAAGAAGGATGTTGGAGTCAAGATTCCTTTTCTGGACAAAGACAATTACCATCACTGGAAGGTAAAAAAGCATATTCACTTACTTTCTCAAGATGAGGCATATGTAGATTGCATAGAGAGAGACCCTCATGTACCAATGAGAGCTGCAACTGGAACTAAGCCATCAGTTCCCAAGCCAAGGCATGAATGGCCAGTTTCTGATATTGAACAAGTCAGGAAGGACAAGAAGGCCATGAATATTCTATTTAATGGAGTTGATGGTGATATGTTTGACTACATCATCAATTGCATAACTACCAAGGAAGTTTGGGATATAATACAGATTATCTATGATGGCACTGAACAAGTCAAGGAAAATAAGATGCTGCTAATTCAATAATATGAGCACTTTTATAGTAAATATAGTGAGTCTCTCACTGACATTTTTAGTAGATTTCAAAAATTACTAAATGCTCTGAAGTTGCATGGAAGAGTCTATCAGACAAAAGACTCCAATCTTAAGTTTCTTAGATCTCTTCCAAAGGAATGGAAACCAATGACAGTCTCATTGAGAAACTCTCAAGATTACAAGGAGTTTACTTTGGAGAGACTGTATGGCATCCTGAAAACTTATGAGCTTGAAATAGAGCAAGATGAGAGGATGGAGAGAGGAAAGAAGAAAGGAGGATCCATTGCACTGGTTGCTGAGTTAGAAAAGGAGAAGGAGATGAAGATAGAAGCTGTTGAGTCTACTTCAAAGGTCTGTGAAAACAAGGGCAAAGGGCTGGTAGCAGAAACTGAAGATTCTTTGAGCCAAGATGATATGGATGACATTGATGAACATCTAGCATTTCTTTCCAGAAGATTTTCCAAGCTCAAGTTCAAGAAGAACTTTGGAGCAGCTAAGCCAAATAGAAACATGATGGATAAATCTAAATTCAAATGTTTCAAATGTGGCTTGGCAGGGCACTTTGCCAGTGAGTGTAGAAAATCAGATTCCAGCAAGAAAAAGTGTTAGATATATTTGATAATGTCATGTCTAATATGATTTGTGTTTAGTTTTCAGATCTTACTTAAACATGACAAATCAGTACTTAACTAGAAATCATCATTTATACTGAAGTCAGAACTTAAGTTGTCAGAACTTAAGTTATCAGGAGATATTTATCAGAAGATAATATCAGGACTTAAGGAGACTTTCAGATAAGGAAGGCGGCTGATTGAAAGGAAAGAAGATCAAGACAAACGCAAGAAGAGATATGCATGAAGAAGGAATTCTATGAAGAATAGAATACTTGGAAGAAAAGATAACTGATTGATATATTTTAGGAAGAAGAATTATATTTCATATCAATTAGCGATTATCTTGTAACTGTGTAGTATATAAACATAGACATAGGGTTTACACTATATGTGTTATCATTATCGAGAATAATATTCATCGTAACCCTAGCAGCTCTCGTGATATTTGTTCATCACTGAGATAGGACAGTTCCATATTGTAACAGAGTTTATTATATTGAATAAAGTCTATTTTCTGTTACTTGTGTTTTTTAATTCGATTCGATTGTGTAAACACTGTATTCAACCCCCTTCTACAATGTGTGTGACCTAACAAGTGGTATCAGAGCAGATCTGTTAACACACAAATAGTTTAAGATCCGAAAACAATCATGTCTGAAGAAGAACAATCTCCGACTAAGCCCACCAAAACTGAAGAACCTCCAAAGACTCAAATCCATAGTCGATATGAGACTATTAGAGTTCCCATACTGAAACCATCTGAATATTCCTTATGGAAGGTGAGGATGTCTATGTTTCTAGAAGCTACTGATCCATAATACCTTGACAGAATCAATGACGGACCACACAAGCCAACCAAACTCTCTGTTGTAGTTGCAGGTCAACCAACAAAGTCTGTACCAAAGGAGAAGAGTGATTATACTGCTAAAGATATCTCATCAATTTCTAAGGATGCTAAGGTACGACACTTACTGCATAGTGCTATTGATAATGTAATGTCAAACATGGTAATCAACTGCAAGACTGCAAAGGAGATATGAGATGCTTTAGAGACAAGATGCCAGGGAACCGAATCAATTAAGAAGAACAGGAAGACTATACTCACTCAAGAGTATGAACACTTTGACTCAAAGCCTGGTGATTCATTAACTGGTTTATATGACAGATTTGTCAAACTCTTGAATAATTTGTCACTAGTTGACAAGGAATATGATCTTGAGGATTCAAATCTTAAATTCCTGTTAGCACTTCCTGAAATTTGGGATTTGAAGGCCACCACTATAAGAGACAACTATAATCTTGAAGAAACAACTCTTAATGAAATTTATGGGATGCTTAAGACTCATGAACTTGAGATGGAACAAAGAAACAAGAGAAAAGGAAGAAAGTCAAGGACAGTTGCTCTTAAGGCTGAGGAAGATTCGCCCAAAGCAGCTGCCTCAAGGAAAGGTAAGGGAAAAGCTCTCATCACAAAGTCTGATACTGAATCATCAAGTTCTAATACTGATGATGACTCTGAAACCGAAAGCTTACCTGAGATGGATCCTGATGAAGAGATGATGAAGCTGTGTGCTCTTATGGTGAAAGGAATCACAAGGATTGCATAAAGAAAATTCAGGAAGGGAAAGAAGTTTTCCAAGAAAGGTGCAAGTTCTGATAAGAAGAGTTTCAGAAAATCTGAAGGCAAAGGAGGAAAGTCTGAGAGGGGAGATTATACAAATGTCAAATGCTACAACTGTGGTGAGAAAGGCCATATATCTCCTGATTGCAAGAAAGTAAAGAGTGAAAAAGGCAAGACTCTTGTCACAAAGAAGAAAAGCTGGACATACACTTCAGATTCTGAAAGTGAAGAGAACTATGCCTTGATGGCAAATGCTGATAGTAGTTCTGATGCTGCTGAGTTAAAGGTACCTCAAACTACTTATGACTTTCATACTGATGATATTAATGAGTTGAGAAGATATCTTAAAACCATGTTTATTAGTTATAGAGATCAAACTTTAACATGTGAAAGATTAACTTCTGAAAATCTTGCTTATAAAAAGAGAAATGATTATTTAGAAAAAGAGTTAGTCATGTTCCATCAAACTCAGAAAGATAGAGATGATGCTTTCTATGTTAGGAATGAAGTACTTAAAATGAATGAATCTCTAAAAAACTGAGTTAGAAAAGGAAAGAGAGATTATCAGGACTTGGACTAACTCTGGCAGAACAACTCAGAATTTGTTAAGTAGTGGAAACTGGAAAGAATGCTTAGGTTATGGAGATGATAAGAATGATAAAGGAACTGTAGAAATTGAGCTTATAGTTGTTAAACAAAAGCCAAAGGTAAAACCTGTTAAGTTTGTAGCTGTAAAGTCTGATACTGAGAAATCAGAAGTTAAAGAGGAATTAACTTCTAACAAACTAAAACAGGAAAAGCCAACTGAAGTTAACATAGGCTTAATGACTAAGAAGCAGCTTAAGTACAAGCAGAAAGATGTTAAGAATGTAAACAAGGTAAAGTCACCTAGGAAAAATAGGAATGAAAAAGAAGGTTTTAATAAAAGCAATGATTATAAGCCTGTTCCTAATGCTCCTAGAAAAACATGTCATAACTGTGGAAATTCTAACCATCTGGCTTCTTTTTGCAGGAAAAATAAGAACATAAACTCCTTACCTTCAAACTCAGGAGTTAAGAGTCAGTATGTTAGATATAGGCCACAAAATCCTTGTTTTCATTGTGGAAGTTTATGGCATTCCATTTATACTTGTAATGAATATCATAGTTTGTACTATGATTATTATCAAATAAAACCTTCTTTAATGAAAGTTAGCATTGTTCCTTCTAGTATAAGTTCTGATGCAAAGTCTGATACTGTAAATGCTGATAAGAAAACTGTTAACATAAATTCTGATGCTAAATCCGCTGCAAATGTTAACAAACTTAATAAGGCCAAAGGATCCAAGCAAGTCTGGGTCCTTAAAACTAATCATTGGTGGTCTTTGTGATTGTAGGGCAACAGGAAAAACATCCTAGTTCTGGACAGTGGATGCTCAGGACATATGACTGGAAATAAAGCCCTGCTATCAGACTTGTGGAGAAAGCTGGCCCAGGGGTTTCTTATGGAGATGGCAATATGGGAAAAACTCTGGGATATGGCAATATCAATCTTGGGAATGTCATCATTGAGAAAGTAGCTCTGGTCTCAGGACTTAAACACAATCTGCTCAGTGTTAGTCAAATCTGTGACAGAGGTTATAATGTTGATTTCTTTAAAGAACACTGTGAAGTTGTAAGCAAATCTACAGGCAAAGTTGTTCTGAAAGGATACAGGCATGGTAACATTTATGAAGCCAAGCTTTCAACAAGTACTGATGGTTCTGCAATCTGTCTGTTGAGTAGAGCATCAATTGAAGAAAGCTGGAATTGGCACAAGAAACTCTCTCATTTAAATTTTAACAATATAAATGAACTAGTCAAGAAAGATCTTGTGAGAGGACTGCCAAAATCAGTATTTGCTCCTGATGGCCTTTGTGATTCATGTCAGAAGGCAAAACAAAGAAAATCTTCATTCAAGAGCAAGACTGAATAATCAATTCTTGAGCCTTATCACCTACTACATGTTGATCTATTTGGTCCAGTGAATGTCATGTCTATTGCAAAGAAGAAATATGCTATGGTCATAATGGATGAGTTCACCAGATACACATGGGTGTATTTCTTGCACATAAAAAGTGAAACTGCATCTATTTTGATTGATCATGTCAAGCAACTGGATAAATTGGTCAAAGATTCTGTGAAGATCATAAGAAGTGATAATGGCACTGAGTTCAAGAATTTGATTATGGAAGAGTTCTGCAAAGACCATGGAATCAAGCAGGAATTTTCTTCTCCTGGAACTCCACAGAAAAATGGAGTTGTTGAAAGAAAGAATAGAACTCTTATTGAAGCTGCACGAACTATGCTTGATGAAGCAAAGCTACCAACCTATTTTTGGGCTAAAGCTGTGCAGACTGCTTGTTTTACTCAGAATGCAACACTCATTAACAAGCATGGAAAGACACCATATGAGATGGTGAAGAAAAAGAAGCCAAATCTGAAGTATTTTCATGTATTTGGATGCAAGTGTTTTGTTCTTAAGACTCATCCTGAACAGCTATCCAAACTTGATCTAAAAGCTGATGAAGGAATTTTTGTTGGATATCCATTTTCCACAAAAGCCTTCAAAGTCTACAATTTAAGAACAAGGGTTATCATGGAATCTATCAATGTCTCTTTTGATGATAAGAAGATTACAGGACTTGAAGATTTCAATGGTCATGATCAGATGAGATTTGAGGATGAAGTTTTAAATTCTGATACTGTAAATTCTGACAGTCTAAATCCTGATACTGCAAACTCTGATGGATTAAACTCTGATGTTATTGAAACTGTGGTGACTACGTCAAAGGGAGATGCACCTGTGCAGGGGGAGCATACTGAAGATACAACCACATTTCAAGAAGCATCAGAACCTACAACAGGCTCTTCAAGTTCTGATTCATCAAGTTCTGATGGGCCAAGTTCTGATAATTCTGGAAACTCAAGTACTGATATTTTTGGAAACTCAAATTCTGAAGGATCTAACTCAGAGAGCATAATTTCAGGGGGAGCATTAGAAAATGTTGATGAAGACAGTATGGATCATGGGGGAGCATCCAGTTCTAGAGAAAATCTTCCATCTGCAAGGAAGTGGACTAAAGCACATACACCTGACCTAATTATTGGAAATCCTGATGCAGGTGTCAAAACTAGAACAGCTACATCAAATGAATGTCTTTATCACTCTTTTCTCTCTCAGACTGAACCTAAGAAAGTGGAAGAAACTCTTCAAGATGCTGATTGGGTGCAAGCAATGCAGGAAGAGTTAAATGAATTTGAAAGAAACAAAGTCTGGACCCTAGTGCCAAGACCAAAGAACAGATCTGTTGTTGGTACAAAATGGGTGTTCAGAAACAAAACTGATAGTGATGGCATAATTACAAGGAATAAAGCAAGGCTGGTTGCAAAAGGATATTCTTAACATGAGGGAATTGATTATGATGAAACATTTGCACCAGTTGCTAGACTGGAAGCCATAAGGATATTTTTGGCTTATGCTGCTCACAAAAAGTTTACATTCTTTCAAATGGATGTGAAAAGTGCTTTTCTCAATGGAGAATTGGAAGAGGAAGTATATGTTGAACAACTTCCGGGTTTTGTAGATTCAAAATTTCCTAATCATGTCTACAGACTTGACAAAACACTTTATGGCCTTAAGCAAGCTCCAAGAGCATGGTATGAGACTTTAGCTCAGTTTCTTCTGGAAAGTGGAATTAACAGAGGAACTATTGACAAAACACTGTTCTCCCTCAACCATGGAAAGGACTTACTTTTGGTGCAAATATATGTTGATGATATCATTTTTGGTTCTACAAATGACAGACTTTGCAAGAAGTTTTCCAAACTGATGCAGTCAAGATATCAAATGAGTAAGATGGGGGAACTTAGCTATTTTCTGGGCCTTCAAGTCAAGCAGAATGAAGAAGGCACTTTCATTTGTCAATCCAAGTACACCAAAAATTTGCTGAAGAAATTTGGAATGCAAGATTGTTCAAGTGCATCCACTCACATGGCCACTGCAACAAAATTGGATAAGGATACTGGTACAGCAGTAGATATTACTGATTACAGAGGTATGATTGTCTCACTACTCTATCTTACTACAAGTAGATCTGATATCATGTATGCTACCTGTCTTTATGCAACATTTCAAGCAGATCCAAGAGAACATCACTTAACAGCTGTGAAAAGAATTTTCAAATACCTTAAAGGTACAGCTGATCTGGAATTGTGGTATCCTAGAGAACCAGACTTTAAGCTAATAGGTTACTCAGATGGAGATTTTGCAGGATGCAAAATTGACAGGAAAAGCACAAGTGGAAGCTGCCAATTTCTTGGAGGCAGATTAGTTTCTTGGTTTAGCAAGAAACAAAAGTCAATTTCCACATCAACTGCAGAAGCAGAGTACATTGCTGCAGGAAGCTGTTGTGCACAGATTCTTTGGATGAAGAATCAGTTACTGGATTATGGGTTAACATATTTTAAAATCCCTATTTACTGTGATAATCAAAGTGTTATTTCTATGACAGGTAATCCAGTTGAACACTCAATGACAAAGCACATCAGCATTAGGTACCACTTTATAAGGGAATATGTGGATGAAGGTACAGTGGAATTACATTTTGTTCCAACAGATCAACAACTAGCAGATATCTTCACAAAACCTCTGTGTGAAGCTACTTTTACAAGATTGGTAATTGAACTTGGAATGGTTTCAGGTTCTTTCTCTAAATCTGCTTTGTTTATGTTCAGTTACATCAGACTTTATGATCAGTATTTACAGATATTACTATCTTTGTGTATTATGTGCTTAATATGAAATTTTCTTAAGTGCTGATTGTTGTCTGATGTGAATTTCTAAACTCTGATAGTGATATGCATGTTTCTGTGACTATTCACTCCAGTGAGGATAACTGTGCTAGATGCTGACCTAGTATTCTCTAATATACTAAAGGTCCCATGTTTGAAGTAATTATTTATGTGGAAATCTTTTAACACAAGCAAATTCTGATATTGAGCTTACTTAAAGTTTACTTTGTGTATCTTGTTACTAAGTCAAAAACTAGAATAGTGCTTCTTATCTGTTAAGTTTTGATGTTAGTACATCTGGTGAATGCACTAAGTGCTGATAAACCTCACTTATCAAAAGAAATAGAAAAAGAAAAAGAAATGAAAATCATGTACTCCTTTGAGATCTAGAGTAAAAATGTGGAAGGGAAGACCCAAGTGCATTGCTGGTATTAAGTAATATGCATTAGGAAAGAAAAATAAAATTTTCTTGGTGACTTTTCATACTCTATGATTACTGGAGAAATACTCTGATAATAGCATAAATTCTGATAAGCAGTTGTGACTCACTTACACTGAGAAGCCACTGTAAAAAGGAATTTCAAAAGATGCATAAAATGAGCACAAAACAGTTGAGGTGGACTCATGCATGAACTCATTCTATAGTAGACTTCAGAATAATGACAGATTTTGAGCAAAGTTCTTAGTTATGCCTTATTTCTAAGATGTACTGAAGTGAATCAGACTTTAATCTTTATCTGATATTTAGCTTATTGCACACACATACACTCCATGTGAATGATGAAAATTACTGTGGTGATAAATGTTATTTTAGATGAACAGTTTAAGTGTCAGATGCATAAATTCTGAGGACAAGTTCTTATGGAAGTTCTGATGATTAAATTCTGATGAACCCATATCAATAATTGTGTGAAGAATTACAGGAATAAAATATTCACTTTTCGAGTTAAGGAGTCATGTTCTGATGACTGTTAAGTTCTGATATAAGTCTAAGTTCTGATATTAAATCCTGATTCTTTACTGGACTTATTTGTGGTTAAATCTGAAACAGTCATATTTAAAATCAGAACATGTTTATTCACTTTTATACTCTATCTCTCTCTTTTTACTCTTATTCTCTCTCATATTCACTTATGCTTTATCATACAGACATTTTATCAAACACCTTACAGGCAACCTTATTTCTCACTTATTTCTCATGGCACCCAAGGATTTGATTGTAAATGGAGCCAAGTTTGTACCCAACAATTATGCTGCAATCTTGAACAAGGATGAAGCTCCATCTAATTTGCACTTTGTGCAAGATTTTTTAGCAAATAGTGAGATTGGGTATGCTTTGACCCAACCTCAAAATATTTCAAGCCAACAAGTTCTGACGTTCTAGCGGACTGGGCATTTTGATGATGGTGGTGCTACTGGTACTCCAAGCATCGTATTTGAAGTGAATGATGTTGAGTATGTGGTTACTCCTGGAGCAGTTCGTAAAGTTCTCCACTTACCAGAAGGCTGTACATTCTCGACAGCGGAGGACCCTGTTCTACAACATCTCATGGCCAGTTTGGGTTATGTGAAGAGTTTGGGCAAGCTTGGACAGTTGAAAAGGGCAAATATCAGGCAGGAATGGAGCTTTTTCTTCGATTGTATTACTAAGGCATTCTCCAATAAGTGCTCCAACTTTGATGCCATTCCAATCATGAGTCAGCAAATCGGGTATGCTCGTATTCATCAAACTCACTTTGATTTTGCAAGAGCTGTGCTAGGTTTCATAGGGGATAGGATGACAGAAGATAGGAATATAGTGTACTTTGCTAGATTCTGTCAACTTATATATAATTTTTGTTGTGCTGATGAGCCCCAACCTACCACTAATTTAATTCCACCCTTTAAGCTTGCAAAGAGGGCTTTTAATGATTTGTTAAATGCTGACATTAAGAAGAAAGTGGTTAGACCCTTACAGATACCTCAGTCTGTAAAATAGATTCTTGTAAATGTTGATCCTCAAACCTACACATCTGTTTACCCTGATGTTCAACCCACCAGCACATCCCAGCCACCACAACAACCATCAGAACATACCACTTCTCAACCTCAACCTACTCAACCCTCCATCAGAACATATTTCAAACCATCACAGACATCTCAACCTTCACCATCAGCACATCCTGTGAGGCCTTCATCTTCCAAACCTAAGAGGACAAAGAGTGTACCTCAGACACGACAGAAGAGAAGGAGGATTGTTCTGAGGGATGAGTCAGACAGTGAGGAACAGGTTCCAGTGTCAGAACCTGTTATTGTAGAAGTTGAGAAGGTCTCTTCTTAGAAGGATACTGGAATTGGGAGTTCTAGGCCCCTAAAAAGGCTTAGAAAGCTAAATTTTGATGATGCAGTTCCTACAGTCTCCTCAAAAGCTAAAAGAATTAAAACATTAGCTAAAAGGCCTGCAGATTCTGGTAAAGGACTGGAAGCAGCAGCTAAGGAAGGGGATTAGGAATCTCTGATCTCACAAGACCATGTTGAAGCTAACAATTCTCCAAGTACTGGTCCAGATCTTCATGCAACTCATCACTCTCCACTTCATGAGCCAGAAATAACTCATATTCCCACACCTCCAGTATCTCCAGTACATGCTGATAACCAGGGGCCAAGTGATGAAATTAACATCCATAACTTAGAAGTGCCTTAGGTTTTGTACTTAGAAGCTCCACCTACTCAAATCACTCCACCAACAACACCACTTCTTGATGCTGATTTCAATCCAGAATTGCCTACAACACCCTCTCTGCATCTAGATACTGAAGATCAGATGTTAGGTGAGCATCAGAATATGGCTGTTGATCAGAACTTAGTTGGAGATCAGCACTTAGAGGATAATGTTGAAGCCTCCATAGCCTCTCATACTATTCCTTTATCAAAGGATGCTGATAATGCTGATTCTATAAGTTCTGATGCTGCTAATGATGAAGTTACTGGTGAAGCTGCTGCTACAAATGTAGATGCTGATGCAACTGGTCCATCTGGACATGCACCTCAACAAACTGTTCATAAAGCTGAGATAGTCAAGAAGTTTGTTACAGGGGAAGTACCAGTACCTTGGAGTGAAACTCCTAGAGGACAGGAGTGGACTAAGGAGTGGAACACAGTTAGTTTTGTTCCTTCTGAAAAGATTCTTGCTGAGCATCTTGCAAAAGCTGATGAAATGCTGATAAATGATGATTTCAAGGCACAGCTGAGAGTTACTGCATTGAGTACAAGGCACCTTCAAGGTCAACACTCAATAACTCATGACAAGGTGAATAAAATTCAAGAAAACTTGATCCAACAAGATATGAATCTGAAACATGAAAAAAAAGGTTTTTTCAACCTACCTTTGACAGAATTGCCAACATTGAGAAAACCCAAGAGAAGCAATAGTCTCAGATTGATGAAATTTTGAAGAATCAAGCTTCTCATCAAAATCAACTCAATGAGATCCAATCCTCAGTGGAATTGTTTGTCTATCTTCTTCTACCCGCTGATGCCAAAAAGGGGGAGAAAGTAAATAAGTCCAAATGCAAACCTATTAAGACACTGAAGGGAAAGGATGATGGGAAAGATGACCGGGGAAACTCTGGAATGGGTGGAGGTCATGATCAAGGTAAAGGTCTTTCATCAAGTAGAACTGGAACCAAAAGTCAAAGAACAAGTTCTGATACTGGGAGAAGAATAACTTCTGATACTGGTAAAAGGATAAGTTATGATGAACATCTGGAACTTGATGAGGAGATTTCAAGACAGTTATTTCTGAAAGAAAATCCAGGAATGGACTTTGAGAGTCTAAAGGAAGAAGAAGCTAGACTTAAGTTAGAAAAAGTCAACTCCAAATCTGAAGCTTCTGTTGTTGAAAAGAACATTCCTAAGGCTAAAGGCATTGTGATAAAAGAAAGGATAAATCCTGAGGCAACTAAGGCCAAATCAAAAATGGAGATAGATCCAAGGTCCAAGGGCAAAGAAGAAGTTGGTGAACCTGTAAAGGTTTATATGCCTACTATGGATGAAGAAATATCTGTTGAAGATGCTAATCTTACTCTGATTTCAAAGAAGATTTCTCAAACAATCTCTGACATGGCTCAAGTTGTTCAGAGTCAAGATATAGTAAGTTCTGATATGACACTGAAGCAAGCAACCTCTGACATAGCTCAAGTTGGCTTGATATCAGAAGATAAGTTAAAGGAAACCTCTGACATTGCTCATGTTAAATCCTCAAAGTTACTCCTACCAGGATTCACCAAAGCTAAACAGACTCAACCTTTGAAGGCTACAGCAAGTGGTTTTGAAGCAAGAGTTGTTACAGGAAAGGAAGCAAGAGATAAATCTGGATTGGGTAGTGCTGATGAAAGAAGAGTACAGAACATAACCAATGATCCAACTTCCTTAAGTGAACCAGGTGTTGGAGCAACTCCTAAAAGATTGAATCGACTTGAATGTGTACAGATGGTTTACCATACCTTCTTGAAAGAACGCATCTTGTTATATTTCATGACAGATGGAAGGGTATACCATATTAGGGAGAATGCTATACCACTAAAGTATTTTGAGGAACTAGAACATGTTCTATTCCTACTTCAAGTGAAGAACAGATAAACAGAAGGTGCTGCAAATTATTTGAAGACTCAAATTCAGAGACAGAAGAAGCTTTATTCTGTAAAGTCTGACAACACATACTGTCCTAAGTACAGAGATCACAAGGGTGATATTGTCGAGATGAAGCCTAACTCTGCTAAGATTATAACTACCTTTCTGGGTTATAAGGCTGTGGAATTCAATCTTGAGTCTGACAAGGCATATTTGATCAGACTAGATCAGGACATAAGAAAAGCTAAAATAAATGATCTCAGGGCTGCTATCTTTCAAATTGGTGAAGATACAGTTGAATTGAAGAATGCTAAAAGGAGGATGATTGATGAACTTAAATATGCTGAGAGATGTTTGTTAAAGAACTATCTCAGAACAACTCCTGTCATCAAAGAGATCGGTAATTGAAGCCAAGTTAAGATCTAAAACTGCTCAAATTCTGATGTGTATACACACTGAAGCTGTTATCAGAAGTTAAAGATGGTAAAGCTTTAAGGACTGTAAGTTGTAGTTATCTAGTCAAATTCTCATGCATTTGTATTTAATGTTTTTGACATCATCAAATATCTGTTAAACTTGTATATTATGCTAATTTACAAGTTGGGGAGATTGTTAGATATATTTGATAATGTCATGTCTAATATGATTTGTGTTTAGTTTTCAGATCTTACTTAAACAGGACAAATCAGTACTTAACTAGAAATCAGCATTTATACTGAAGTCAGAACTTAAGTTGTCAGAACTTAAGTTGTCAGAACTTAAGTTATCAGGACATATTTATCAGAAGATAATATCAGGACTTAAGAAGACTTTCAGATAAGGAAGGCGGCTGATTGAAAGGAAAGAAGATCAAGACAAACGCAAGAAGAGATATGCATGAAGAAGGAATTCTATGAAGAATAGAATACTTGGAAGAAAAGATAACTGATTGATATATTTTAGGAAGAAGAATTATATTCCATATCAATTAGTGATTATCTTGTAACTGTGTAGTATATAAACACAAACATAGGGTTTACACTATATGTGTTATCATTATCGAGAATAATATTCATTGTAACCCTAGAGCTCTCGTGATATTTGTTTATCACTGAGATAGGACAGTTCCATATTCTAACAAAGTTTATTATATTGAATAAAGTCTATTTTATGTTAATTGTGTTCTTTAATTCAATTTGATTATGCTAAACACTGTATTCAACCCCCTTCTACAGTGTGTGTGACCTAACAAGAAGTTTGAGCCTGTGGATTATAAACAGAAATATTTTGAGTTGCTCAAACAAAAGGAAAGGGCTTTCATTACACAAGAAAATGACCGGGCAGCTGATGGTCTGGATGAGGATGAGGATGCCAGCTATGTCAATCTAGCCCTAATGGCCAAGTCTGATGAAACAGAGACAAGTTCTTCAAGTAATCAGGTAATCACAACTAACCTTGCACATTTATCTAAAGCTGAGTGTAATGATGCAATAAATGACGTCTACATAATTATATCATTTACGTGTTACACTTAAGTCTCTTACTAAGGAAAATACTAAAATCAAAGAAAATAATTTGTTTTTAAGTGAGAGGAACAATGTGCTAGAATCTCAGTTTATTGAATTTGAAAAATTGAGAATTGAGTGTAAAATTGCTAAGGATGAATTAACTGAGTCCTTGAAGAAAGAAGAGATCTTGAAGAAGCAACTTGAATGAGAACAGGAGGTGATTAAGGCATGGAAAACATCTATAGATGTTCATGCTCAAATCACCAAAGTTCAAGGTATTGAGTCCTTTTGTGATGCAGCCTGGAAGAAGAATAAGGAGAAGCTAGAATCTAATTTGGTTGAAGGATTGCTAACAGATGTAGACTCGACGGATGATAAGAGTCATCCATCGGATAATCAAAAGGATTATCCGTCGAGTGATATAAACCCTCATCCGTCGGCTGTAAGCAAACCTGTGAGTAAAGCCAAACTTGCCAAGTTAAATGAAAAATATGGATCAGTTTCCAAAAACTTCATTTCAGGAGAATCTAGTCAAGTAAAAAAGGAAAATAAAGTAAATGTTGGTTATCTATCTATCAAGCAATTGAATGACAGACTAGAAAAGATTGAGGTTAAAACATAGGCTAAAAGGAAAAACAATAGAAATGGTAAAGTAGGGATTAACAAGCATAACAACTACACACCTGATAAGTATGCTCCAAGAAAAATCTGTGTTAAGTGTGGAAGTGTAAATCATCTGTCTGTTAATTGCAAAACTGCCATGCCTACTTCCATATATGTGCCACCTCTTTTTCCCAACATGAATGCCATGCCTTCTATGCCTATGAATGCTATGTCTACACATAATATAAATGTACAATTTGCTAATATGCCATTTGCACCTAATCCTTATTATGCTACATTTAGTATGCCTCAAATGCCATTTAGCATGCCCTACTGGAATAATATGTTTACTAATAGCATGCCATTTCCTGTTAATCAAAATGTGCATGATAATTCTGCTGTAATGAGTGGTTTCAAAGGTCCAACTCAAATGACTAAGGATGAATCTGATATCCCCAAGTCAAATGAGATCAAACCTAAGAAACAGAAAAAGAAAGCTAACAAGGCAGGACCCAAGGAAACTTGGGTACCAAAAATCAACTTGATTTGATTTTAATGTGTGCAGGGAAACAGAAAGAATATATGGTACTTGGATATTGGTTGTTCAAGACACATGACTGAAGATTCTACCCTTCTCACAGAGTTCAAGGAGAGAGTTGGCCCAAGTATTACTTTTGGAGATGACAGCAAGGGTTACACTGTGGGATATGGCTTGATTTCAAAAGACAATGTCATCATTGAGGAGGTTACCTTAGTGGATGGTCTCAAGCATAATTTGTTGAGTATCAGCCAGCTATGTGATAAAGGCAAGTCAGTAACCTTCAACTCAGAAGCCTGTGTTGTGACAAATAAGAGAAGCAACAAAGTGGTTCTCACTGGAGTGAGAAAAGTAAATGTGTACCTAGCTGACTTCAACTCATCAAATGCAGAATTTGTTACTCATCTTCTCAGTAAAGCAAGTCAAGATGAAAGTTGGCTATGACACAAGAAGCTATCCCATCTAAACTTCAAGACCATGAATGAACTTGTAAAGAAAGAACTGTTAGTGTTTGTGCCCTAGAGACAACACTATGATGTTTTAGTTTAAGACATTAGGATTATTAATGTTTATGTTCTATCGATTATTCTATTTATAATTTATTAATTCTTAATTTACTGCGATATAAATGTTAGATTAATAAATGTCCTTGGAATATGATATGCAATTCTATATCTCTAAGTACGTGACTTAGAAATGAGATTATGAGAATAGTATCAATATTCCTAAAGGTCCCTAGTCGAATATTATTATTAAGGGACAATAATAATGCATTAAGACTGGTGTGTTTGTTGACTGATGATCATATCTCATTGATCATAGGTATAGTGATACTAAAGTCAAAAACATAGGCAGATGTATATGTACATGGTGCTGGACAGACCCAATGTGAGATTCTAGATGTTTGTTGTGTCATAAGTAATTCTCACAGTGATAATGATGTAATGGTCCTTAGACCTGAAGTCATTATATTTCTATACGATAATTAATATACATTGATTCCATTAAAAGTTATCCTTGACCGGATAATGATAAAAGTGGATATTAGGTATATTATGAATCGTATGAGAAATATGAATGATCTAGATGGCATTTAACCCTCCTATCTTAGGAGTGATATTATTGGCCTCTTGTGTGAGCTAGACTATGAAATGCGTGGCCACACTCAAATGTTGATTTGATATGATAGTCTACTCATTGATCAAGGAAACTTGGATTAAACTATGATGAGGATGACACATAACATGCCTCTAGTTTAATCTATAATATTTGGTTAAAGGGATTATATTACATTGTACATTATTCACAAAAGGTTTAATCGATCACCGATTCAATTATTATTACTTGGGTAGCAAATGATGTATTACTAGATTCTGCTCATTATTTACGATTTTAAATTAGATTTAAAATTTGTTGCCAACGTAATAATAACCTATAGGGTCACACACTAAGAATGCTTGAAGGATTATTTAATTTAAATTGGATTTAAATTATATTAAAGTAATTCGAATTATTTATAATATTAATTAAGTATGACTTAATTAATAGATAAATATTGATATTCGAATTTACTAATATTAATTATGAAATTTATTTGTTAAATAATTAAGTGAGACTTAATTATAATACAAATAGAAATTTCGAATTAATAATAACTCCTAATTAGTTAAGAGTTATAATTTGTTTTTATACTCTCTAAATAATATCTCTTGTGTGGCTGATTTTGCAAGCAAGACTTTTACTAAAACCCTAGCCACCAAGGGAGAAGATGGAGAGAGCGAGAAGAAACGAGTTTGTGCTAGTACACATCCAATCCTTGAGTTCAAGCATTCGTGTGGATAACGATAGAGCGTAGATCGCGAGAGCGGGATGCGTGGTGATTGAACAAGCTTTGGATCTCCATTAGTCAACCAATTGGTAAAGTTTCTTAAGGTAAACAATCTGATCTACGAATTAAATATATGTTTTTCGCATGGATCCTGCGACGGGTTTCAAAAATTCTATTTTTTTTGTTAAATAATTACTGTTTCCGTTGCGTGTATGTGCTCGAAACCCTTCAAGAACTGGTTAGAGGCATTCCTCAAGTGGAGTTTTCTAAGGATGGACTGTGTGATGCTTGCCAAAAGGGAAGGCAAATTAAAGCATCATTCAGAAAGAAGCTTGATTCAATAATTGAAGAACCTTTGCAACTGCTACACATGGATTTGTTTGGACCAGTCAATGTGTTATCCATCTCAAGGAAAAGATTTTGCCTAGTAATTGTAGATGATTTCTCAAAGTTCTCTTGGACATATTTCCTTAAGTCCAAAGATGAGGCTAGTGAAATCATCATCAATCACATAAGGCAAGTCAACAATCATCCTGATTTCAAAGTTAGAAGAATCAGGAGTGACAATGGAACTGAGTTCAAGAATTCTGTCATGAGAGCATTTTGTGAAGAAAATGGGATTTTGCATGAGTTTTCAGCAGCAAGAACTCCACAACAAAATGGAGTAGTAGAAAGAAAGAACATATCACTAATTGAAGCTGCAAGGACAATGCTTGAAGAATCTAAGTTACCAACATATTTTTGGGCTGAAGCTGTGAATACTGCATGCTACACTCAGAATATTTCTCTGGTCAATCAAGTAAAATGCATGACTCCCAATCAATTGTTCAAGAACAAGAAGCCAACTCTAAATTTTCTTCATGTCTTTGGCTTCAAATGTTATATCTTGAGAAATCAAACTGATCAGAATGGGAAGTTTGATGCTAAGCAGATAAAGGAATTTTTGTTGGATATGTTGTTGGTAATGCATATAGAGTCTATAATCTGAAAACCAACATTGTTGTGGAATCAATACATGTTGTGTTTGATGATAAAAAGATTGAAGGACTGCAAGATGGAGATCATTATGAGAGCCTCAAATTTGACAATGTGGAGATGGTTAGTGATGACAGTGATGATGAAATTGATCAAGAAACGGTATCAAAGGATAATGCAGAAAAATCCACTACCAATGAAGCACAAAATTCTACATCTGTCGAGTTGTAAATTGCTTCATCTGTCGGGAGACAATCTGCTTTATCCGTCGGGAGACAACCAGCTTCATCCGTCAGTACTCAAAATTCACCATCCGTCGGGTCATCAAAAAAAGCTGAAAGTCAGAATAGATCACTTACAGAAAGTTCTCCTTTCTCAAATCAAAGATCTATAAACTTAGGGGGAGTTTCTAATAATTAAAACTCTATCACATATCAAGACAATAATGAGGCCTCTTCATCTAGAGCTAATCTACCTCAACAAAGGAAATGGACAAAGGATCACCCCTTTGAGCTTATTATTGGTGATGTATCTTCTAGAATTCAAACAAGGAGAGCAACTCAAGAAGAAATGTCTATATAGCAGCTTCCTCTCTAAGGAAGAACCAAAGAAGGTAGAAGAAGCTTTGTTGGATCCTGATTGGATTTTAGCTATGTAGGAGGAGCTAAACCAATTTGAAAGGAATAAGGTATGGAAGCTGGTGCCCAAGCCTAAAGGGAAGAATTCAATAGACACCAAATGGGTATTCAGAAACAAGATGGATGAAAATGGCATAGTAGTCAGGAACAAAGCTAGATTGGTTGCTAAGGGCTACTGTCAACAAGAAGGAATAGATTTTGATGAAACTTTTGCTCCTGTTGCAAGACTTGAAGCCATCAAAATTTTCTTAGCCTATGCAGCCCATGCCAATTTCAAGGTCTATCAAATGGATGTCAAAAATGCCTTTCTGAATGGAGATTTGGAGGAGGAAGTCTATGTCAGTCAACCTCCTGGTTTTGAAGATCCAAATTTTCCAGAATATGTCTACTATCTTTTGAAAGCACTTTATAGACTGAAGCAAGCACCTAGAGCCTGGTATGACACTTTGTCAAAGTTTCTTGTAGAGAATCACTTCACTAGAGGTACTGTAGACAAAACTTTATTCTTTAGAAATGTTAATGGCTCTAGTATACTTGTTCAAATTTATGTAGATGACATTATTTTTGGCTCTATAGATGAAAAACTTCGCAAAAAGTTTTCCAAATTGATGCAAAGTAAGTATAAAATGAGCATGATGGGAGAACTAACTTACTTTCTTGGTTTACAAGTTAAGCAAGTCAGTGATGGAATATTCATAAGTCAAACTAAATACATTTATGATCTTTTAAAGAAGTTTGATCTAATAGATTGCACATCTGCAAAAACTCCCATGGCCACTGAAACTAAGCTTGAATTAAACACTATTGAAAAGTCTGTGGATATTTCAAGCTATAGGGGCATGGTTGGCTCACTTCTGTACTTAACAGCTAGTATGCCAGATATAATGTTTGCTACATGTCTTTGTGTTAGATTTCAGGCTGATCCTAGAGAATATTACTTAGTAGCTATTAAGAGAATTTTCAGATATCTCAAGGGTACACCAAAACTTGGCATTTGGTACCCTAGAGATTCTGGTTTTGATCTAACTGGTTATTCAGATGCAGACTATGCAGATTGTAGAATTGATAGAAAAAGTACAACAGGAACCTGTCAATTTTTAGGAAACAAGCTTGTGTCATGGTTCAGTAAAAAGCAAAATTCAATTTCTACTTCTACAGCTGAAGCTGAATATATTGCTGCTGGCAGTTGCTGTGCACAGATTTTGTGGATGAAAAACCAATTGCTAGACTATGGTCTGCAAGTTGAAAGGATTCCTATTTTCTATGATAACACAAGTGCAATTGCCATCACTGAAAATCCAATACAGCATTCAAGAACAAAGCACATAGACATCAAGTACCACTTTATAAGGCAACATGTAATGAATGGTACTGTGGAACTACATTTTGTTCCAAGTGAAAAGCAGCTTGCAGATATATTTACCAAGCCACTGGATGAATCCACCTTTTCAAGGTTGGTAAGTGAATTAGGTATGCTTAATTACTCTTGAATCTTTACAGATAATTTGCAAGTTATAATGAAGCCAAAAATCTAATTGATTTTTCAGTCTTGGATGAAATTTTGGCTAAGTCAAAATTTACATCTCGACGGATGATCATTATCCATCGAGTTTGATCATCCGTCGGTATACTATTTGTTAATAAAATCAATTATTTTTCTGGAATATTTTATGACTCGACGAATAATTGATTTATCCTCATCCGTAGAATTGTCTTATTTTTAGCCGTTGATTCTCTGAACATTATCCATCAAGTATACTTACAGTTTGTAAGCATAACACGACGTAAAATTAATGGAATTCTTACAGTTTATTTTTTTTAACGGCTATTTTGGGCAATTTTTATTGGTCACTTTATTTTACTTTATTATTTTTTACAGTTATTTTTTGAGAGAGTATAAAAGCATAATTCATTTCCATTGCTTTACTTTTTATCATTCTCAAATCATCTGCTCTAACTTCTCTCTTTCTCAAAAGCACTTACTCTCTCTCTCTACAAGTTCTTACTCTCTAATAATGGCACCAGTCGTCAAGATAATGTCTCAAACTGAATTTATCTATGAGAAGAACAACTTCACTGCTCTTGTGAACAAGGGGATTCAATAGTCTGGCGACTACCACAAGATGATGGATTTTGTGAAGAACTGCAAACTCAACTATGCCATGCCGGAATCACCCACCATATACTGTGAAGTTGTTGAAGAGATGTGGATGAATGCAACATACAACTCAACTGATAAGACTATCACTTTCACCATTAAAGGTAAGGAATTATGTGTTAATAGTGACATTATTAAAGCATGTTTCAAAATTCCTGATAATACTGTAACTTCACCACACACAGACACTGACATTATTAATATGCTTAACTCCATGGGCTATGCACTCTCTACTTCTAAATTAAGTGAAATTAGGAGGTTGGGTCTTAGGAAGGAATGGAGTTATTTATGTGATGTAGTTACTAAGGCATTTTCTGGTAAAATCAGTAATTTTGATTCAGTTAATATCTCTATGCTTAACATGCTTTACATGCTTGTAACTGATAAATTTTTCAACTTTAGTGATCTTGTTATAATTGAGTTGGGGTTTAAATTAGGGGAGCTAAATAAGAGGGGTAAAAATGTTTACTATGCTAGATTTTTAATGATGATAACTAACCACCTCTCTGAGGATATTGTGCTTGAGAACCCAACCAATAAATTAGATTGTTGGGTTCAAGAAAGGAGAATCATTGCAGATTTGAATAGGGCAAACCATCTCAAAGAGGTGCCACTCTTCTATTTTCCTGTTATGGAGGCACCTCAGGTAAGTGAGGTAAGTTCATCTGTCTCTATTCTTCCAGTCTCACACACTTCTTTGTATTCTAGTGCAGCTATGACAACTGTGTCATTGACCCAACAGTTGCCTACCCAAGCTACCAAACCCAAAATTTCAAAAACCAAGACAAGGAAAGCCCCCTCTGGTGTCTCTCAAAAGATGCTAGTTGTAAAATCCACCAAACCAAAAGAGGGGAGTGTGAAGGTGGGTAAGAAAGGTGAGGGACAGGGTGAACATCAAAGAAACCCTAAGGATAAGGTTGGAGAGGTGAGTGTTTCCCAGCCTAGCCACACTGTAGTTTCCCAACAAACTGCAGTGCTTAATAAGGATATAAGCTCATTTCTAGTTGCATCCTCCCAAAAGGATGTGACTATTGAATAAAGCTCTCAACCAAGAGCACAGGCCAAAAGGGTAAGGGACACAAGCTCACCCCAAACCTATACTAGAAAGAAGAAACCAAAGACCCTTGGGGATACACACGGCTCACACACTGTGCAAACTGGTGCTAAAAACACAGTCACTGCACCTTCTCAAATTCAGTTTGATGTGGCTCCAACAAGTGTGGAGTCACAGCCAAAATCTCTAACAATTGAAGCCCCTGAAACACCAAACTCTCCTACACACTCCTTGGATGTTGACATGATAAATACATTACTTCCAAATTCTCCATCTTTAACTCTCTTGGAGAAGCCAAAAATCCAAGCAAGTGAGCATCATATTTTAGATGATTTGTTGGCTCACTTGCCATTTCTTTCTGAGACTGTGAGATATCTGTGCCAAAATTTTCATCAATCTGCACAGAGTCTACAATAGTCTCCACTCCAAACTCATTTATTTCTACTCTCTCGATGGATATTGTTCATCTGTCGAGTAGTGATTGTATCCCGACGGATAAGCTTAACAGCAGTTATCCGTCGGATAGTCAAACTGCTAACCCGACGGATATCCTTTATCCGTCGAGTGTCTCTGCACGGCTTCAAATTTCATCAATTATCACAAGTGCAGAAGACTTAGTGGTAGTACAATCACTCCTAGGATTGAGGGAAGGGAGTGAAATGAGTGAGAGTCTGGGTTGCTCCCAGGATAAAGGAGAGGAAAAGAGTGAACAAACGCAATCCATTTCTTCAGGATTGGCAAAAGTAAGTGTGTGGAGTCCCACCTTAGATGGTGAAGCTGAGGGTGTGAGGGTGGGGAGCCAAGGTGAGACCTTGATGCAACAAAAGTGAGATCAAGAGAGAAATGCAGGTACATGAGTGATAAGGGTGGAAACCATTGCAAGTCAGTCAATGAGTGTCAATGATGCAGAAATGAAAAGGCTATTTCAGCAAGAATATCAAGCTGTTATAGATTTCATTTCCCTGGATGCTGAGACATTTACTCACCCTGTGACAGCTTACCAAACTCTAGCTGTACAGGGCAATGAGGAGGCTAAAAGATTGCTAAACTTGGTGCATACAACACAATCTTTACAAAGAGCAAAGGATGCAATCACTGTTATGCCTTCCAACATTGGCAGTGATTTGGAACTGGATGAGACTTCTTTTGGGGATGATGGTGGTGATGGTGAGGAAGATAGCATGGACATAGGGGGAGATGCAGATATTCCTTCCTGGATGCTCACAAAAGAATGCTCCTACTCACATCTCCAATCAACACTTTTCAAGCTGATTCATGACACCCAAGCAGCCATTCAGGCATTTTCCAATGCTAGCACAAAGCAACTACTCAAAGCACATCTTGAAGCACTCCAGCTGCATAAGATTCAAGCCCTCCAACACAGTCAGAGTGTGGATACCATCAAGCAGGAAATTTTAAAGTCAAGCAGGATGTTATAGAAAGGATGGATGCTAGACTCCCTACAACCACAATGACTGAAATTGCTCACAAACTAAGGAAGGAGGCTGATCTAAACAGGAAAGTTGAGGCCATGGACTCAAGACTATCTGCTGTAGAGAAGTCAATGGCCAAGATACTAAACAATTAAGAAGCTCAGACTGCATTACTCCAACAATTGGTGGCAGCTCAACTCCCTCCCACACAACTTGATGATAACAAAAAGGGGGAGAAAGGATCAAGTGAGGGGGAGAAACAGCATAACATTCAAGTCAGTAAAGTAATTATGCCTACAAATACTTTCACCAAGCCACCAATAACAAACAGTATTGATCTAATAAATGAAGCAGCAACCACATTGAGAGCAGCTGAAAAGAAGCAGTTGAGTCCAATCAACTGGGAGAAAATTGATGAGGATATACAAAAGAGATTTGGGTTAGTAAAGGAGCCAGAAAAATCAGCCATTCATCACTCTAAAGTCAGGCAAATATCTGTGAATGAAATGAGCATGAAGAATCTGGAAAGAGGACAACCATCTTGCATCAAATCTCCAAAGGCTAAGCAAATTTTGAAGCCAAGGGTGGACTATCCAAAATCTTCACTAAAGAACCCCTTGGACACAGTGTATGAGACATGAAAGCCTGATGAAAAGAAGCTGTTGGCCATTTTTATAGCATTCTACAAGGATCCAACTGATTCAGCATTGAAAAGAAGAATTGCTAAAGTTTTCAGGAATGGTAAGGAAATTTCTGTGGTGGTTGGACATCCTCAATTTGCTGAAGCAAAAAGAGAAGAAAAGGCAAGATTGAAGCAAGAAAAGAAGCAAGCTGCTCTAGATGCTAAAAAGGTCAAACAAAAGAAGGAGCACGCTGCTATCTTGGCCAAGCTACAAGCTGTGAAACCTACACAACAAGTTTCTGCACAACCATCTGAAACAGTTGAATCTCAAGATCAAGAAATGCAAAATGCACCTCCATAGACAAAGAAGCCAAGGTACAAGCAAAGAATCAAGAGAAAATTGGACTTCAGTGATGAGGAGATGGAAGGGTACTTTCCCAAAGAGTCTACATCTGCAACAACTCAAACATCCATGCCCTCTGTGGCACATGGAAAATTTAAGATAGATCCATCCAAGAACTTTCATGGTGAACCTATCATTCCAAAGGATGAGCCAATAGACTGGGATAGTCTACCAATACCTGAACTCAATCTACCTCAATTCATGAAGCCAAAGAAGACAAAGACCAGAGCAGTAAAGAAAGTGAAGCCCTCAACTCTCAGATCCAAATCCCTAACCAAAGCCCAAACCAAAGTCAACAAGGGAGACATAATGTACATCTGTGACATCAAGGAATTCTCAGATTTAAACCTCTATCTAGATGAACTGGAAGAAGTTAGAGGGATTGATGCTTACAGGAATCTACCTGAAAGGTTAGTATTCAAGTACAAGGGGGGAAAAGAGATACAGTGGCCACTTCACAGGATCCTTCAAGAAAGCCAATTTATGCTGATAAAGGTTTATTCATCCTTCAAGAAGAACTTTGGATTCAATGTGACAGCTAGAAGACTTGTTCTAAAGAAGATTGAAGAACTGAGGAGTATTAGAGGCAAAGATGCACTCCCAAAGACTCTAACTATTCCTTACACGGGGAGTAGAGTGCATCTAAGGCCCTACCGGCTGATGGAATTTATGGATAATAAAAGAGTTAGAAGATTCTTCAGATTAGAAGACCAATTGAGCATCTCTAGCAATGAGACTCTTTTGGAAATGCAATAAATGCTAAATCTCTCAGAATCTGATGAACTGGAATTCCACAGACAACTCCAAAATCAGATAGAAGAAAACAACAGAAAGCTTGGAAAGAGATCCAGATCTTCAAGGAAATTGATTAATCTGCTCAGGCTAGAGGAGCACCTTGAAAATGACTGTGAGCAAATCTTTGTACATTTTATTAATTGAAGCACTTAATAGTTTTATCTACTTCCATTTAAATTTGTATTTTTAGGGTGTTTTGTTATCATCAAGTTTCTCTTAATTTATGGCTACAATTCTAGTAGACATAAATTGGGGGAGATTGTTATGAATATGTTGTGAACTTGATGATTTCATTAACAAAACACCTTAGTAGATTTAACTTAGTGAAAAATGTAGCACTCGGCGGATAAGGAATATAGTCCCGACGGATGACTCAATATAGTCCCGACGGATGATGATTTATTATCCATCGAGTGAGTAGCTTATGTAACAATAAGTCATGTAGCAAATTTCTGCAAACACCTTTGTTTAGATTCTATAGTAGCATATAAGTCATGTTGACTTTAATTAGATATGCAGAATAGGTTGATTAATTGTGCATAGATGATGTCTTGTAATTCTGCATAAATGAAATAAAGTCAAGTTCCAGAAAGCTACCCGACGGATGATCAACAATGCTACTCGACGGATGATCAACAAGGCAACCCGACGGATGATCATGTACCCGACGGATAATCAATTCAAACATCGGTTGACAGTGACAACACAGTCACATGCGTCGAGTGTATGTAAAAGGAATGTGGAAGCCTATTCAACTGGGTTTTTTAGAACAAAGAAGCATTGCCATTTTCAAGCTATTATGAAGATATTCAAAGATGCTGGAATAGAGTAATGAAGTAGCGTAGTATTAGACTTGATAGGTTTTGTTTTATTATCTTTTCTTATTACTGTGTAATCTTGGTGATATATAAACCAAGATTAGCAATTAGAACAAAATGAAGACTAAGCAAGTAAATTTTTAGAGAAATATTTGTAAGTTGTATTCTTAGCATTTCTCTGTAAGTTTAGTTGTTCTTATTGTGTAAGAAGCTATGAGCTATTCAAGCTTCACAGAGTTCTCTCGATATATATATATATGGTGGATACTTTCTAATCCACCAGAAAGTTTTAAAAACTTGTATTTTTATTACTTTATATTTTGATTCATATTTAACTTGTTATTCCGCACTTTGCAAATCAAAACACTGTCATATATATCTTAAGTTAGAACATTTTATATTTTTGAAAAAGGTTCAAGAATTCCATTCAACCCCCCTTCTGTAATTCTTGCTACATTGTTAGGGACTAACATCTCTGTTTAAATATATCTCAACTTTGTAGGAGACAGAGCTGCTGGGTTGACTTTAGAACCTTCCTTATGTGGTGCACTAAGGCACTTTCTCCCTCACGCTCATTCATACTTCATTTTAGTGGTAAGAGATTGTTGGTTGGTTATGTTTCTGTGTTTTTCTTTACAGTCTGGGATAGAAGTTGTGGGTGTTCAACCTTATGACTATCAAATGAAAGAAGGCCATTAAAGGCTGAACCTGTATCATAGAGCATATGGCAATATAGAGATAAAATGCACTTAAGATCTATAATGAATGAAAATTATGCATTTAATCTTTTGAGAGAAATGATGTACAATAGTGATTTCAAAATGATTTAAATGAAATAAGCAATCACTAAAGTAGAAAGAAGTTTGATTTTCTCCTAAAACTGTTCGAGTGCACAATTTTGTTTTTATTCCTAAAAAGATAAATGATTTGATAAGACACAGACTGATGACCTAGTAGTATTAAGATGAGAAAGAAAGATTTTGTCTTTCAATATGAATGAGTTTTTGTAAAAGCATTGATCACTTAGGGTAAAGTCTAAGCAATTCTCATTCACGTCAAAAGCTCCATAATCTATCTTTATAAAACTATTACCAACAACATTGTTTATTGATAAATAATCTTAATAAGAATGATTATGCTGCTGATTTCAAATTGTAGTGAATCTGTCAGATATAGCAACTCATATAAATTCATTAGAACTTAAAATCTCACAATTATCTGCAACAAAATATTAACAACATATCATTGACTGATACTTGTCAAGTACTTTAGATACCAATAATTATGTTGCATCCTATTTTAAATATTAAAATAAGATATCAATGAATTGAATACCAGTTATCTATCAAAAAGATATCAGCATTCAATTTCACATATCATACAATTGTTAACTCCTAACAACTGTTGTATCTCAAACAATATTGGTTCGATAAATAAAGCAACATTTACCAATATTGTCTTGTTTGCAATCTTAGAAAATATTTTAAGTTCCATATACTTTGATCCATTGAGTATTGCTTCTATTATCAAAGTGTTTAGAAATTTTCAAATAAGTATAAAAATTATTCTAACTTGACAACATATGGTTACTTCTAATAAAACAATCAAACATTTTAACCATAGTTGTACTTACGAAAAAATTCTACACTTTCTATATTAGTATAAGTGACTGAAGATAAGCATTGATTACTTAGATGAGTTCTAAGTAATGTCACAAATACTAATACTTCACAATTAGTTCATAGTTAAACTCTTAACTAAATATCATTAACTGATATAAATCAAGAATTAGCATACAACTAATCATGTTACAAACATGGTTCTGATTTCAGTGAATTCTTGAGATGTGAACATTGTTAAATTCACTAAAACCAAAATCTCATAATTAACTTATAACACACAAGTCACAATCAATATACTAGATATCAATTGTCGACAGATTTAGTTATAATCAATCATGCTGCTTAGTTATTTTAAGTTAGTTTGGATTATGGAGCAAATAAAATCATTGAATTGCTTCAATTTCCATAATCCAAACTACCCAAAATAAATATTAAATAAATAAATACTAAATATCTATGAGTTGGATAATAGCACTTAAATATTTATAATTTTAGAAATACTTTCTAAGCATATAAAATATTGAGAGTTTTATACACATAACTTAGAAAATACTTCAACTTTCAATATCATTGATTTTAGAAATAAGCATTGATTACTCAGAACAAAAATTCTAAATAATATCACTAATACTAAAAGTATCACAATTATTCGTACAAGATACAAATAACTATGCTACATATTATTTTAACCTAATTTAAATTATGAGACTGATATGGAATAGAATTGTCTACAGTCATAATTTAAATCAATTAAAATAATATTCAAACTTAATGCTATAATACTTAACTACCACAAATATATATGACATTGTAATCATGATAATCAAGATAGTAGCACTAAGTACGAGGTACTGGATTACTGATAAATTCACAAGTCTTTTAAATATTGAAGATTTAATACTTGTGAACTTATATTAAGAATTCCTTATAAATGGAATTTCCAAATAATGTGCAATGAATGATATCCCACACTTACAAACCAGTCTTGAAAAATTAACTTTATCAAGTGATTTAATAAATATTTATGTCAGTAACTCTTTGACTAAATGACATGCTCTCTAAATAAATGATACCTGGTGTGAAGGTGCCTTGTCATAGAGTGTTCCACAAAGTTGTTGGATTTGAAGTTATTTCTTATCGTAACAAGTAATCAATCTTCTTCCACGAAGTTGACAGCTTCCTGAGATGCTTCTCCTGTCACTCTTACAACCTGTGTAATCTATATCTATATAGCCAAACATGTTAAGCACAATATCTTTAGGGTACTTTACTCCAAGAGTTGATAGTCCCTTAAGATATCTAATAATCTTTTTAATAGCTATAAGATTGGATTCTCTAGGATCTACTTAAAACCTTGCACTTTAGCATCTTGAGAATATTACATGTTGTCTATTAGCATTTGTGTAAAAGAGTTAGCTCGTCATACCTCTATAGCTTATCATTTTACCTGAGTTGCACTGATCAGGCTTTAGTGGTTTCAGTTGGTAAGTAGTCTTGGCATGTTCAGAATCTTCCAAATTTTGCATCTTCAAAAGATCCTTAACTTACTTGTATTGCCATCATTCTTTTGGTTTACTTGTGCTCCTAAAAGAATTGTTCTTTTGGCTTGCTTGAGCTCCTAAAAGAATTATTCTAATGGCTTGCTTAAAGTAATCCCAAAAAGAATTGTAACTTATCCAACATGCTCCTCCATACCTACTCTATAATTACTTAGCAAATAATCTTGCACAAGTTTTTGTTAGTAGACCAACATATAACATTATCATTATATCACTGCACATATAAAACAATATGTTTGTGCCTAGTGATAAGAGAGTTATTAATATAACGACTCTACTAGTTCATATTATATTGTAACTTCAGTTAGAGTGCCATACCATATCATTGTCGATTGCTTGAGTAGTATACTAGTTCATACCAACCTGAAGTGAGATTGTGAAGAAGAGATATACATTGTCCAATGGATCTGCAACTGCAAAGTCCATGAACTGTGGTGCATTGACTTCCTCTTTTGACTCACCAACCAGGAGTGCACTTGTACACATCTACTAGAGTCCAATTACAAGTGTAATGTGCATCAGGTGCCTGATATATTGTAATATCCTCAAGTCTCGTCACTGGTGCTTTCTGTTAGTGCCTGCTTCCAGATAATAACCTAGCATCCAGTTTGGCCTTGTCCCTCGTAACAATGCCATTGTTATCCAGTTTGACTTCTGGGTATCCTTATACCAATTATAATATTGTCATTTGGTTTGGATACTAGCTTCCCTACAATCTGCTAGCTGACTGATTGAGTTCATCTTGCTTTGTAATCACCCAATCAATCCGGATCTATCAGAGCTTCTGTAACTTTCTTAGTTTCTTCCTTAGATAGAAAACTAGAGAGATACTCATTCATACTCAGTAGCCCTGCTAATCATTACTCCACTATCTGAATCACTTAAGAACTAGACTCTGGGAATAATATTAATATCAAACCCTTTGTCTCAGCAGATATGTTCTTGCAGTGTTCTCTTGATTTTCAATGTGGTGTTGTATCTGACTAGTTGATCCTTCTATTGCTCCCCCTAAGCTGTTGCTGGGATTTTTTGAAAATCCTTAACCTTGCTGAATGGCTTCATTGATGAAATGAGTTGTGTTATACACTGCCATTCCACTGCTTGGATATGAATCATCAATACCACAAATTTCACCTATAACAGCTTGGAGCATGGAGTTGTTGAACTGTGCACTTAGAATTTCAATCATCTTTTGTTGATCAACCACAAATGCCCTATAGGTTGTAGACTCCACTGAGTAGCCATGAAAAATATCCTAACAAGTCTTAGCTGCAAATGCCAAGATCTTCAAACAACTGAAAATATTTCAATATTTGCTTCTGTAGAACATTCTCTCCAAACACTTTTAGGTTATCCAGTGTTTACTTATGTTGGCCATTAACTGATTAGTGGTCTTCATGTATACATCCAGATCAAGGCTTGATCTTACTTGTTGCAAACTGTTTTAACTGCTCCGGCCCTTTGGTATTTAGAAAGTCTTGACTAGATTGACGTTGTCCTTGTTGCTTTAATCAAGTTCAGGTTCTTTCTTTGTACCACTCCATTATGACACGGAGATCCCAGTGCTGAATTTATCTCAAAATGTACTTGATGTTACAGATATTAATTAGAACTGCTTCTTGAATTCAGTCCCATTGTTTGACCACAAGATCATTTCTTTTACAGTTGCTTCCAACTTGATCTTCTTTGATGTGATCAATCACCATCTGTGATGTCTTGTCTTGAGAACGCACGAACAACAACTTTGTTTGATAAGAGTAGTCAACCACCATCACTGAGGTATATCTTTACTTTAATGTGATGTTGTCTTTGACTTCTCTTTCTGACATGCCTCACATTTATCATCTTCTAAATTCCAGATGAGACAGTCCTCTCACTAACCACTTTTCACAAAAGAGTTTCTTGAGTTGATGTTCAAGGGTGAGAGCTTCTAATGACATAGCTAAACTTTTGGCAGATGAAGCTTTACAGTAGAAACCATTGACTTCACCTTTACAGAGATTCTAGTCTAGCCACGAGCATTTCCTTTCCTTACTCTAAGAAGAGCAAGCTTCTCAATCTTCCTGCTCCAGATGAGACACTAATCCTTCATTGAATTGACATTTTGTCCTTTGATGCAGAACTGTCTGATAAGAGGATTTGTGCCTTGATTCTCTAGCAAAAAGTTGCTTCAACTGTTATCAATGACTCAAATAATTAGTTGTTATCAGTGATAGCAATTTTTGAGTCCATGATGACATCCCTTTTCTGTATAGCTTGTCCCGTAATGAAAATCTTTGTTGTCATCTTCAAAGATTATTGACGGAATAGCTTTTATCAATCACATTTAATTGTGAGGCTCTTTATTTGATCATATGCCTTGGGTATGAATTACCAAGAATACAAATGAATCAATTGACCTGTTATGTCTTACACTCACATATGGATTAACAGTTCCTGGTACCCAACTTATCAGTTTAGGTCCAGTTGGATTATAGATTTTATTATAAGCAGAGATAACAACAGCTACAACATTATCAAGCTAATTCTTATCTTGGACTGGTCATTTTCTCCATTTAGATACCCTTGACAGATTTGTCTTAGGCTAGGGGATAAATGGTTCCAACCTTACATAAGGAGGACTAGCAGTCTTTTCCCTAATGTAATCCTAAACATACTTTTTCAATAACTAATGCAAGTACTAAGAGATGCATTCATGGTATTGAAATAAGCAAGCATTGAAATAGGAGTACATGGCATTCATTCAGAAATATTACGCATAAGAATTAAGCAAGACATACATGATCTGGAACAAATAGAATTAACAATTAAATCACTAATTCTATCTAGTCTAATCATGTTGATAAATCTCATCTAGCTATCTCAATCCAATAATAAAGTAATACATCTTAACAAACAATTCAGATCAAATGAATAAACCACAATGTATTAGGATATAGAAGATAAGCATAAACAAAGGTCTTATATGCTGGAAAAACATATACCTCACTAAAGCAATTAATCATGTTCAACAAATATTCAAACACATATTTAAGATCATTTAAAGTAACATGCACAGGTTAAACATCAAACCTAGTTACCAGAAAAAAAATCTAGTGAACTAGTACAACATTATCTATGTGTGATGCTATCATGCTTGTGCGAGTGTTAAACATTTAAACAATATGATCTTAACATGCATTGAACATTGAAAACAAAATATTGCAGTGGTTCAAGAAATTGAAACCTGAGATATGTGAGTTGGATCACCTTTAGAGATTGCTATGAAAGCAAGATATTAATGATTTTCGTCATCTGATCCGTCCCAACTCTTTCCCGTGCACTATAAGTTTTGACTGGCTGCTTCCCTAAGAAAACATTATACCTTTGTCTCAACTCTTCAACTGAATCCCTACTCATCCTTATTTGTCAAGCTTCTTGTTCTGTTGTAGCAAAACCCCTGATAGTTACTTGATACATATTGCTTGTCAAACCTGTAACTATCAAATCTTGTTTATGTCCCAACCTCAGTCTGTAATCACCTCTTGAACTGAATCTATAAGAATCTCTGCTTCGGAATAGATAGGCTTGATCCTTGGATATAGCTTATGTACTCCTTGTGAATCTGATGCGACTGAACTTCCCTGACAGGTGAAACACTGCCCTGATGTACAGTCCCTCAAGTACTTCTACCTGAGCTTCCTCTGATTCAGCTATCAATAACTCTTACATTATGTCCAGAGGTTCCAACTTTACTACCTGTAACTGAGATATTTGTTTGTCCCCACAATTCTCTCTGACCTCCTCAATTCCTGCCTATTTGATCTCATTAATTCCCTGATAAATGTAGCATTGGTACAAATCACTGTGTGACTGTATAATCTGGAATCATACGGTTGTCTTAAAATCTCCGAGAAAAATTGTACCCGTAGAAATTTCATTCATTTCTTGCGTCTGAAAACCCAATCGTATCCTATGGAGTAAGCCTTTGAGGAAGATCCACAATTTTCGTCTGTAGGTCTTGAAATCAGTTCCATTGGAGTAAGAAAACCATTATCTATAATTTCCATGTTCGGGAATTTTCCGTCAGAATAGCACATGGTCTTCGTTTTCTTCGAAAGATTAAAATCCACTTTAAAAGCCCGGAGAAATCCTGAGTCTACCAATCCTTGAGTACCATTAATTTAATATTTAAGAGAAATTTAAATTTCTAATATTTTTAAGTTTCTTAGAAAATAAATTAATCAAAAATAAATAATTACGAGAAAATTAATTTTCAAGAATTTCGAATTTTCTTAAAAATTAAATCAAACGTAAATTATTATTTAAGAAAAAATTAAATTTAAGAATTTTAAATTTTATTGGAAAAATAAATAAATCAGAATTAATTAATTAAGGGTTAAAAAAATTGAAGCGTTTCTCTGGCGATCATCTGTATTGCGACCTCTTGTTAGCTGTTGTAAGTTCTCGCGCCTTAGTTTTAATCTGAGAGGCGACTAGAGTAATACTGCAATACATGTGCGCCGTTTTTACTCTATGGCGACTGCCTTGCTGTGGCGATCAAAGCAAGTCACAACACAATTTTCTGTGGCGTCCTCTTTGATAAGTGGTATTTTATACCACTTAGAACGTCTTATAATAGCTTAAATTGGTGTCTTGAAATCAAGTATTTTGTGTATTTGATGCGTTTTTCTAGTGTTTGTGCATTTCAGGGTATTAGTTGCATTTCGGGGGAGAATTCATCAAAAATAAGCCTTGGCATGTGTTCAGCATTGCAAGTGGGAAGAGAGGAGCATATTACAGCGAAGAAACGGAGCAATCAGACAAAAATTCCAGAAAGGGTCTGAGCGCCCGCTCAGCATAGCTGAGCGCCCGCTCAGCATAGCTGAGCGCCCGCTCAGCATAGCTGAGCGGCCGCGCAGGGTCGAGAAATCAGATTTATTATTTTAGACTCCTATTTCTGTTTGGCTTCCAACTTCTGTGTAATCTGAGTTTTATGGGACTCATATATAAGTAGATTTCAGAGACATTTCACGTGTGTTGGATCGTTGTATTAATTGAGGAGCGAAGGAGATAAGGAAGAAGACCGTTTTAGCACACCGCAACGAAGAGGAAGCATATTTTCTGTGATTCTTTATTTCGTTATAACGTTGGAAGCTAGTTTTCTTTGCTTTGAACCTATTACTCTTGTGACGTACTCTGGTTTAATACAGTTAGTTTAGTTATTATTCTTTTGTGTTTATTTTATCATGTTTTCATATGAACCCATGATGACGATAAGTGCTAACGTCCCGGACATCTGCAACGTCCCCCCACTGTTTTCATTTTCAGGTCCCATATTGAATCTAAAATAGATCTGGTCTAATCGTGATTATGGGGTCATAACGGATTTACTATGGAATTCTTTAGTTAGTTGTTAATACCTTAGTGTGTGATGATTGTATGATATCTAGTATTGGTTGTGCGTATTCGTATTATGTGCGTCGCGAATATATAAGATAGCATGTTAATCTCTTGTGAAGCGATGGTGGATCTTGAGATTTAGAACTTGCCATGCTAGCATAGGTTCATGTACGATGTTGCATGATTAGTGGGTAACTCTAACCATTTTATTCGCCCTGTGTAATCAAAAGGAATAACTTGTTCTTAAATCATTATGTTGTCAATTTCTGTAGACATATAGGGACTCAACATAATTGATGCCTATTCAACTTATATCTTAATTTTGGATGTTTGGTAGAATGGTATTAGTACAATGAAAGTTGGCTTTTATCAGTTTCGTGTTATTCGATTAATATCATCACTGTTGCAGGCTAAGGGTAATAATAATGACTATTGAAGAAAGTAGTAATGAAGTTGTGATCTCATGAGTGTTTTAATATTGTTAATTCAAAGTGTTAATTAAGTGGTTAATTTTAGTAGTTAATTGTAATTAATAATTAGTTAATCAAATCTAAGTATTATTGTCTTAACATTGAGGAGTAATCATACATTGGTGAGTGAGTTTAATTGAACATAATTAGTCTGAATCTCTATGGGAACGAACTAGAAAGTATTCTATATTACTTGCGAACGCGTATACTTACGTGTATTATTAGCGCGTGTTTTCGCCTTAACAAGTTTTTGGCGCCGTTGCTGGGGACTCGGCGTATTTGTTTAGTTTCTGTACTTACCATCATTGGTCGTTAGGACTCAGTGATTAAGACGTGTTACTTATTGTTTTCGGTTGTGTTTCAGGTACTTTAGCGAGCGTTTATGCAAACTCGTTCTCGTACTCGCAAGAGGACTTTAGATACAGCTGAGGAGATAGACAAAGTTCTTGATATTGCGGAGAAGATAGATTTTGAAGATTCGGAGTCAGGAAGTGAGCAGAAGGAGCCATTAATCATGGGTGATCGTATTGTTCCGGCAGATCCAGCTCTAAAATTGATGACATTCAGTCTAGCATCATGCACCCGGCTATTGAGGCCAATAACTTTGAAATCAAGTCGGTCACTATTCAGATGGTACAGAACTCTGTTTCTTTCGGAGGAGCTGCGACTGAAGACCCCAAAATGCACATAAGGAATTTTGTCGAGATCTGCAGTACTATCAAATATAATGGTGTGACTGATGAGGCTATCAAGCTGAGGCTTTTCCCATTCTCACTGAGGGATAAAGCTAAGGATTAGTTACATTCTGAACCAGCTGGGTCCATCACTACTTGGCAAGATCTTGCGCAAAAGTTTCTGGTGAAGTTTTATCCCATGAAAAAGACTGCTGCTATGAGGAGTGCTCTTACTCAGTTTGCGCAGCAACCTACAGAATCTATGTGCGAAGCTTGAGAGTGCCACAAGGAAATGTTGAGAAAGTGTCCACATCATGGAATGCCCGATTGGATGGTGATCACTGGTTTCTATAATGGTTTAGGGGCCCAATCTCGGCCCATGCTCGATACAGCAGCTGGAGGCGCCTTGTGGGCCAAAAGCTATACTGAGGCTTATAATCTTATTGAGACTATGGCTGCAAATGAGCATCAAAACCCAACTCAAAGGATGATGCCTGGGAAGGTAGCAGGTATTCTGGAAGTCGATGCAGCCACCGCTATTGCAGCAAGCTCCAAGCGCTGTCTATGAAGGTCGATTCTCTAGCTACCTATGGAGTCAATCAAATAGCTATGGTCTGTGAGCTTTGTGCAGGTTCTCATGCTACGGATCAGTGTTCTCTTGTTAATGAATATGTTCAGTATGTGAACAATTATCAGCGACAACAGCAGCCTGTGCCAGCTACTTATCATCCTAACAATAGAAATCATCCAAATTTTAGCTGGGGTAATAATCAGAATGCTATTCAGCCACCATATCAGCAAGGTGTGAGTAAACAGTTCAATCCACCTGGATTCCAGCAACCACAGCAGTATGCTCAAAGGCAATCATATCCTCAACAGGGAGGTGCAGCTGCCCCTAATAGTGCTGATTTTGAGAAACTTAAGTTGTTGTGCAAGAGTCAGGCGGTGTCAATCAAGACCTTGGAAAATCAAATCGGTCAAATAGCCAATGCAGTGCTCAATCGTCAACCTGGCACACTTCCCAGTGACACGGAAGTGCCAGGAAGGAAGGAAGCTAAAGAGCAAGTCAAGGCTATTACCTTAAGGTCTGGGAAGGTTGCTGATGCTGAAAAGGAAAAAGAAAGAGAAGCTGAAGTTGGAGATGAAGAAGCTAAGCAAAAGGAAAAAGCGGCGGAACCAAGGAAGACTACTGTTGAACACACTCTGCCTGAGGGTAATACATGGGAGAAACAGCTGTATCCTCCATCACCTTTCCCTAAGAGATTGCAACAATAAAAGCTGGATAAGCAGTTCGGTAAGTTTTTGGAGGTGTTCAAGAAACTTCACATTAATATACCTTTCGCTGAGGCTCTGGAACAAATGCCTAGTTATACGAAGTTTATGAAGAGTATTCTTTCAAGGAAGGTGAAACTGGATGACCTCGAGACCGTTGCTCTAACGGAAGAATGCAGTGTTGTGCTGCAACAAAAGTTACCTCCAAAGCTTAAAGATCCAGGTAGCTTCACCATTCCTTGCACCATTGGCAAGTTGTCATTTGACAAGTGCATTTGTGATTTGGGAGCAAGCATCAATCTGATGCCGTTGCCGATCTTTAAAAAGTTGGACTTGCCTGATCCAAACCCCACCTACATGTCTCTACAATTGGCTGATCGTTCTATTACTTACCCAAGGGGCATAGTGGAGGATGTGCTAGTCAAGGTGGATAAGCTCTTCTTTCCTGCAGACTTTGTTATTCTGGATTTCGAGGAAGATAAGAAGATTCCCATAATCTTGGGAAGACCTTTCTTGGCTACTGGCCGTACCTTGATAGATGTGCAGAAAGGTGAACTTACTATGCGGATGCAGGATCAGGATGTGACCTTAAATGTATTCAAAGCAATGAAATTCCCTACAGAAGATGAGGAGTGCTTAAAAGTGGATTTGATTAATTCTGTGGTTACTTCGGAACTCGATCATATGCTAATGTCTGATGTATTAGAAAAGGCCTTAGTGGGGGATTTTGACAGTGATGATGAGGATGGCAATGAGCAATTACAATATCTTAATGCTTCTCCCTGGAGGCGAAAGCTGGACATGTCGTTTGAATCTCTTGGTACTTCTGACCTCAAGAATGCTGAAGGAAAGCTCAAACCATCAATTGAGGAAGCACCTACCTTGGAGCTTAAGCCATTGCCTGAACACTTGAGGTATGCTTTTTTAGGTGATGCTCTACATTACCTGTTATTATTGCATCTGACCTTTCAGGTAGTGAGGAGGACAAACTCTTAAGGATTTTGAGAGAATTCAAATCGGCTATTGGATGGACCATAGCAGACATCAAAGGGATCAGCCCTTCATATTGCATGCATAAGATTCTGCTAGAGGAGGGTAGTAAGCCAACTGTTGAGCAACAGCGCAAACTTAATCCTATCATGATGGAGGTGGTGAAGAAAGAAATTCTGAAATGGCTGGATGCAGGCATCATTTATCCTATTTCTGACAGTTCTTGGGTGAGCCCCGTGCAATGTGTGCCTAAGAAATGGGGCATTAATGTGGTAGCAAATGAGAAGAACGAGCTCATCCCCACTCGAACGGTCACAGGATGGAGAGTATGCATGGACTACCGAAAGTTGAACAAGGCCACGAGGAAGGATCACTTCCCTCTTCCGTTTATTGATCAGATGCTTGACAGGTTGGCTGGTCATGAGTATTATTGTCTTCTGGATGGCTACTCGGGGTATAATCAGATTTGTATTGCACCAGAGGATCAAGAAAAGACTACCTTTACTTGTCCATTTGGCACGTTTGCTTTTCGCAGAGTTTCGTTTGGGTTATGTGGCGCACCGGCCACTTTTCAGAGATGTATGATGGCTATATTCTCTGACATGATTGGGAATAATGTCGAGGTGTTCATGGACGACTTCTCCGTCTTTGGACAATCGTATGATGAATGTTTGAATAATCTTCGTGCCGTGCTCAAAAGGTGTGTGGAAACTAATTTGGTGCTCAATTGGGAAAAATGTCATTTTATGGTGCGTGAAGGCATTATTCTTGGGCATAAGGTCTCTAGCAAGGGTCTTGAGGTGGATAAAGCCAAGGTGGGAGTCATTGAAAATCTTCCACCACCTATTTCTGTGAAAGGAATCCGTAGTTTTCTTGGTCATGCGGGTTTTTATCGGCGTTTCATCAAGGACTTTTCGAAGATATCTAAGCCGCTGTGCAACTTGCTTGAGAAGGATGTGCCTTTCAAATTTGATGATGAATATTTGACGGCATTTGAGACTCTTAAGAAGAGTTTAATCACTGCACCAGTTATTACAGCACCGGATTGGACAGAGCCTTTTGAGATGTTGTGTGATGCGAGTGATTATGCGGTAGGTGCAGTTCTTGGACAGTGCAAGAATAATCTCTTTCATGTGGTCTACTATGCTAGCAAAACCTTAAATGGGGCCCAAATGAACTACACCACTACTGAGAAGGAGCTCTTGGCTATAGTCTTTGGTTTCGAGAAATTTCGATCTTATCTATTTGGGACAAAAGTTACAGTATTCACTGATCATGCGGCCATTCGCTATTTGGTTTCCAAGAAGGATTCGAAGCCAAGACTCATTCGTTGGGTGCTCTTACTACAGGAATTTGAGTTAGAGATCAAGGATCGAAAAGGTACTGAGAATCAAGTAGCTGACCATCTCTCTAGATTGGAGAATCCCGAGTCTACATCATATGATAAGACATTGATCAACGAATCTTTTCCAGATAAGTAGTTGTTCGCAGTTCAGGAGGAAGAGCCATGGTTTGCAAACATTATGAACTATCTTGTCAGCAATATAATGCCGCCTAATTTGACCTCAACTCAAAAGAAGAAGTTTCTGCATGAGGTGAAGTGTTATATGTGGGATGAGCCGTATTTGTTTAGACAGGGAGCTAACCAGATGATAGGAGATGTATCCCATTCTGTGAGACGGAGGGGATATTACGAGACTGCCACTCCACAGTTTATGGTGGACACTATGGTGGTGAGAAGACGGCAGCTCGTATTCTGCAAGCAGGTTTTTCTGTCCTACTTTGTTTAAGGATGCTCATCAGTTTGTTTTAAGGTGTGATCATTGCCAAAGAGTGGGAAATTTAACGAGAAAGGATGAGATGCCACTAAATGTGATGCTTGAAGTCGAGGTCTTTGATGTTTGGGGAATCGATTTCATGGGGCCTTTTATCTCGTCCTGTAACAATCAGTACATATTGCTGACAGTCGATTATGTCTCAAAATGGGTGGAAGTCAAAGCTCTACCGACAAATGATGCAAAGGCAGTGTTGAATTTTCTTCATAAGCAGATTTTCACAAGGTTTGGAACGCCATGAGTAATCATAAGTGATGAAGGGTCGCATTTCTGCAACCGTAAGTTCACTTCTATGATGCAGCATTATAATGTGAATCATCGAGTTGCTACTGCCTATCATCCGCAAACAAATGGTCAAGCGGAAGTGTCTAACAGAGAGATCAAGCGCATTCTAGAGAAGTTGAAATCAAGGTGGTCTGGACTTTTTATTGTCAAAACTGTGTTTCCACACAGAGCGGTGGAGATTTTTGAGAATGATCCGGACCAAGCATTCAAGGTTAATGGTCAGCGGTTGAAGCACTACTATGGGGACACGGCAAACCGAGAAGTGGTTAGTGCCGTTTTATTGTCAACTTGAGGAAGGTACGCAACGTCAAGCTAATGACGAAAAAGAAGCACTGCGTGGGAGGCAACCCATGATTTGTTGTTACAGGAACCCTTAAAAGTTAATAACCTATCCAAAACCATAAAAAAATCAGAAAAACGGGACCAGGTCGGCTGGGAGAAAAAACTTTTAGTTCATAAAAAATCAAAAAAAATCAGAAAATAAAAAAAACAAATTACAGCCCATAAAACCCACGATCTATTCCCCATTATCCCATGATTTTACACCTTAAACCCACTACTAATCAAATTCTACCCTAATCCATACCCTATATATATATACACCTATCCCATATATCTCCCATACACTTTCTACACTTCAACTCTCACCCAAACACAAAAACACAACTCTCAAGCACTTTTATTCAGATTCGATGGCACCCAAGAGAGTAAGGACTATTGATAGCAGCAGCACTGTCCTTACTGCTGATTCTTCGAGGGGTATTGCTGCGAGGCCTCATTTGAATGATAGGGATGCTGAGGAGGAGTACACTAGGCTTCTGGGGAAGCCGATTCTGAAGGAGAGGGGATTTTTACCATCGGGGAGGGACGGTGAGTTGCTGCCTATGATTGCTGAGAAGGGGTGGATAGCTTTTTGTGAGTCGCCTGAAGCAGTGCCGATGAGCGTGGTTCGCGAGTTCTATGCGAACGCGAAGGCCGAGAAGAATGGGTTTTCTGTGGTTCGGGGGATGACGGTTGATTATCACCCAGCGGCGATTCGCCATGTGATTGGGCAGAGACAGAGGAAGCCCACGGAGGAAAACTGGAACGAGAAGACTGCTGAGGATTTTGACTTGGATTTGATTTGTGCTACTCTCTGTAGGCCGGGCACAGTATGGACTTTCAAGACTGGAACTAATGAGTATCATCACTTTCCGGCGATCGCGATGAACAGGTATGTCCGTGCACGGAATGCGTTTATTTGTGCTAATATTCTGCCTTCTTCACATGCACATGAGGTCACAGTTGAGAGAGCACAGTTGTTGTGGGGAATTTTGAATGAGGAGTACTACGTGGACCTTGGTGAGTTCATCTACCAAGGAATTCTGAAGTTTTTGAGGGGAGATAAGCACATGAACATCCCCTATGCATCCACGGTTACTAAGCTTTGCCGAGCGGTGGGAGTTCAGTGGCCGTCTCATGAGCAGTTGTAGTTGCCGGTCGTTCCTATTGATTCCGGGACTCTGAATGCGATGCAGGAGTGGACCGGTGGTGAGCCCGAGGAGCATGGGCTGGGTTATCATCTTCCAGGAGGGCGTCCAGCACGAGGTGCTACTATGGCGAGGCTAAGGCGTGATGAGGATGGTTCTTCTAGAGCTCAGGAGGGTGCTGGGATGACTGATGCCCAGTATAGGAGGCTGTCACGGAGGATGGATGCTATGTACGAGACGTAGAGCAGGTTTACTCAGAAGCTCACCCTTGCGCTAGGGACTGCTTTTCGAGGCCTTGGAGCTGACATCCAGTGGCCAGTTTTTGGTGAGGATTCTGCATATCCGCCTCCTGATACACCACCCACTGAGGGTGATGATGATGATGACTCCGAGTAGGTATACCCTGTGTTCCTTTCTACTACCTTCACTGGGGACAGTGAAGATTTTAAGTTTGGGGGTGGTAGTTAATGAATATTTTGTGTGTGTGTCATATAGTTGCATATTCATGATAGTTTAGTTCATATAATTGCATAATTTTTGCCATATAGTTTTTTTTATTATTATTTTTATAGCTTTATTTGTTTATCATGTCATGTAATTTATGCATATGCCATGATCCCTTTTGCGATGATTTGCTGATTGATTTGTGATGTTGATGCGAGTGTAGTGATAGCATTAAAGTGATGTTGAGTCGTGTAGGTTGATATTCATGCTAGAAACACTTGTATTTTCACTAAGTCTTAGAGAATGCTTAAGGACTAGATTATTGTTATGGCCTGATTGTTTTCGAGGACAATCTATTTATTATGCTTAGAATTTTATAATAGGTTCTTAGTGATAAAAGGCATGAAAAGAAAAAAATGGAGTAAAAAAATGGAATTCGTTGCTAATTGTGGATAGGCGTCAAATGGCTAGTAGCCAGCTCGTATGTTTATGCGAGTAGTCTAGGGTTGAGCAAGATGGAGCGAAACGCACTTGCTCAGAAATTTTGAAAAAAAGAAAGAAAAAAAAGAATGTATTTGTGCATAATTGATCACGAGTGGGCTCTTTGGTATTCGAGTTATTAAGTTCTTAGGGGACTTTGTGCCTAGTGACCTAAGGCTTTTATAGTCTGGGATCCGCTAACCTAACGCTCGCTACATGGATACCATTGTATAAGTCTTTTGTGGACCTCACTCATTGCACGGTCAAATAAGCATTATTGTTATGAATAAAAAGCATGATTCCGTCATAAGCTCCAGGATTCTTGTAGTGTTATAAGTCACTTTGTGCCTAGAATTTTTATTCTTTGTATAATCATGTGATTACCTTGATGATAGTTGAGTCATAATAATTGATCTAGTTCCGAAGTATATCTGTTAAACATCTGCACACACCACGTTTCTGGCTGTATGTTAGTTTGCATGATGTAATTGATCTTTAGTCGCCTAATTTCATTTGTTGAGATGTCGTAAGTTGGTTGGTTTGGTCGTAGTAAGGGGGATCGCTGCATTTCATATAGATTGCATTCATGCATATTTTAATTTTCTTTTTGAGTCTGTGATGCTTGAGGACAAGCATCGATTTAAGTTTGGGGGTGTGATAAGTGGCATTTTATACCACTTAGAACGTCTTATAATAGCTTAAATTGGTGTCTTGAAATCAAGTATTTTGTGTATTTGATGCGTTTTTCTAGTGTTTGTGCATTTCAGGGTATTAGTTGCATTTCGGGGGAGAATTCATCAAAAATAAGCCTTGGCATGTGTTCAGCATTGCAAGTGGGAAGAGAGGAGCAGATTACAGCGAAAAAACGGAGCAATCAGACAAAAATTCCAGAAAGGGTCTGAGCGCCCTCTCAGCATAGCTGAGCGCCCGCTCAGCATAGCTGAGCGGCCGCGCAGGGTCGAGAAATCAGATTTATTATTTTAGACTCCTATTTCTGTTTGGCTTCCAACTTCTGTGTAATCTGAGTTTTATGGGACTCCTAATATATAAGTAGATTTCAAAGACGTTTCACGTGTGTTGGATCGTTGTATTAATCGAGGAGCGAAGGAGATAAGGAAGAAGACCGTTTTAGCACACCGCGATGAAGAGGAAGCATATTTTCTGTGATTCTTTATTTCGTTGTAATGTTGGATGCTAGTTTTCTTTGCTTTGAACCTATTACTCTTGTGACGTACTCTGTTTTAATATAATTAGTTTAGTTATTATTTTTTTATGTTTATTTTATCATGTTTTCATATGAACCCATGATGACGATAAGTGCTAACATGGGCTAATCGTGATCATGGGGTCGTAACGGATTTACTATGGAATTCTTTAGTTAGTTGTTAATACCTTAGTGTGTGATGATTGTATGATATCTAGTATTGGTTGTGCGTATTCGTCTTATGTGCGTCGCGAACATATAAGATAGGGTGTTAATCTCTTGTGAAGTGACGGTGGATCTTGAGATTTAGAACTTGCCATGCTAGCATAGGTTCATGTACGATGTTGCATGATTAGTGGGTAACTCTAACCATTTTATTCGCCCTGTGTAATCAAAAGGAATAACTTGTTCTTAAATCATTATGTTGTCAATTTCTGTAGACATATAGGGACTCAACATAGTTGATGCCTATTCAACTTATATCTTAATTGTGGATGTTTGGTAGAATGGTATTAGTACAATGAAAGTTGGCTTTTATCAGTTTCGTGTTATTCGATTAATATCATCAATGTTGCATGCTAAGGGTAATAATAATGACTATTGAAGAAAGTAGTAATGAAGTTGTGATCTCATGAGTGTTTTAATATTGTTAATTCGAAGTGTTAATTAAGTGGTTAATTTTAGTAGTTAATTGTAGTTAATAATTAGTTAATCAAATCTAAGTGTTATTGTCTTAACATTGAGGAGTAATCATACATTGGTGAGTGAGTTTAATTGAACATAATTAGTCTGAGTCTCTGTGGGAACGAACTAGAAAGTATTCTATATTACTTGTGAACGCGTATACTTGCGTGTATTATTAGCGCGTGTAATACAAGTTCCACTTTACTTTTCAAACACAACTGTTGCTCAAGACAACAGATTGATCAACCAATTGTGGCAGCTAAAAATGGCATCCTAAATTTCCGAGAAAATTAATCTGGCAGCTAAATAAATCGAGAATAAATTTAAATTAATCTAAATTAAAAATTCGTATTTACTATAATTTAAATTATAAGTTAATTTAAATCAAATTTATAAAATAAATTTATTTAAATTAAGTTTAAAACATAAACTTATTCAAGTTTAAATAATAAACTCATTTAAAATAAATTTATAAAAATAAATTTCCTAAAGTAAGTTTATAAAATAAATTAATATAAATTCAAATTAATAAAATAAATTTATTTAAGGATCCTGATTTGTGTATCAATCAGTCAGCTCTGATACCAATTGTTAGGTCCCGAGGGGGGTTGAATACGATAATCATTAGATTAAAAATTCTTTCGAATCTTTAGCGGATATAGATTTAGTGCTCGGTTAGTGGTTTCGTGTTCTTGAGAGGAATAGTGTTTGGAACGATAAAAATGAGGAACACAAGATATTCGGGGAAGTATATATTCGTATATAAATCCTCGAGGGTGTCGCTACACTCCGGTAAATAAATTAACCGGCTACAATCTAAGAACAATAAAGTTCCTAGCTACTACAAAGATTTACAAATCAAATCATATACAATAATCTAGCTTTTGTTTGTCTAAGGATTTAATTATCGGGTAACGATTATAATGCCCCTATGAATATACAAGAATTAAATCGGGCATAATAACGTTACTCCGGTGAGAAGTTAAACGGATAAACAAAAAGCTTGAGCTTCTCTGTAAATCTTTGATTCCATTTTCACTTCTATTTTGGGAGAGAAGATTAACAGAAAATTGATCCAAAAAATGAATGAGAATTCTTTCTGCTGCAAAGTGTAGTCTTTATCCAATAAAATTGTGTGGCTGAGGATTCTTTGGCGACCAGGTACAATCTTTGTTCTGTGGCGACAGGGTGAGAGGCTCCTTTTATAACTTAGTTTATTACCTGCATGTGTGTGTGGCGACCAGAGGGTGGGGGCAACCTATGGCGACAACTACACTGGTACATTAGTAGTTGTTAACCACCAAAACAAAAACAAACACATGTTACTTTATTTCCTTTATTTTCATTTTTTCCCTTTTTTTGTCTTTCTTTTTGCTTTTTCTTTTTGATTTTCTTTCCTTTATTTTTTGTTTTCTTTTTGTTTTCTTTTTCTTTTTTTCTTTTATTTTTCTTTTCTTTTTCCTTTTTCTATTTTCTTTTCCTTTTTTTCTTTTTAAGTTTAAATTGTAATTAAATTAATTATAAAATTAAATTAAATATAACTTATATAAATAAACTAATTTAGATTTATAAAATAAACGTATTTAAAGTTTATAAGATAAATCAATTTAAGTTTATTAAATAAATTATATTAAAGTCCACTAAATAAATTTATTTAATTTACCAATTAAACTTCGAGTTTCGCCAGTCCCCTGAGCTGTTTAGTTGTATACCCCACGCACCTCTTCTCGTACTTCAACATATAAATGTTCAATCCAAGTACGTTCCTCAACTTAATAATTATTCTATAAATAATACCCAGATTCCTTTCACGAGCTGTTGACGCCTAGTGCAACTGGTCTGGTTCACAGACGACTAACCCCGATTCAGGTCTTCGTATTATGGTCTTGATTAAATTGTTAAGCTTGCCTCAACTTTATTGCTTAAGACACTGAATGTCAATAAATAATTGTACTTTCACTGGAATCCTTTCTGGTACATTAGACAACATCTTCATTAACCTCTGTCAATACCCTATCCTCAATTCTTCAGATTCCTATACTTTGAACAATGTCTATCTTCAATCAATGCCAATACACTGAAATCTTCCGGTAGCACTTGTATACTGAATCTTCAACATTTCTGAAACCCTGGAAGTCTTTAACCTTTGTTCTTCACTGAGGCATGATCATATTAATGAACTTCTTTCAGTGACCTGTAGACAGACTTCAGACCTTCTTCTAATCTTCTAAATTTCTGTATTTGCCTTGTCTTCATTCTTCCTGATTTCTTATGTAGACGCAGTATTATTAACCTGTCATGTTCTAGTGTTGTTATCGTGTTGAGTTATCACGTAACTGTTCATACAACTACGCAGTCTCACCAACAAATATCTCAGACAATATTGGTTCGACAAATAAAGCAACATTAACCAACATTGTCTTGTTTGCAATCTTAGAAGGTTATTCTAAGTTCCATATTCTATGATCCATTATATATGGGATATATTATCAAAGTGTTTAGGAATTTGTAAATAAGAATAAAAATTACTCTAAGTGGACAACATATAGTTACTTCTAATAAAGCATTATCCACATTGACCATAGTTGTACTTAAGAAAGATTTTTACACTTTTTGTATTAGTATAAGTGATTGAGGATAAACATTGATTACTTAGAGGAGTTCTAAGTAATGTCACAAATACTAATACTTCATAATTAGTCCGTACTTAAAATCTTAACTAAATATCATTAACTGATATAAGTTAAAATTAGCATACAACTAATCATGCTACAATCATGATTCTGATTTCAGTGAATTCTTGAGATGTGAACATTGTTAAATTCAGCAAAACCAAAATCTCATAATTAACTTATAACACATAAGTTACAATCAATTATACTAGATATCAATTGTTGACAAATTTAGTTATAATCAATCATGCTGCTTATTTATTTTAAGTTAGTTTAAATTATGGAGCAAATAAAATCATGGAATTGCTTCAATTTTCATAATCCAGACTACCCAAAATAAATATTAAATAAATAAATACTAAATATCTATGAATTATATACTAGCACTTAAATATTTATAATTATCCTTGAATAATCACCAATAGGATATATGACTTATATACATGACAATCACTTTCTGGATAATTAGTAATTTTAGAAATATTTTCTACGCATATAAATTATTGAGATTTGTATACACATAACTTAGAAAATACTTTAACTTTCAATATTAGTGATTTCAGAAATAAGCATTGATTACTTAGAACAAAAATTCTAAATAATATCACTAATACGAAAAGTATCACAATTATTCGTACATGATACAAATAACTATGCTGCATATTATTTTAATATAATTTAAATTATGAGACTGGTATAGAATTGAATGGTCTACAATCATAATTTAAATTAATTAAAATAATATTCAAACTTAATGTTATAATACTTAACTACCACAAATTTATATGACATTGTAATAATGATAATCAAGATAGTAGCACTAATTACGAGGTACTAGTTTACTAATAAATTCACAAGTCCTTTAAATATTGAAGATTTAATACTTGTGAACTTATATTAAGAATTTCTTATAGATGGGATTTCCAACTAATATGCAATGAATGATATCTCATACTTAAAAACCAGTCTTGAAAGATTAATTTTAATAAGTGATTTAATAAGTGTTTCTGCAAGTAATTTTTGACTAAAAGACATGCTCTCGAAATAAATGATATCTGGTGTGAAGGTGCCTTGTTATAGAGTGTTCCACAGAGTTTTTGGATTTGAGGTTGTTTCTTATCATAACAAGAAATCAATCTTCTTTCACGAAGTTGACAGCTTTCCGAGATGCTTCTCCTGTCACTTAAGTTGACAGCTTCAGAGATGCTTCTCCTGTCTTTCTTACAACCTGCATAATCTATATCTATATAGCCAAACATGTTAAGCATATTATTTTTAGGGTACTTTACTCCAAGAGTTGATAGTCCCTTAAGATATCTAATAATCTTGTTAATAGCTATAAGATTGGATTATCTAGGATCCACTTGGAACCTTGTACATTGGCATCTTGAGAATATTATATCACTACACATATATAACATTATGTTTGTACCTAGTGATAAAGAGAGTTATTAATATGATGACTCTACTAGTTCATATTTAACTGCAACTTCAGTTAGAGTGCCATACATGTCCTTGACGATTTCTTGAGTAGTATACTAGTTAATACCAACTTGAAGTGAGCTTGTGAAGAAGAGATATATAGACACCAATAGATCTGCAACTGCAAAGTCCATGAACTGTGGTGCATTGACTTCCTCTTTTGACTCACACCCCATGTAACACCCCCAGATCCGGGGTCGGGGATCCGGGTCGTCACGAGTTCCATTTCCCTTAATAACACCCAATCTTAATAATTACTCAACTACTCTGTACTGTGACCCCACAATAAACACACACACCACACGTTATAGTCTCAGAGATGAACATCCAAAAATAACCACAAGTCATTTTATTCCACAATTATCTGCCAATACACCTTAAAAGGTTTTCTGAATAAATTTACATTTCTTTGTCATTATTACAATTCATAAATATAAATAAATCTGGTACATCAAAAGTTGAAAGCCTAGCCTATTGGTAGTTCCTACCTCAGCTACGGCGGCATCAATGCTTCTAGAAAACTGCGGAACGTCTCCTAATCGCTTGCGAATCGGGAGCTTGGTTCTGTTCATCTTTTCTATCTGTTGTTGTGTGATGAAAGAAGAAAGCAAGGGTGAGCAGCAAGCCCACCAAAATAATATGTATAATGATTAATAGTATATGAGCCTTCTCATAGTACTCATGAAAGTCTTGGTCAAAAGAAATGAACTAAGTTGATATCTTAATGCGATGAAGTCGCAAAATATTCAGTATATATACATATATACTTTTCAAAATCTTGGAAGTCCTCTTTCATACATAATATACACAGAGTTCCAGTTTATAACTGTATAAAAATATTATTGCAAGGTGATCTCATATATCTAACCTTGTCTCAACATTTTTTTTTCTGAAAATCTTTGTCATGCATAAGATAATCATTTACTAGATATAAGTTTAAAAGATGAAGTTACAAGATACTCCAATATACTTATATCTTTTCCAAATACTACTTGAACTACCATCGTTCAAGTTATAATTAGTTTCAAAAGTTCATCACGTAGATGAGACTACAAGACCAGATTTGAATAGATTAAATCTTTAAAATATCATCAAAATAAAATGAAGTTATGAGATACTTCATTTGATGCAAACATCATTTTGAAAACTTGACCCTGCCAACACTCAACAATCGCCCAGCCGTAGCCTTTCTATCGAAGTGCTCTGGGTAGTGTTGCAGAAATATCCAATTGGATGATGAACTCATTACGGGAGTTTGCCGCGCCAGGAAGACCACTTACGATGATTAGTCGTAGTAGTACAACCCCACCATTTTCTACATGTAGAGGAGAACCTGTCGGATTTACTTGTCAACCGAACACTGAACTCCTAAGGAATGGACCGCCTTAGCGGAACTTCCAGGCCATTTGGGCCAATATAATAAGGCTGGGCCGGCGCCACTCGACCACTTACGCCACTCCTAGTTCAGATGAAATCCATGACTCTGAAACGTAAAGCTCGTTCCCCCTTTCCCCAAGTAGAAACTTGTTGATACGGCTCCACCAAGAAGTCGTATCTAGTTGGAAAGGAGAACTCACCGATATTTCCCAGGCGATGCCTGTTAATGGATTAACTTGTTCCAAGAATTTTACTTCCCGAGTGTTGGGTAAGTAATCGATTCATTTAACAAAACAGCAACCTTGTTGCGAATATAAAATACACCACAGAGCCGGATCCCTTAGGTTTTTGAGCGAGTATTCAAGTCCCCTTAAAATGGAAGATCTTGAATTTGAAAACAAGTTTTGGGATCCGCTCTACCTTTTAAATTCATTTTGAAGACTCGAAAACATTTTTAAGAATGTTTGGGGTAAAGCTGATTTAATGAAGTAAATCAGTCCCCATTATATTTAGAAAATGTCTGAATATTATTATTTAAATAATATTCCCATAAAGAATAATCTTTATAAAAATAATCGAAGTAGAAGTATTAAAACTTATACTTGAAATGGATATCAAATAACCAAAGATATACTTATATGAAAGTACTATCTTTATTTGAATAATCGAAAATAAGTTTGACTATTGACACCTTATTCTTTAATAAAATAAGGAATATATTTCAGTAATAAGCGGAGTCATAATATCTCGAATGAATATTATAAATAATATTCATTAAATAAAATAAAGGAGTCATACATCCTCAAATGAATATTCAAATAATATTCAATAATAAAATAAAGGAGTCATAAGTCCTCGAATGAATATTCAAAATAATATTCATTAAATAAAATAAAGTTATCGAATAAACCTTATTCGATTAATAGTTTTGAAAACTAAAACCATATATTTATATAAATATATATGTATATATATACATATATACAAAATCTACTCGGGATCCTCGACTCCCGGTTTAGAAAATATTTCCACCTTTTGGGTCCCTATACTAAGGGTATATGCAAGTTACCGCTATCCTCTAGCATAGGTATTATCAACTGAATCAACAATTATATATGGAAAGAATATGAAACAGGCATGCATATATATACCATAGCAGCATGCTTCAATATATTGCAACATTTGCTAATATAAACATCATGCATCTATCGCAAGATAATGCATATACATATATACATCACAACAACAGTATAACGGGTAGAAAACTTGCCTGAGCGACTGGGGGTTACGAATGGCTCGGGACGAGTCTGGTAACCTATAAACAACAAGTAAGTTGGAATTAAACCAAAGTCACTTGTAAATCTATACTTTAACTAACTTAGACTCTAACGCTTGTTTTGCGCTTACTGATTCTCTTAAGTCACTCGAGTACCCTCGGCTCCACCATTTTTAATAATTTAACCTTTATGAGTTTTAAGGCGATTCCTTCGCGAGTGTCTTACCAACTGCCTAACACACTTACCATAAATGTTTCATACATTAATTAACCCTTTTTGGTCTTTAACCTATGTTTCAAAGTAAGGCGAGGGGAAAAGTTTCGTTCGAGAAACGCCGTTACTTGAAACGGTCGTTTCTCCTAAACCGTGCATCGGAATCGAACGAACTACATATCAAAACGAAGCTCGTAACATGAGCTATCTAAAAATGGCAGTGGTCATAATCTAGCAGGGGGTTCTCGGGTCCTAATGTTATGCACAAAAACAGTCCAAAGAAAATCGGACGTTACGACGGCTATGTTTACGCGATTACCAATGTTTAAACTACTCCAATTAACCACCAACCAACTCATAACCATCAATACAACAAAACTTCACCTAAACCATACCCCATCAGTCCATAATCTCCAAGGTTTTCAACTCAAACAACCACAATCAAGACCTATGAACTATAATCAAGCTTCAATTACCAAAACACTTCCAAATCAAACCAAACTACTAATAATCACAATCCATGCTTCTCATTTCACAACACCAACCATTAAACTTACTAACAAATAAATTAAAGGCTAGGGTTTGAAGTTTATACCTTCCTTGGGAGGTATGAACTATAATCAAGCTTCAATTACCAAAACACTTCCAAATCAAACCAAACTACTAATAATCACAATCCATGCTTCTCATTTCACAATACCAACCATTAAACTTACTAACAAATAAATTAAAGGCTAGGATTTGAAGTTTATACCTTCCTTGTGAGGTGTTAAGTTGCTAGGAAGCCTTAGGAAGCCTCCTACAAGCTTGATCTTTCCAAAGAAATCAAGAACACAAAGTTAGGCTTTGAAGTTTCTAAAAGTCCGATTTAAAGAACTGTAAAAATGAGGGTCTTACCATGATTATTTGGACGAGACTTGTGAACAATAGTTGTAGGCCATCTCAATACCTTTTCAATGAGCTATAGAACACAATATTTGAGTGAGAAATGAAGGAGATACAGCAGTTTTAGTATTATGGTTCTGTTTTGGCCGAGAGCATGAAGAACAATGCCTTGGTTTCTTTTTGATTTTGATGAAAAATGATTTGCTTGGCTTGGTTGGTTTGATTTTTGTGTTTGTTTTAGTAAATTACCTAGTTGCCCTTGATTTTGTGTGGTTAAAAAGCCACCACATCTCCTTCCTTCCCATGTCATGCTTGTGTCATCCTCATGATGTCATCCTGCCCTCCTTGTCCTCTTCTCATTGGTTGGGTGACATCATCCTCTCTAATCCCTTTGATTAACTTCCTAATTGTTTGCCTAATGACCGCTGATCTGTTATACGGTTCGCTTAACTTTCGTTTTCGTTTATCGTTTGAAGGATCATACCCGGGATCTTATTACTTAGGTTCCCTTAACCTTTCTCAATATATTATATTCCTTTTATGATCCTCTCCTATAATCCTTTAATTTAAATCCTTTTTATCCTGTTACCTTTTTCTCAAATCTTTCCGTATCTAGTGTATTTCCGGGAAAAATCAAAGTGTTCGGATTTAGATTCTGACGATCTTTACATACACTTATATCCCATATAAAGTACTAATAAAATCTCAGAATATCCATATCAGAACCCCTACATAGTGTGGCATGAAAAGTTTTCTCATTCAGCAAAAACACTATTCATAAGGGTTTCAAAAATTTCCCAAAAATTGGGGTTATTACAGTCTCCCCTCCTTTAAAGGATTCCGTCCCGGAATCAGATAGAAAATGAATAGGGATACTCTCTTAGCATTGCACTTTTTAACTCTCGAGTAAATTTTCCCACATTGTGGTTCTACCATCAAACTCTTACTAGTTTGATAACCCTTCTCCTAAGCACTCGTTCCTTTTTACTCTATACCCTTCCTGGTTGCTCCATATAGGTTACGTCTGGTTGCATGTCTATGCGCTCATATGCCCCTATTTGTCTGGCATCCGAATTACACTTCCTTAATATTGATACGTGGAACACGTTATGAACTTGCTACAGGTTCGGGGGTAGGGCTAGCTCATATGCTAACTTCCCAAACGTCTTAATATATCCAAGGGTCCAACAAATTGTAGACTTAGCTTTCCTTTCTTTCCGAACCTCATCAATCCTTTTCAAGGGTTTCCAAGGGGATACCTATAACATTACTAGGCCCCCTATTTCATACTCTTTGTCCTTTTTGAGTCAAATCAGCATACCTCTTATGTCCATCTTGGGTTACTACCAGCCGTCCTCTGATTAGATCTATTATATCCCTGGTCCTTTGGACTACTGCGGGTCCGAGCATCTTGCGCTCTACAACTTCATCCTAACATAAGGGAGATCGACATTATCTTCCCTCAAGGATCTCATAAGGTGACACCTCGATAATGACATATGATCTATTGTCGTGATATAACTAAATCCGCGTTAAGTGATCATTCCAAATTCTTTCAAGTCTATTGCACAGACTCTCATTATAGCGTTTAGCATTAGAGCTTTTGCTTCTCAATACCCATTCTTTTCTAGTTCGTAATCGCTACAACCTTCCGTTCCTAATATTATACTAGTTATACTTTTGCTCGTTAGCGTTCTATAACCTTTTAATGACCACGACAACCTTAGTATCACGAATGTGTTTCCATTCCGCATACTACCACCACTTTATTACTCCTTTTTCAGTTGTTTCTATTTTCCAAAATTTGATCAATCAAATAGAAGTAAAGGAATTTGTTGAGAGATCACTATGATCATGAACACTTGTTATATTGCATAGTTAGTACAGAAGCTGGCCAGCCTTTAGTACTTGACAAGCAATTAAACAATAGATGGTATCCTACTAGGCTTCTATCACACAGATAGATAGTCATTCGGCAATACCTCCCCTTCTGGAAGGGTTGTTCTTCTCAGATTACATGAAATGAAAAGAAGAGAAAAGAACGAACTGAAGAGAATTGTATATATAAAAAAAATATATACTGCCATAAAATATCTGGCTTGGAACCTACCTCTGAATTATAGAGGTTTGTCATAGGAGAACAAAACATAAACGTATTTATATCAGCATCAAGTATTATAGCATCGTATTTCCCATGCCTAAATATTTCTATTCCGTTCATCATTCTATGGATCCATGCTCTTCCTCGAGCTTATACACAATCACCTTTGAAACTCCCTCGACATCGAAAATCGAATCTGGGATCTCATTCTAGACCTCATCGTTATTAGAACCCATTTCTATACCGCAACCTTCTTCGTATAATAATACGACTCTCTATTGATAAGAAAGAATAAATATTCACTAGGTAGATACTCTACTTAATTAGTCTATCAATGATAACTTATACACTACCACGACCCGATTAGTGGTACTCAATCTCAACATCCATTCCAATACAACTCTCACGGTTGTAATCAGCTCGTTACTCGCAGAATCATTGCTGCCTTACTATGGTCCACCACTGACCCACTGTCATCATTCACTTTCCATGAAATCTTAATAGCTAACCATACGGAGTCCATACATGTCGTATCAAATCCTTCTAAGGAGGTAACATAATCACCATTCATGATTCATGGAGTACACTCCTGATTCTGACATACATACATGACATGAAGCAGATAAAATTTGCAGAAGAGTTTCGCTCAAAGCAACGATAGCAGGTTAATACCATTCTTAATCATATGCCTTCAATAGAAGACTTAACTCAAAGGTTTGTTTAGTCCTTTTTGAAATATGGTCCTGGCTTATCTCAAGATAGTATCTTCTGAGATAGATAGCCCGCTCATGGCGATTACACGAATTAAACCTTTACTAACTACTATTACGGCTGGGTATTGCACAGTCATCAGAAGGAATGTCAATCTTCCAAACCATAATACAACCTTCAGCTTTTAACCATCATCACTGTATCCTTTGGCACAAGCGCCTACAATTATCCTTTTATCGTTAAAGTGTCGGCCACCTCTTTGGCCTTTCCTGATAGTAATAGTTCCTTACAGTCAATGTCATTTTAACCACCTCCAAATAAATTTTCTACCTTATTTCAATCACAGCTTATGTGAAAATGCTTTTCTTTAATATCTGATGAGTAAATAAAAAAAAAATATCACCATTTTTCCATAAGTTATTGCCTCAATCTTTAGAGGCTAATCACTGTCAAGACCGACTCTTAATCATACTTAGAACATCTTTTATCTTAAGTCCTAATTGCCCTGAACAATTTCGACCATTACTGGTTCGATCCATACTTTCTCGTGGTTTAACATGTGCCCCACTTGGCAACATTATAATTACGTCATATTTTCTTTATCAACATTTCTATTCTTGAGAATTTTGAATATTACCTTTCTCCTTGTAAAACCTCTAAGGTTATCCTTCAATCGTTCCTCCTGTATTCCCTAGATACAGGGCATATCAAGATACCATTTATTAATACCAGAATCATTGTCTATATACTTCTGAAAAATTTCTCCACTGATTCTTAAAGGTTGTTGTTACCTTAACCCTTTCCCAATCATTCTGTCAAAACTCATACTGTTCCTATTAAGGGTGAAATGCCAACCTTTATGCATTCCCCTAGGATTCATTTTAAGTTACCGATGTTCTATCCTTAATTCCACCTTTAAAAGGTACCTGCATCCTTCCATGGATAAATCAAGTCATATATCCCTGATAAGGGTGTCTTATTCAATCATTTCCACCTCGATAGTCTATACCGAATTTCACAATAGCATCCTTATTCAAGTTAAGGTCAATCCACATGGCCTCCAAAAGATAAAAATGGTTATCCGCTTTTCCTTCCTGATTTGGTAATGATCACATGGATGATCTGGAAGATATTGGTCGTGTTCAACGTGAACTTCTTCTTAATAAATCCTTATTTACTTTTGTTGTTTATCTCAACAGTCATCTCAATGTTGGGATATCTTTCATACCTGGCATCTCCCTTCCTGGGTATCAAGCCACCGGTCTTACACTTCACATTCTTGAAGGTCACTTCCTTCATCCAATTTTCCTAATTTCTTACTTCCTTGTCTCCTCAGTCTATCCGCGTCTCAATATTTATCCTTCGAACTATCTCAAGGTTTTCCTCGAATCCTCCCAACTTAAAGGGGATAAAATATACATAACTCTTATGCCTTCAACCATCAATTTTAACTCATGGTGAATCACCCTCATCCTGACGATTATATACTCTTCTATTTCTATTTCTACGAGTCTTTAGGGTTTCCTCATACCCAACTCCCTTATCATTCCTCAAACTCTCTTTCCTTTATATTCCTTTCTCTTATCGTTATTTCATGAACCAACACAACATAAGCATTGATTTCAAACATCCCGTCATTCTGGATTCGTGTCTTCAGAACGAATCTTGATAACTTTTACAACTTAGATTCATAATTCATCATACTCGTCTGCCTTTGTTCTGGCTCTAAAGCTTTTACACTATTCCATAACCTTGGGAATTACTTTCCCGAAAATAATTGGCTGAACTTTAATCAGTTTATTATAATCTCTTGCTCCGTGCCTTCCTTGGCCTTTCACAGCAGGTGGTCTCTCTCTTAGGAGGGTGAGTGATAAAAACAGTCTTTTGTGATTCGTCAATCATTTAGAATCTCAAATGATTCTTATATTTCCTTTAGCCAGGCTCTTGCCTCGACTAGGTCAACCTGTTCCTTGGAACTCTGAGAGCTTAACGATTTAAAGGTCATGAAAGAATTTCCTGCCGCATTGTCCCCTCAGGGTGGTGGTTGGGGATAATAGTCTAAGTTCTGTCTAGACAGGTCCATAAATTGCCATATAGGAGTACCGTCTCGGGTCTCCTTTCCTTACTCGACTTTCTGTTTCCTTAGTATGAAATGTTTCAACCTTCTCCCATAATCGGGGTTATCTTATATATTAAAAACCTTGTTTTCCACTCTATTATGTTATGGGTTCTTTCTTTCTTGATGGCAACCTCCCTGACTATCACACTCTGGGTTTGCCCTAAATCCTATTCCTCAAACTATGGCTCTCATCTAAGTTCTCATCCTTCAGCTCTTGAACTTTCGGAACCCAAATTCTATAGGAATACCTCATTATTCCCTTATCATCTTTCTCAGTATTAATCTCATATTTATTTGTTGGCTCTCTGCCTTCATTCATCACCTTTTTCTGGCACAATATGCTCTTTTCCAATAATTCGGTCTCTATTGCAATCTCAAACAGCTTTTCGGTACCGGCTCCGGTTACCTTCACTACTATTTCCATTTTCTCAAAATCTCTTATCAACTCTCCCAAAGACATTATCATCTTGAGTCTCTCCTTTTTACTAATGGCATCAGCCACCACATTGGCTTTCCCCGAATGATAAAGAATCTCCCACTCATAACTCTTGATTAGCTCTAACCGCCTCCTCTGGCGTATGTTGAGCTCTTTCTACGTAAAAAGGTACTAGAGCTCCTATGGTTTGTATAAATCTTGCACTTCTGTCCATACAAGTAGTGCCTCCAATCTTTAGGGAAAAACTATTGCCACGAGCCCAAGCTCATGGGTGGGGATATCGAATTTTATATTCCCTTAATTATCTTGACGCGTACGCGATTACCTTGCTGTGCTGTATAAGAAGCACCCTAATTCCTTATGCGAAGCGTCACTACATTTCACAAAATCTCATTTTCCATCCGGCAACGCCAACAGAGGGAACGTCACCAACCTTTGCTTCGGTTTTTAAAAGTTGTTCTCGCATTTCTCTGTCCATTCGAACTTCTCAGTCTTACGAGTAAGCCGCGTTAAAGGGGCTACTATCTTTACAAACTTGAACGAACCTCTGGTAGTGACCGGCCAATCCTACCTCTGGTAGTCGACCCAACCAGGGTCATCAATTCATCAGTGGTCCTTTATCCAATCTCGTCAGGATCCTCCATGGGATCCTCCTCAGCAACTATCCCTTCTAGGACAACATCCTCAACCGCTACATCCTCAATATCAACATCATCCGGTCCTGCGTTAGGACGCTCTATTGGATCCACAATCTGATCTCCAATTAGTAATAAAACATCATCGCGTTGATTTTCCTCAACTTCAGGGTTCGGAGTCCCGCTACCATATACGATAACGAACTACGCTTCTATCGCTACATTTATAAGGGTTCTCATAAGGGTTTTAACTGTCAGTACTACGTTAGGTAGTCCGACTATGAACTTGGAAAGAGTTCTTATTATCTTAGTGAACTTATTATCTTAACGTCCCATCATCTCTGAGGTTTATAACGCTTGGCTCTGATACCATTTCTGTAACACCCCCAGATCCGGGGTCGGGGATCCGGGTCGTCACGAGTTCCATTTCCCTTAATAACACCCAATCTTAATAATTACGCAACTACTCTGTACTGTGACCCCACAATAAACACACACACCACACGTTATAGTCTCAGAGATGAACATCCAAAAATAACCACAAGTCATTTTATTCCACAATTATCTGCCAATACACCTTAAAAGGTTTTTTGAATAAATTTACATTTCTTTGCCATTATTACAATTCATAAATATAAATAAATCTGGTACATCAAAAGTTGAAAGCCTAGCCTATTGGTAGTTCCTACCTCAGCTACGGCGGCATCAATGCTTCTAGAAAACTACGGAACGTCTCCTAATCGCTTGCGAATCGGGAGCTTGGTTCTGTTCATCTTTTCTATCTGTTGTTGTGTGATGAAAGAAGAAAGCAAGGGTGAGCAGCAAGCCCACCAAAATAATATGTATAATGATTAATAGTATATGAGCCTTCTCATAGTACTCATGAAAGTCTTGGTCAAAAGAAATGAACCAAGTTGATATCTTAATGCGATGAAGTCGCAAAATATTCAGTATATATACATATATACTTTTCAAAATCTTGGAAGTCCTCTTCCATACATAATATACACAGAGTTCCAGTTTATAACTGTATAAAAATATTATTGCAAGGTGATCTCATATATCTAACCTTGTCTCAACGTTTTTTTTTCTGAAAATCTTTGTCATGCATAAGATAATCATTTACTAGATATAAGTTTAAAAGATGAAGTTACAAGATACTCCAATATACTTATATCTTTTCCAAATACTACTTGAACTACCACCATTCAAGTTATAATTAGTTTCAAAAGTTCATCACGTAGATGAGACTACAAGACCAGATTTGAATAGATTAAATCTTTAAAATATCATCAAAATAAAATGAAGTTACGAGATACTTCATTTGATGCAAACATCATTTTGAAAACTTGACCCTGCCAACACTCAACAATCGCCCAGCCGTAGCCTTTCTATCGAAGTGCTCTGGGTAGTGTTGCAGAAATATCCAATTGGATGATGAACTCATTACGGGAGTTTGCCGCGCCAGGAAGACCACTTACGATGATCAGTCGTAGTAGTACAACCCCACCATTTTCTACATGTAGAGGAGAACCTGTCGGATTTACTTGTCAACCGAACACTGAACTCCTAAGGAATGGACCGCCTTAGCGGAACTTCCAGGCCATTTGGGCCAATATAATAAGGCTGGGCCGGCGCCACTCGACCACTTACGCCACTCCTAGTTCAGATGAAATCCATGACTCTGAAACGTAAAGCTCGTTCCCCCTTTCCCCAAGTAGAAACTTGTTGATACGGCTCCACCAAGAAGTCGTATCTAGTTGGAAAGGAGAACTCACCGATATTTCCCAGGCGATGCCTGTTAAAGGATTAACTTGTTCCAAGAATTTTACTTTCCGAGTGTTGGGTAAGTAATCGATTCATTTAACAAAACAGCAACCTTGTTGCGAATATAAAATACACCACAGAGCCGGATCCCTTAGGTTTTTGAGCGAGTATTCAAGTCCCCTTAAAATGGAAGATCTTGAATTTGAAAACAAGTTTTGGGATCCGCTCTACCTTTTAAATTCATTTTGAAGACTCGAAAACATTTTTAAGAATATTTGGGGTAAAGCTGATTTAATGAAGTAAATCAGTCCCCATTATATTTAGAAAATGTCTGAATATTATTATTTAAATAATATTCTCATAAAAAATAATCTTTATAAAAATAATCGAAGTAGAAGTATTAAAACTTATACTTGAAATGGATATCAAATAACCAAAGATATACTTATATGAAAGTACTATCTTTATTTGAATAATCGAAAATAAGTTTGACTATTGACACCTTATTCTTTAATAAAATAAGGAATATATTTCAGTAATAAGCGGAGTCATAATATCTCGAATGAATATTATAAATAATATTCATTAAATAAAATAAAGGAGTCATACATCCTCAAATGAATATTCAAATAATATTCAATAATAAAATAAAGGAGTCATAAGTCCTCGAATGAATATTCAAAATAATATTCATTAAATAAAATAAAGTTATCGAATAAACCTTATTCGATTAATAGTTTTGAAAACTAAAACCATATATTTATATAAATATATATGTATATATATACATATATACAAAATCTACTCGGGATCCTCGACTCCCGGTTTAGAAAATATTTCCACCTTTTGGGTCCCTATACTAAGGGTATATGCAAGTTACCGCTATCCTCTAGCATAGGTATTATCAACTGAATCAACAATTATATATGGAAAGAATATGAAACAGGCATGCATATATATACCATAGCAGCATGCTTCAATATATTGCAACATTTGCTAATATAAACATCATGCATCTATCGCAAGATAATGCATATACATATATACATCACAACAACAGTATAACGGGTAGAAAACTTGCCTGAGCGACTGGGGGTTACGAATGGCTCGGGACGAGTCTGGTAACCTATAAACAACAAGTAAGTTGGAATTAAACCAAAGTCACTTGTAAATCTATACTTTAACTAACTTAGACTCTAACGCTTGTTTTGCGCTTACTGATTCTCTTAAGTCACTCGAGTACCCTCGGCTCCACCATTTTTAATAATTTAACCTTTACGAGTTTTAAGGCGATTCCTTCACGAGTGTCTTACCAACTGCCTAACACACTTACCATAAATGTTTCATACATTAATTAACCCTTTTTGGTCTTTAACCTATGTTTCAAAGTAAGGCGAGGGGAAAAGTTTCGTTCGCGAAACGCCGTTACTTGAAACGGTCGTTTCTCCTAAACCGTGCATCGGAATCGAACGAACTACATATCAAAACGAAGCTCGTAACATGAGATAAACATGGCAGTGGTCATAATCTAGCAGGGGGTTCTCGGGTCCTAATGTTATGAACAAAAACAGTCCAAAGAAAATCGGACGTTACGACGGCTATGTTTACGCGATTACCAATGTTTAAACTACTCCAATTAACCACCAACCAACTCATAACCATCAATACAACAAAACTTCACCTAAACCATACCACATCAGTCCATAATCTCCAAGGTTTTCAACTCAAACAACCACAATCAAGACCTATGAACTATAATCAAGCTTCAATTACCAAAACACTTCCAAATCAAACCAAACTACTAATAATCACAATCCATGCTTCTCATTTCACAACACCAACCATTAAACTTACTAACAAATAAATTAAAGGCTAGGGTTTGAATTTTATACCTTCCTTGGGAGGTGTTAAGTTGCTAGGAAGCCTTAGGGAGCCTCCTACAAGCTTGATCTTTCCAAAGAAATCAAGAACACAAAGTTAGGCTTTGAAGTTTCTAAAAGTCCGATTTAAAGAACTGTAAAAATGAGGGTCTTACCATGATTATTTGGACGAGACTTGTTAACAAGAGTTGTAGGCCATCTCAATACCTTTTCAATGAGCTATAGAACACAATATTTGAGTGAGAAATGAAGGAGATACAGCAGTTTTAGTGTTCTGGTTCTGTTTTGGCCGAGAGCATGAAGAACAATGCCTTGGTTTCTTTTTGATTTTGATGAAAAATGATTTGCTTGGCTTGGTTGGTTTGATTTTTGTGTTTGTTTTAGTAAATTACCTAGTTGCCCTTGATTTTGTGTGGTTAAAAAGCCACCACATCTCCTTCCTTCCCATGTCATGCTTGTGTCATCCTCATGATGTCATCCTGCCCTCCTTGTCCTCTTCTCATTGGTTGGGTGACATCATCCTCTCTAATCCCTTTGATTAACTTCCTAATTGTTTGCCTAATGACCGCTGATCTGTTATACGGTTCGCTTAACTTTCGTTTTCGTTTATCGTTTGAAGGATCATACCCGGGATCTTATTACTTAGGTTCCCTTAACCTTTCTCAATATATTATATTCCTTTTATGATCCTCTCCTATAATCCTTTAATTTAAATCCTTTTTATCCTGTTACCTTTTTCTCAAATCTTTCCGTATCTAGTGTATTTCCGGGAAAAATCAAAGTGTTCGGATTTGGATTCTGACGATCTTTACATACACTTATATCCCATATAAAGTACTAATAAAATCTCAGAATATCCATATCAGAACCCCTACATAGTGTGGCAAGAAAAGTTTTCTCATTCAGCAAAAACACTATTCATAAGGGTTTCAAAAATTTCCCAAAAATTGGGGTTATTACACCCCAAAAGTGCACTTGTACACATTTACCAGAGTACAATTCCAGGTAGAATGTGCAACAGGTGCCTGATTTGTCATAATATCCTCAAGTCTCGTCATTGGTGCTTTCTGTTAGATACTGCTTTTAGATAATAACCTAGCCTCTAGTTTGGCCTTATCCCTCGTAACAATGCTGTTGTCATCCAGTTTTGACTTATGTTTATCCTTATACCAATTACAAAATTGTCATTTGGTTTGGATACCATCTTCCTTACAATCTGTTTGCTGACTAATTGAGTTCATCTTGCCTTACAATCACCCAATCAATACGGATCTATCAGAGCTTCTGTAACTTTCTTAGTTTCTTCTTCAGATATAAAACTAGAGAATTAATCATTCATACTCAGTAGCTCTGCTAATCATTACTCCACCATCTGGATCACTTAAGAACTAGACTCTTGGAATAATATTGACATCAAACCCTTAGTCTCAGTAGATATGTTCTTTAGTGTCCTCTGATTTTCAATGTGTTGTTGTATCTGACTAGTTGATCCTTCTTTTGCTCCCCCTAAGTTGTTGTTGGGATTTCCTGAAAATTCTTACCTTTGCTGACTGGCTTCATTGAAATAATGTGTTGTGTTATACACTGCCATTCCATTGCTTGGATATGAATCATCAATACCATTAATTTTTCCTTTAACAGCTTGGAGCATGGAGTTATTGAACTGTGCAGTTTGACTGTCTATCACCTTCTGTTGATCAACCACAAATGCCATGTAGATTTTATACTCCACTGAGTAGCTAAAAATGCCAAGATCTTCAAACAAATAAAAACATTTCATTGTTTGCTATTGTAGAACATTCTCTCCAAACACTTTCAAGTTATCCAGTGTTTGCTTATGTTAGCCATTAACTCATTAGTGGTCTTCGTGTACACATCCTGATCGAGGCTTGATCTTACTTGCTGCAAACTGTGTTGACTGCTTCAGCCTTTTGGTATTTAGAAAGTCTTGATTAGCTTGACATTGCCTTTATAGCTTTAATCAAGTTCTGGTTCTTTCTTTGTACCACTCCATTCTGACACGGAGCTCCCAGTGCTGAATATGTCTTAAAATATTCTTGATGTTACAGATATTAATCAGAACTGCTTCTTGAATTCAGTCCCATTATCTGACCACACGATCATTTCTTTTACAGTTGCTTCCAACTTGAGCTTCTGATATGATCAATCACCATATGTGATGTTTATCTTGAGAATCCACAAACAACAACTATGTGTTAAGAGTAGTCATCAATCATCACTAAGTTATATATTCACTTTGATGTGATGTTGTCTTTGACTCCTCTTTCTGACATGCCTCACATTTATTGTCTTCTAAATTCCAGATGAGGCATTCCTCTCACTAATCTCTGTTTACAAAAGAGTTCCTTGAGTTGATGTTCAAGGGTGAGAGCTTCTAATGCCATAACTAAACTTTAATCAGATGACGCTTTATAATAGAAACTATCGACTTCACCATTCCTGAGATTCCAGTCTAGCCACGAGCATATATTTTCCTTACTCTAAGAAGAGCAAGCTTCTCAACCTTCCTGCTTCAGATGAGACACTAATCCTTCTTTGAATTGAAATTTTGTCCTTTGATGCAGAACAGTCTGATTAGAGGATTTGTGCCTTGATTCTTCAGCAAGAAAGATGCTTCAATTATTAACAGTGACTCCAATGATTAATTGTTATCAGTGATAGCAATTGTTGAATCCATGATGACATCCCTTTTTCTTCATAGCTTTGTCCCGTAATGAAAACCTTTGTTGTCATCTCCAAAGATCATTGACGGGATAGCTTATGTCAATCACATTTGATTGTGAGGCTCTTTCTTTGATCATATGCCTTGAGTATGAGTTAACAAGAATACATATGAATCAATTAACCCGTTATGTCCTGCACTCATAAATGGATTAACAGTTCTTGGTACCCAACTTATCAGTTTGGGTCCAGATGGATTAGATATTTTTACTATAAACAGAGATAGTAACAGTTGCAACCTTATCATGCTAATTCTTATCTTTGACTGACCATTTTCTCCATTTTAATACCCTTGACAAATTTGTCTCTAGGCTAAGGAAAAATGGTTCCAACCTTGCATAAGGAGGACTGGCAGTCTTTGAATGATTTGTTTAATAGTTTACTCATTGACCAAGGAAAGAAGAATTAAACGTCAACAGAGGATGACACAATGCATGCCTCGAGTTTGATCTATAATATAAGACTAAAGGGATTATATTACATTATACATTATTCATGAAAGGTTTAATTGAATCATCAATTATTATTATTACTTGGGGAGCAATGATGTATTACTAGATGCCACTCATTTTTTATAATTTTATTATTAGAAAAATAAAATTATTGCCAACGTAATAATAACCTAAAGGGTCATACACAAAGAACGTTTAAAACGGAGTGTTATTTAATTTATGAATTTAAATATTTTATTATTAATTCAAATTTAATTATTAAATTAATTAAGTGAGACTTGACTAATTGTATATATATTAGAATTCGAATTTAATAATAATATAAATCCAAAATCAGAATGGGTCCTTTTAGAAGCCTATTAAGATTAGGGTTAGGCCCTAATCCTCTCTCCCCCATATATACATTAAGATGTATATTTTTAGGGTTAGAAGTTACATCACGTTTTTGAGAAAACACCCTAGCAGCTCTGCATCTTAGAGAGACTAGAGAGAGAGAGAAAGAGGCAATCAAATCGGCTAGTACCGACTCTGGTGATCGTTGGACGATCGGACGTTCGTGTGGATACCTTGGAGAGCAGATCTTCGAAAGGAGGGCTGTTGTGTTAGTTCATCAAGATTAGAACGCCCATTACAATTAGAAGGAAAGCTTTATTAAGGTAAACATTTATTTTCCATAGTAGAATATGATTCCTTATTGATTGTGTAACTGTGCTCTATATGAAGCATAGATTAGATTTATGCTATAAGCATTGCATACATTGTTATATCATTCGCATAACCTAAGAGCTCTCAAGGATAATTGTTCATCCTTTGAGATAGTAATTTTGTAATCATTTTTTATCTGTTAATATAAAAACTGTTGATTCTGATTAAGCTCAACGAATTGTTTACATAAACTGTATTCACCCCCCCCCCCCCCCTCTACAGTTGATTACGGACCTAACAACCAAGTTGACCCAAAATATGGTGAAATATGGATATTGACTCACTAGAAAGGATATAGAAGATATTTTTTTGAATTAATAGTTAAGGCTATTAATTTTATAAAAATGGTGGAAGATATATATTATGAATATATATATATATATGAATAATCACTTGAACATATTATAATGATTATCTGCAGACTAATTTATTTTATACACTTTAATATTATAAAAATCAAATGACAAAGAACACACACAACTTCTCTATGCAATAGTCCTTAAGAAGGACAAACTGACATGAAATAATTTTCTCGACTGACATAGAAATTTGATGATTGTCCTCGGGTTTAAGGATGTCACTTAAACCCCTCCTTTTTCCTTTTAGCTGAGAATGAAATACAGCTGCACCCATCCTCATGTTCACTTCTTGATAACTGAGATTCATATATGTGGGAACATAATGTCCAGAATATTGTATGCCTTTGTCAAGAATCCTTCTTTTGATGGCATAAAATATCATGTCTAACCATTCTTTAGATGCTTGATTTTCAACTCTCAATAGATAATGAATGTACTTAAGTTCTTTGGTTATCATCATCATCAACTTGTCAAGTGAAAGAACTTGAGCTTGATCTCCTTCCAGCATAAGCAGTATCTTCTGTTTTGGTTCTGAGCCATCATGTCTATCAATAACGATTTTCACAGCTTTAAGCATGTCCAAATGATTAGATATAACTTCCTGACCAGGTCTATCAGCTTCATGATGCCCAATTTCTACTCTTGTGTGTGGTCCAGACAATTTGAGAGCTTTAGCATGTATCAACCATGAAGGTGTATCATCATTTTTGTCCACAACACTAGGATTAGGTATCAACCATGAATGTAATACAAGTTTTTCTTGTAAGTTAATTAAATTTTATATTTCATTATTGTAATGTACATGAAGACATCAAGACTCAAAGTCAAGGAAGGGCAGTCCCATAGAGGCCATTCAAGGAAGCAATACAAGGAGGAGACAACTCAAGATAGAAGATATGTAATAGTTTGCTTGTATTTATTTTACCACCTTAGATTGACCTAGATCGTTGTCATTAGATTGATGAAGATCACGTAGGATGAATCCATAACCAACTACAATTATTTCATTGCACTTTATATATATATGCTCATATGATGATTGTATGTGTAGAGTAGTTTAAAGATGCATGCTTGATTAAATTTAGGATGTGTGTATAAGATACGACACCCATGCCATGCTCGCTAAACAAGATAAAATCTGTAACGACTTAAGATTTTTAAATTGAACAAATGATTATGAGATTCTCGTGTTTATATAATAAATGATAAAATCCGAATTTTCTTTATTTCTGACATGGGGCGATTTTGTCAAAAGCGAGTTCATTGAACTTGTAAGGTTGTGGGTTTTAAGCGAGATCATTATGATTCCCCCATTACCGGAAAATAAAACCATAGACATATATTGATTAAAAGTATTTTATTCAAGGAAAAATTGAGAATATCTTTATGATGGGATCACGATCGTTTTAAAATTAACAAAACCTTAAAGTTAATATTAATTGTTTAGATGCATTCTAATATATCCAATGCGTTAACTCCAATATTGATAAGAAGTTTCGCCAAAGCGAAGTACTCCCACCTATCGTGAGAGATGTGTTGAAGTTTATTGATATTTATTGACTATTGGGTTTGACTTTACTAAGTTACCATAATATGATTGTGAACTTAGAGACATGGAGTTTGGAGAGATTTATTAGATAAATATGAACAAATGTTGTTACACCAAGCTATCCAAGAATTATATAGTTGATATAATTAACAAATTTTGTCTACCTAAATAATCATGTTTTAGGAGAAAAGGCCAAGTTGACCCAAAGCATGGTGAAATATGGATCTTGACTCACTAGAAAGGATATAGAAGATATTTTTTTGAATTAATAGTTAGGGCTATTAATTTGATAAAAATGCTGGGAGATATATATTGTGAATATATATGAATAATCACTTGAACATAATTTAATGATTATCTGCAGACTAATTCATTTTATACACTTTAATATTATAAAAATCAAATGACAAATAACACACACAACTTCTTTATACAATAATCCTTAAAAAGGACAAACTGACATGAAATAATTTCCTCGACTGACATAGAAACTTGATGATTGTCCTCAGGTTTAAGGATGTCACTTAAACCCCTCCCTTTTTCTTTGAGATGAGAATGAAATATGTGTTAAACAAAATGTTTATCAAAAGCAAATTGATGATGCAACTGATGTTCCATGTCTCATGCTTGCAATCATAGGTGCTGAGCTTTAGAAGCAATAAGATCATATTGATGCTTATGATGTGATTAAGCACCTTTTTAAGATGTTTGAAGGATAGGCTCGTCAAGAAAGATTTGACAATAATAAGACACTTTAAATTTGCATTAAAGGGAGAATGAGATCTTGTTGGACCACATGTTCTAAACATGACAGGTAAATGTACCTTGATATTTTGGGTTTCAAGATTAGTCTAGAGACTCAACTTGATTTGATCAAACAATTTTTGAATAATTTATATTCTCAGTTTGTTATGAACAAAATGAATGAGATAAAAAACACCAATTAAGTTGTGCGGCATGTTTAAAACTGATGAAAATAACATGATAAAGGCATAAATTCCGTCCATATTATGATGTACACATAAAATGCAAATGGGGAAGGAAAATGGACATGTAAGGTTAAGATTTGATCTTATTCTGTGCCAAACCAGAGTCCAATCCAAAAGGGGATTTTAAAGCCTATTAGAGGTGTTGTTAACGAAGATTATTAATGCTTATTTGGAAATAACCGAATGATTGGAAATTAAACTGTCGAGCTTAATTGGAAGATCTAAAGAAGAAGACCGGAAATGGTCAAGTTTCAGGTATCGGGTTAGAATTAGAGCAAAAGTTATTACTCAATTGGAGAAACTTGATACCTAATTGCCTATAAGGATAAGGCTAACTTGAGAACTTAGTAAATTGTTATTACGTGCATACTATTCGAATTTACTAACATTAATTCTAAACTTCATTTGTTAAATAATTAAGTGAGACTTATTTATTATACAAACATAAATTTCGAATTAATAATAATTTCTAATAGTTAATAGTTATAATTCATTTTTCTTTACTCTATATAATATCTCTTGTGCCAAATTTTAAGCCAAGACTTTTATTAAAAATCCTAGCCACCAAGAGAGAAGATGGAGAAAGCAAGAAGAAATGACTTTGTGCTTAAAGGTGGCCAATTCAGCGGGCTGTGCGGTCCGGGCCGGGTTAGATACGGGTTAGTATTTAGAAGTTCGAACTCGTAACAGGCTCGTAGGTGAAGTGGGTTGTGCTGGGTCGGGCTTGAACTGTAAAAGTAAATTCATAACCGACATTCTGAGCGTGTCGGGTTGTATTGTGTATGTGCGGGCTTCTTCTTCTTTTTAGTCTTAATTTGTCAGCCAGCCATCATTCAGTTTGTATATTCACAAATCTCAACCACTAACTTGTATGTTACATTTATATACTTGCATTAACACGTATAAACTTATGAGAAACTTTCTAAATGATGCAATATTAAATTAATAAAAAAGAAAGATGAGATCGAATAACAGTCCATAATCTTAACTATGCCTAATTTTAACAATTATATATTCACATATAATATTCGGGCTATGCTGGCTCCTGTGGGTTGTACGGGCTAGTGTGGGCCGATTTCATCCCGGATTTCCCTTTCTCTATTTGTAACCGACACTTCATTTTCAACAAGCTATGCAGGTTTGAACTGGCCCAATTCAGGCCGAATAAAATCGAGATTTCGTACGAGCCGGTCTCGAATGAGGGATTCAAACCTGCACAAGTGGTCACCTCTACTTTTACACATCCGATCCTTGAGTTCAAGCATTCGTGGGGATACCGATAGAACGTAGATCACGAGAGCGTGATGCATGGTGGTTGAATAAGCTTTGAATCTCCATTAGTCGGCCAATTTGTAAAACTTCATATGGTAAACAATCTTAGTTATGAATGAAATATATGTATTTCGCATGAATCTTGCGTAGGATTTCGAAAATTCTGATTTTTCACATTTTCAATTAGAGTTTTCATTGCGTTTTATGCCTCAAACCCCTTCGAGATAGAGATTGACGGATAATATGAAAAGATATATATGTATATTATTTATATGTATAAAATCAAAAATATATAAGTGTATAAAAATGAGTGATTGAGATAATTTTCAAAAGTGTTTTTTTCAAAAAAAAGTTTATGATTATTTATATAATAAAATAAGCAAATATTAAATGATCAATCTAAGAAATGATAATAATGATCATTTACTTGATAAACATAAAATTATGCAGTTTTATAAAATAAATAAGCGAATATTAAACGATCAATCTAAAAAATGATAATAATGATTCATTTACTTGATAAACATAAAATTATGCGGTTTTATAATACAACAAATCTTTTATCATTTGCTTATATTTAGGTATAAATGATAATAAGGTTAAATGGGTAATTTTTTTAAAAAATATTTTATTTTAATATTATTGTACTCTAAAGAATAGATTATTAATAATTATTATGAGTCAGTGGTCCGATGCCTACCACGATAAAAAAAGCTAGTTATATTGTAACAAACACATTAAATTATAAATTTTAAATCAGAACAACTATTGGTTACACCAATTTAGACATATTAGGTCGATCTTTACATGCTTAAATTTGTTTCTTCAGACTCTTGTACTATTTGTTTCAACCTCTCCACCACCTCATCCATTGTTGGCCGATCCTTCGGGTTCTTGATCATGCAGCTATCAGCCAGCTTTGCGATATTCCTAGCTGCACTTATAGAGTAATGATTTCTGATTCTGGGGTCAATTATCATGCCAAACCTTTTGCTATCAGATGGGAACTGCTTCACCCAGTCTAGAAGCTTCTGCTCATTCCGAGATCGATGTCTTTCCAGCACTCGTCTACCGGTGAGAATCTCGTAGAGCACAACTCCGAAACTCCACACATCACAATGCGTGGCTAGACGACCAGTTTCAACATATTCAGGCGCAGCATAACCATACGTACCAACAGGCTGACAAAGGGGATGCTTGGTCATAACAATGATAAGGTAGGCAACACATAATATTCAAAACTCTGTATTTCAGTACGATGGAAGGATAGTAATATACTGTCAAATTAGAATACTGATTTGAAATGAATTACAGATTTTAAGAGAACAAACAGGCTGATGATTTCACAAGATTAACTTGAAATTTTGTTTGCTATATTTTGTGTAAATCAAACAGTCATGGGAAAAAGGACATGTTCATCAAGCCAGAAAGAAGATGGAAATTAATGTAACTAAACAATAGGTGATGTGGTTATGCGGCATGTTAATGAGATAATCAACCTTTTTCCTTTTTCACTTACCGCAGTGGATACATGAGACTTGTTCCCAGTTGGCCCTTCCCTAGCAAGCCCAAAGTCTGAAAGTTTTGGCATGAACTCCACATCCAAAAGCACATTTGAAGATTTAAAATCTCGATATATCACCTTTCAAAATTAGCAAAAGAGAAAAAGTTCAACAATCTATAAGCACATTCTTTGTTCCTAACATCGAAAAACTGAAACTGATACTAATAATGTCCATTCCATTTGTTTATTGCCTTATCAGTAACTAATATCAATTTAATCATGTAGAGACAAGCTTACACGTTTATGAAGTCTTTGGGAAACTAGTTTTATACTTCTAGCTTCAGTAATCAATATATTCAAACTAGTACTGCCAAATATTATGCATATCTACATATTCAAGATACTTTCCACATCAAAAATGGTAGAAGGAAATTTCAAAAGCCAGAACATATGACAATGGTATATTCTGCTTGCAGAATTCGTAAGGATTTGAGCGGAGATAGTTAGCTTCACTGCTTGAAAGATCGAGTTTACTTATCAAAAAGCATGGAAGTCATAGTTTGAAGTCGTGTTAGTGAAGTGCTTCCTAATGAATGAACTAATAATACCTGGACATCCAATTCATTGTGCAAATAAGCCAATCCTTGAGCTGCTCCCAGCATAATTTGCAATCTTCTATTCCAAGGAAGAGTTGGCAAAGCCCTGCTAAAAATATGATCTTCCAAACTTTTATTTGGCATGTACTCATACACCAACAACCGCTGAATCCCTCTTTCTCCATCTTCAGAACAGTATCCCAAAAGCTTTACTAGGTTAGGGTGTTCCACAATGCCAAGAAACTGAACCTCTGCAAGCCATTGTTTATGACCCTACACGAGTGAAATAAAATCAAAAGTAATGCAAATTATGATTTTGCTGACAGGATGAAATCCTAGGCACTCATGGCAGCAGCATACATATGATAATTCCAGAAAATGTTAACCATATTATCATAAATAACGCCTTCAATACAAACTTTTGATGCAGAACATAAGGTTCCCAATGCAAAGCCTGTTTCTGATCAGTTGACAGTACCTAAATAGTCTAAGGTAACGTTATCTGCAGTATTGAGGTCCCGAGTTTTTTGCTTATACAAATTCATATTAAAAAACTCCGGGGAAGACTTAAGTAACAATCTATGCTACATTCCTCCAAATTAGATTAAATCATCTAAAAATATCAACCCTTATGTCCAAACTAAATACTCCCAAATCCCAACATTCTCAATAGGTGGCAAATGAAAAACAAAATGAGAATAAATAAATTAAAAAAAAACTTGGGAAATACAGACAACTGCAACAAGACAGAAGTGCAGAGAATATCCAAACACTCTTCATATATTATTATACTATAAATTAGTGATGAAGAAGCTGTTAAATATACCTGCAATCCATTTTTTTTAAGTGCTTTAACAGCAACCACAGAAGGATCACCCACACCATCAACAAGCCTGATACAACCTTTATACACACTCCCAAAACCACCTTCTCCAATCTTTAGCAACCTGTTAAAATTTCTGGTAGCATTTCTGAGTTCATCAAAAGAGAACACTCTTAAATTATGTTCTTTTTCTTTGTACATTTCAATAACACTCCTTGGTGATGAAATTACTCTCTTGGGCTTAACTTTGCGTATAATTTCCAATGACTTCTCTTTCTTGGTCGTTGTGTTCTCTTTCTTAAAGATATAAAAACACTTCATACTTGTAGTTTTGAAGATCAAAAGTTATCTACTGAATTTCAAGATTTTGATGGGTTAACTTTGCGGAAACTGGGAGTTAATTAGATGGGGGACCAAGAAAAGCTAAAAAGATAAGATCTTGAAAGAACCTATGTAGAAATTTTTGGAGAAATAATGATATGAAAATGAAATAAGTAGCCAGAAAGAAAAGAAAAAAGAAGAGAAATTGCAAAGAACGCGTGGGAAATTAAGTGGACCAAAGGCGGCTACTATTTAAGTGGGTAACTGTGTGTGTGTATATTACGACACCAGTCTTCCATGATCAACAACCAGATGCTATTGGAGTCTCTGTCTGTTTCATAAAATAAACATATTATATAAACTACCCTATAATCCGTGCATAGCACCTTTAATTTTTAATAATATATTTTATAATATAATTTTTAATAGTTAAAAAATAAATTGAATAATATAATAAATTATAACAATATATATTATATAAAAATTTGAGATTCACTGAAAATAAATAATATAATATATAATATGTTGTTCACCAGATTCGAACTTTAAACATGTAGAAATTGTTAAAAATAAAAAATATAAAAATTTAAATATAATACGCCGTTGACTTGATTAGAGACAACCATCACACAACTCTTAATTCTATTATAAAATTTTATTAAATTTGTTGTTAATATAGAATAATAATTATATTTAAATATAATAAAATGTTTAACAACTAAAATTTGAAAAAATAAATAATTTTAAATTTGATTATATTGTAAAATAATTTTGGATAAGTGTGAGTTTACTCTGATTCTACTACAGAACCACTTTAAACTATTTCATCAAATTTTAATAATTTTTTAAATAAAAAAAATTGTGCAACTTCTTTTTTAATTTAGTAATTAAAATTTGTAACTATATATGATCAAAAATAAAATAAATTATATATTTATATTTTTTTAAATAATGGTTCTATGCGAACCTGTATTTAAGAGAACCCTTCGCCTTACACATATATATAGATATATAGATAAATGATCAATTATAAAAGAAATTAATCTAAGCTATTAGATCAATCTAACAAACACCACACCCAATTAATCTGCATCCTCCCACGCATAATCTCAGCTTTTCCTTACGTTTTTAATTTGTTTTTTCCCGTCAAACGGTAATTTTTATTAAATCCGACTTCACTGTTTTTTTTCATCTATCAACGATTGATTTGCATATCATATGTGTTATATTTCGATGTAATTTTAAAAAAAAATGGTTTCTGGTTTCCATTGTAAAATTGGTTTTTATTGAAGTATCTTCTATATATATACAAATGATTAAATAGAAACTAAATTTAAAATAGAAATTAGAAACTAATCTAAATTATTACATCAATTTAATCTAGAGTAATGCTACATGTACATAATTTTCTAAGAATTTTTGTAGAGAATGATGTGGAAACCCACGTGTGCACTATATTAATGATATTTGTCGGCTACCATGATTATTGTTGTTCACTATAATAATTTTCATTTGTTTATTTTAAAATTGTACAGATTCTTTTATTGTGCACCTACAAAAATTTTATTATTTAATTATATAAGTTATTACTAAATATTTACTTTTTATTCTTTAATAAAAATATTTATATTTTTATGTTTTATATATTTTTTTGTAGTATATATTTATTTTTATATTTTAGTACTAGTATAGTTTCTTTTAAATATGATTAGATGTTTAATCTTTTAAATGAAGTTATTAAAAAGATTAATTTCATTATAAAAATCCCAACAAATAAGATTGGTAAAAATTAATTAATACACTATAACATAAAGAATAACCGACTAAATAGAAAAATTATATGTCTTAATAAAAATAAAAAATAAGTCTCAATAAAAAAATCATAGTACATTTGTGTTCACAATTAAAAATACCCTGGATCAAATAAAAAAGAACATGTTTAGTAGCTTTCAAACTTAAAACATCTCATTCATTATATTTATTCTCCTTGATTTCTAAAATACGAGAAGGATGGTTTATATAAAAGAATGATGATGAGAATATTATTTTAAAAATATAACATATGTTATACAAATTATAATATATGCTAAAAACATAATATTTGTAATATTTGTAACCTTTCTTATAATATATAATATTAAAATTTATTTTGTAAGTACTATCTTATTATTAAAATAAAAAATTATAATTTTTTCGTGATATAGAATATTTTAATTTTGTGAGTATAACTTGATTACTTGTAAGTAGATAATTTTGGTAAAATTTTAATTGTAATATATAAAAAGAAAAAAGAATGTAAGAAACAAATAATAAGAAGATGAAAATAAATTATAGGTATAACTACAGTAACCACCGACAAAAATCATTAATACAGCAGTGACTGGCACTTCCACATTATTCCGTACATGTAGCCCTAAAATCACCACATTTAATCTAATGGCCCCTAAAATTAACATGTCCAACTAATATGCACATTCTCATATACAATTTCAGCTTTTCTCTACGTTTTTAATTTGATTTTTTCCCTCAAACGGTAAATATTTTTTAAATCCGACTTCACAGTATTTTTGTTCATCTCTTAAAGATCAATTTGTATATCTTATGTGTTATATTTTGAAGTAATTTTAAAAAAAAAATTATTTGATTTCTAATTTTTATTATAAAATTGGTTTTTATTAAAATAGCCCCTATATATATAGAAAAAATGACAAAAATACCTCTTTTTTAAACTTTGTGACATGAAATACCATTTTTTGAAATGTTTGGCAAAAAATACCTACCTAATACGTATTTTAAAATTGGGTATTACTAATACGCATTTTAGAAATGGATAACTTGTATAAAAAATTACAAAAAAAAATTATTTTGGATACGCATTCGTGAGATGCGTATCATGACTTTCCAATGCATGATACGCATGTCAGGAATGTGTATCATGATTTTACTCTCTTTTTTATTTTTTATTTTTAAAAATAATACTCATTTGTCAAATGCGTAACAGCCTTACCCGAAATACGTATTACAAATGTATTTTTGGCCATATTTTTCAAAAACGGGTATTCTTGTTACATTTTCTAAAAAAAAGGTAATTTTGACCATTACCCATATATATATTAGGATTTTTTGTCAGATATGTAAAGGTTAGGTGATAATTTTTTATAAGGATCGAATGGAACTATTAATGAGAAAAGAAATAGGTAATGAAGGTTACGTGACAAATTTGTGTGTTTTAAGTATTGTCGTTGGTTCGTGAAATTTATTTTTTAATTAAAATATAATTATCTTGTATAAATATATCTATAAATTTTAATAAAATTAAATCTTTTAATCAGTAATATTTTTTAAAAACTAAAATTTCACTAAATTATACACATGCATATTTAAAATAATTATCAAATCATATTATAAAAAATTACTAATAACTAAATTTCAGAGTTTAAATTTTTCTCTTCAAATTAAATTCAATCCGTGAATCGCACGAGTTTTAGCCTAGTATTATAATAATCTAATAGTATTATAATAATCTAACATGTAAAAATTAAAATATTTTTTTGAATTTTTTCGAGCCGAACCGAGTCGAGCCGAGTCTAACTCGAGCCGAACATATCAAAAGCTCGGCTCAAACTCATTTTCTTAACGAACACATTTTTGTGTTCGAATTCAAACCCGAGCCCTTAACGAATTGAGACTAATTGAACCGAGCTCAAGTTTGTTTGTCAACAGTTCAATTCGTGAACAACTATAATTTTTGTCTGTATAATTTTTTTGAAAAAATGCCTAAAATGTCACAAAAATAAGAGAATCGATCCAAAATAGCACCCAGTCAAATTATGGCCCTTAGCCGGCGGCTCCGTCTCTTTTTTCGTATGTTTCAATGGAAAAGTCATTTATTTGGTATATCTGTTCAAAAAATCCCATTTATGGTGCAGAATGCATGTACTTGTGAGAATCTCCCATTGACCCCCAGAACAAGTGGCGTTCTGGGGTCATTTTATTATATAGTTTTTTCTCTTTTCCCCGGAATGAACTTGTGTTAGTGTGTTTTTGAAGGAAATAAAATTAGGTGAAGGGCTGTTTTTGGACTCCTATATTAAATAAATGGAAAATAATTGTACTTATTTTTTTTGTTGGGTTGTAATGTAATCCTATTTTACGTGTGTATTTTTTAATTTAAATAAAAACCGTATAAATAAGACTTTTCTAGCTCCAAAAAGGGTGACGTGCAATGTGAGTGCAAAATTTTTAGGTGAGGGTGTTAGATATATTTGATAATGTCATGTGTAATATGATTTGTGTTTAGTTTTCAGATCTTACAAAACAGGACAAATCAGTACTTAACTGGAAATCAGCACTTATACTGAAGACAGAACTTAAGATATCAGAACTTCAGTTATCAGAGCTTAAGGTTCAGAAGATATTTATCAGGAGATAATATCAGGACTTAAGATGACTTTCAGATAAGGCAGGCGGCTGATTAAAAGGAAAGAAGATCGAGACTAAGGCAGAAAGAATTGTGCATGAAGAAGGAATTCTATGAAAAATAGAATACTTGGAAGAAAAGATAACTAGTTGATATATTTTAGGAAACAGAATTATATTCCATATCAATTAGAAGATTATCTTGTAACTGTGTAGTATATAAACACATGCATAGAGTTTACACTATAAGTGTTACGATTATCGAAGTTATTATTCTTTGTAACTCTAGCAGCTCTCGTGATAATTTGTACATCACTGCAAAAAGAGGACAGTTCCATATTGTAACAGAGTTTATTGTGTTAAATAAAATATGTATTCTGTTACTTAAGTTCTTATATTCGATTTGATTGTGCTAAACACTGTATTCAACCCCCTTCTACAGTGTGTGTGACCTAACAAGTGGTATCAGAGCTTTCTGTTAAGACACAAACAGTTTAAGATCCAAAATTAATCATGTCTGAAGAAGAAACTCCAACCAAACCCACCAAAATTGAAGAACCTCCAAAAACTGTAACTCATAGTCGATATGAGACTTTAAGAGTTCCCATGTTGAAACCTTCTGAGTATTCCATATGAAAAGTGAAGATGATTATGTTTCTGGAAGCTACAGATTCAGAATATCTTGACAGGATTTATGAAGGACCACATATGCCAACCAAACTCTCTGTGAAAGTTGCAGGTCAGCCAGCAAAGTCTGTACCAAAGGAGAAAAGTGATTACACTGCTGAAGATATCTCATTAATTGTAAAGGATGCAAAGGTAAGACACTTGTTGCATAGTGCCATAGATAATGTCATGTCAAACAGGGTAATTAACTGCAAGACTGCAAAAGAGATATGGGATGCTTTGGAAACAAGGTGTCAGGGAACTGATTCAATCAAGAAGAACAGGAAGACAATACTCACTCAAGAGTATGAGCACTTTGACTCAAAGCCTGATGAGTCATTGACTGATTTATATGACAAATTTGTCAAACTCTTGAATGATTTGTCACTAGTTGAGAAAGAGTATGATATTAAAGATTCAAATCTTAAGTTCCTGTTAGCTCTTCCTGAAAGATGGGATTTGAAGGCCACAATAATAAGAGACAACTATAATCTTGATGAAACAACTCTTGATGAAATTTATGGAATGCTAAAGACTCATGAACTTGAGATGGAACAAAGAAGCAAGAGGAATGGAAAAAAGTCAAGAACAGTTGCCTTTGTGGCTGAGGAGGAAAGTCCCAAAGTAGCTGCCTCAAGAAAAGGCAAGGAAAAAGCTCTCATCACAAAGTCTGATACTGAGTCATCAAGTTCTGATAGTGATGATGACTCATAAACTGAAAGTATACCTGAGATGGACCATGATGAGGAGATGATGAAGCTGTGTGCTCTTATGGTGAAAGGGATCACAAAGATTGCGTACAGAAAATTCAGGAGAGGAAAAAAGTTTTCCAGGAAAGGTGCAAGTTCTGAAAAGAAAGGTTTCAGAAAATCTGAAGGCAGAGGAGGAAAGTATGACAGAGGAGATTATTCAAATGTTAAATGCTACAACTGTGGTGAGAAAGGCCACATATCTTCAGATTGCAGAAAAGGGAAAAGTGACAAAGGAAAGGCTCTTGTCACAAAGAAGAAAAGCTGGTCAGATGCTTCAGATTCTGAGGATGGGGAAAATTATGCCTTAATAGCAAATGCTGATAGCAGTTCTGATACTGCTGACTTAAAGGTACCTCAAACTACTTATGCCTTTCATACTGATGATATTACTGAGTTGAGAAGATATCTTAAAACCATGTTCATTAGTTATAAAGATCAAACTTTAACATGTGAAAGATTAACTTCTGAAAATCTTGCTTATAAAAAGAGGAATGATTATTTAGAAAAAGAGTTAGTCATGTTCCATCAAACTCAGAAAGATAGAGATGATGCCTTTTATGTTAGGGATGAAGTGTTAAAAATGAATGAATCTCTAAAAACTGAGTTAGAAAAGGAAAGAGAGATTATCAGGACTTGGACTAACTCTGGTAAAGCAACTCAGGATATTCTTAGTAGTGGAAACTGGAAAGAGGGCTTAGGTTATGGAGATAATAAGAACAGTAAGGGAACTGTAGAAACTGAGCCTATAGTTGCTTAACAAAAACCAAAGGTAAATCCTGTTAAGTTTGTAACTGCAAAGTCTGATATTGATAAATCAGAAGTGAAGGAGAAAATAACTTCTGACAAACCTAAACAGGATAACCCAACCGAAGTTAACATAGGCTTAATAACCAAGAAGCAGCTTAAGCATAAGCTGAAAGATGTTAAGAATGTAAACAAGGTAAAGCCACCTAGGAAAAATAGGAATGGAAAGGAAGGTGTGAACAAAAGTAATAATTATAAGCCAGTTCCTAATGCTCCTAAAAAAACATGTCATAACTATGGAAATTCTAACCATCTGGCTTCTTTTTGCAGGAAGAATAAGAATATAAACTCCTTACTTTCAAAATCAGGAGTTAAGAGTCAGTCTGTTATATATAGGCCACAAAATCCTTATTTTTATTGTGGTAGTTTATGGCATTCTATTTATACTTGTAAGGAATATCATAGTTTATATTATGATTATTATCAAATAAAACCTTCTGTAAAAAAAGTTAGCATTATTCCTTCTAGTGTAAGTTCTGATGCAAAGTCTGATATTGCAGATTCTGATAATAAAACTGTTAACATAAACTCTGATGCTAAATCCGCTGCAAATGTTAACAAACTTAAAAAGGCCAAAAATCCAAGCAAGTCTGGGTCCTTAAAACTAATCATTAGTGGTCTTTGTGATTGCAGGGCAACAGGAAGAACATCCTATTTCTGGGCAGTGGATGTTCAGGACATATGACTGAAAATAAAGCCCTGTTATCAGACTTTGTGGAGAAAGCTGGCCCAGGTGTTTCTTATGGAAATGACAACATTGGAAAAACTCTGGGATATGGCAATATCAATCTGGGGAATGTCATCATTGAAAAAGTAGCTCTGGTCTCAGGACTTAAACACAATCTGCTGAGTGTAAGTCAAATCTGTGACAGAGGTTATCATGTGGATTTCTTTGAAGAACACTGTGAAGTTGTAAGCAAATCTACAGGCAAAGTTGTTCTGAAAGAATACAGGCATGGTAACATTTATGAAGCCAAGCTTTCAACAAGTACTGATGGTTCTGCAATCTGTCTGTTGAGTAGAGCATCAATTGAAGAAAGCTGGGATTGGCACAAGAAACTCTCTCATTTGAATTTCAACAATATAAATGAACTAGTCAAGAAAGATCTTGTGAGAGGATTGCCAAAATCAGTATTTGCTCCTGATGGCCTTTGTGATTCATGTCAGAAGGCAAAACAAAGAAAATCCACATTCCAGAGCAAGAATGAATCATCAATTCTTGAGCCTTATCACTTACTACTTGTTGATCTATTTGGTCCAGTGAATGTCATGTCTATTGCAAAGAAGAAATATGTTATGGTCATAGTGGATGAGTTCACCCGATACATATGGGTGTATTTCTTGCACACAAAAAGTGAAACTTCATCTATCTTGATTGATCATGTCAAGCTACTGGATAAATTGGTCAAAGATTCTGTGAAGATCATAAGGAGTGATAATGGCACTGAGTTCAAGAATCTTGATAATGGAAGAGTTCTACAAAGATCATGGAATAAAGTAGGAATTTTCTGCTCCTGGAACTCCACAGCAAAATGGAGTTGTTGAAAGAAAGAATAGAACTCTTATTGAAGCTGCACGAACTATGCTTGATGAAGCAAAGATGCCAACCTACTTTTGGGCTGAAGTTGTGCAGACTGCTTGTTTTACTCATAATGCAACACTCATTAACAAGCATGGAAAAATACCATATGAAATGGTGAAGAAAAAGAAACCAAATCTGAAGTATTTTCATGTATTTGGATGCAAGTGTTTTGTTCTTAAGACTCATCCCGAACAGCTATCCAAATTTGATCTAAAAACTGATGAAGGAATTTTTGTTGGATATCCACTTTCTACAAAAGCCTTCAGAGTCTACAATTTAAGAACAAGGGTTGTCATGGAATCTATCAATGTCTCTTTTGATGATAAGAAGATTACTGGACTTGAAGATTTCAATGATCATGATCAGCTGAGATTCGAAAATGAAGTTTTAAATTCTGATTCTGCAAATCCTGATACTGCAAACTCTGATGGATTAAACTCTGATGTTATTGAAACTGTGGTGACTACACCTAAGGAAAATGCACCTGTGCAGGGGGAGCATACTGAAGATTCAACCACATCTCAAGAAGCATCAGAACCTACAACAGGCTCTTCAAGTTCTGATGGGCCAAGTTTTGATAATTCTGGAAACTCATGTTCTGATATTTCTGGAAACTAAAATAATGAAGGATCCAACTCAAAGAGCATAATTTCAGGGGGAGCATCATAAAATGTTGATGAAGACAGCATGGATCATGGGGGAGCATCCAGTTCTAGAGAAAACCTTCCATCTGCAAGGAAGTGGACTGAAGCACATATACCTGACTTAATTATTGGAAATCCTGATGTAGGTATCAAAACTAGAACAGCTACATCAAATGAATGTCTTTATCATTCTTTTCTTTCTCAGACTGAACCAAAGAAAGTGGAAGAAGCTCTTCAAGATGCTGATTGGGTGCAAGCAATGCAAGAAGAGTTAAATGAATTTAAAAGAAATAAAGTCTGGACCCTAGTGCCAAGACCAAGAAACAGATCAGTTGCTGGTACAAAATGGGTGTTCAAAAATAAAACTGATAGTGATGGCATAATTATAAGGAACAAAGCAAGGCTGGTTGCAAAAGGATACTCTCAACAGGAGGGAATTGATTATGATGAAACATTTGCACCAGTTGCTAGATTGGAAGACATAAGAATATTTTTGGCTTATGCTGCTAACAAGAAGTTTAAAGTCTTTCAAATGGATGTGAAAAGTGCTTTTCTTAATGGAGAATTGGAAGAGGAAGTATATGTTGAACAACCTCCAGGCTTTGTAGACCCAAATTTCCCAATCATGTCTACAGGCTTGATAAAGTACTTTATGGCCTTAAGCAAGCTCCAAGAGAATGGTATGAGACATTAGCTCAGTTTCTTCTGGAAAGTGGATTTAACAAAGGAACTATTGATAAAACACTGTTCTACCTCAACCATGGAAAGGACTTACTTTTGGTGCAAATATATGTTGATGATATTATTTTTGGTTCTACAAATGACAGATTTTGTAAGAAGTTTGCCAAACTGATGCAGTCAAGATATCAAATGAGTATGATGGGAGAACTTAACTATTTTCTGGGCCTCCAAGTCAAGCAGAATGAAGAAGGAACTTTTATTTGTCAATCTAAGTACACCGGAAATTTGTTGAAGAAATTTGGAATGCAGGATTGTTCAAGTGCATCCACTCCTATGGCCACTACAACTAAGTTGGATAAGGATACTGGTAAATTAGTAGATATTATTGATTACAGAGGTATGATTGACTCTCTACTCTATCTAACTACAAGTAGACCTGATATTATGTATGCTACCTGTCTGTGTGCAAGATTTCAAGCAGATCCAAGAGAACCCACTTAACAGCTGTGAAAAGAATTTTCAAGTACCTTAAGGGTACAGCTGATCTGGGATTGTGGTATCCTAGAGAATCATACCTTAAGCTAATAGGTTACTCAGATGCAGATTTTGCAGGATGCAAAATTTACAGGAAAAGCACAAGTGGAAGCTGCCAATTTCTTGGAGGCAGATTGGTTTCTTGGTTTAGCAAGAAACAGAAGTCAATTTTCACATCAACTGCAGAAGCATAATACATTACTGCAGGAAGCTGTTGTGCACAGATTCTTTGGATGAAGAATATGTTACTGGATTATGGGTTAGAATTTTCTTAAATTTCTATTTACTATGATAATCAAAGTGCTATTGCTATGACAGGTAATCCAGTTCAGCACTCAATGACAAAGCACATCAGTATAAGGTACCACTTCATAAGGGAACATGTGGATAAAGGTACAGTGGAATTGCATTTTGTTCCCACAGATCAACAACTAGTAGATATCTTCACAAAACCACTGTGTGAAGCTACTTTTAAAAGATTGGTAAATGAACTTGGAATGGTTATAGGTTCTTTCTCTAAATCTGCCTAGTTTATGTTCTGATACATCAGACTTTATGATCAGTATTTACAGATATTACTATCTTTGTGTATTCTGTGCTTAAATTGAAAATTACTTAAATGCTGATTGTTGTCTGATGTGAATTTCTAAACTCTGATAGTGATATGAATATTTTTGTGACTATTCAATCCAATGAGGATAACTGTGCTGGATGCTGACCTAGTAATCTTTAATATACTAAAGATCCCATGTTTGAAGTAATTATTTATGTGAAAATCTTTTAACACAAACAAATTCTGATATTTAGCTTAGTTAAGTTTACTTTGTGTATCTTATTACTAAGTCAATAACTAGAATAGTGCTTCTTATTTGTTAAGTTCTGATGTTAGTAAATCTGGTGAATGTACTAAGTGCTGATAAGCCTCACTTATCAAAAGAAAAAGAAAAGAAAAATAATAAAAATCAGGTACTCCTTTGAGATCTAGAGTAAAAATGTGGAAGGGAAGACCCAAGTGCATTGCTGGTATTAAGTAATATGCATTAGAAAAGAAAAACAAAATTTTCTTGGTGACTTTTCACACTCTATGATTACTGGAGAAATACTCTGATAACAGCATAAATTTTGATAAGCACTCGTGACTCACTTACACTGAGGAGCCACTGTAAAATAGAATTTCAAAAGATGCATAAAATGAGCACAAAATAGTTGAGGTGGACTCATGCATGAACTCATTCTAAAGTAGACTTCAGAATAATGACAGATTTCAAGTAAAGTTCTTAGTTATGCCTTATTTCTAAGATGTACTGAAGTGAATCAGACTTTACTCTTTGTCTGATATTTAGCTTAATGCACACACATACACTCCATATGAATAATGAAAATTACTGTGGTGATCAATGTTATTTTAGATGAACAGTTTATGTGTCAGATTGCATAAATTCTGAGGACAAGTTCTGATGGAAGTTCTGATGATTAAGTTCTGATGAAACCATATCAGTATTTGTGTGAAGAATTACAGGAATATACATTCATTTTTTGAGTTAAGGAGCCATATTCTGATGACTTTTAAATCCTGATAATAATCAAGTTTTGATGTTGTCGTGAAGTATTTATTTCCTTAGTTTATTTTTGGTCATTACTTGAACGATAATATTTTTACAAAATATTGGTTAATGTGAGATAAAACAGTCATAATCATTGTGGGTTAGTGGTTAACTCGTATGTCCTGAAAAACTGCATGTGCACGGTAATTATTGCTTATTTTACGTGCCCATTAACTCTCATTCTAACCGTTTACTGACTGTTCAAATGGAGGTGTAAAGTGTATCCCATGCTTCAAAAATATGACTATTGAGTGAAGGAAGTATATATATGAGAGATAAAATATTTTCTAATCTTTTACTTACTTTTTTATTCTAAATCTCTTTTACTTTCTCTCTCTCTCTCTCTCTCTCTTTTATTTTCTGAAGCTGTCTTTCTCTCAGGACTTTTTACAAACACTTTGCAAACATTCTCTTATTCAATTAATTTCTTACAGAGATGGCACCAAAAGACATAATTTTTGATGGAGCTAAGTTTGTTCCTAATAACTTCTCCGCTATTCTTAGCAAGTCAGAAGCTCCATCAGAACTTCATTTCATTCAGGACTTTCTTGCTAGTTTTGATATTGGGTACGCTCTGGCCGCACCTGAAGCAGTCTCTGGTACTCAAGTACTGAAGTTCTGGAGAAGCGGAGTATATAATGATGGTGGTGCTCAAGGGTCCCCAAGTATTAATTTTTTCTTCAGGGGAGGATGAGTATGTTGTGACATAGGCTACGGTCCGACAAGCACTGCAGCTGCCTGAGAACTGTGTTTATTCTACTGTTGAAGAGCCAGTTCTTCAAAACATGATGGCCATTCTGGGGTATGAGAGGATATTGGCAAACATGGGTCAGTTGAAGAGATCTTTCATAAGGAGGGAATGGAGTTTCTTCTTTGACTGCATAACCGAGGCTTTTGCAAACAAATGCTCTAATTTTGATGCAATCCCCATATTCAGCCAACAAATCGGGTATGCTCTCATAAATCAAACTGATTTTGATTATGCAAGTGATGTCTTAGGTTTTATTGGGGATAGAAAAACAAAAGATAGAAATACTGTTTATTTTGCTAGATTCTGTCAGCTTATCTATAGTTTTTGTTGTGATGATAAGCTCCAATATGCTAGTGAATTAATTTCACCATTCAGACTAGCTAAAAGAGCTTTTAATGACTTATTATCTACTGATAATAAGGAGGTTGTGTTAAGACCCCTCCTAGTCCCTTTATCTGTCAAATAAGCCTTAATAACCTATGATCCGATTAAATATACTGAAGTATATCCTGATGTCCAACCATCAGAACCTCATCCATCATCACCTACCACCTCTACACAAACACCTCAACCTTCTGATCCTAAAGTGCATCCTTCATCTTCCAAACCCAAGAGGACTAAGAAAGTATCTCAGACTCAACAAAAGAGAAGGAGAATTATTCTGCGAGATGAATCAGATGCTGAAGAACAGGTTCCAATATCGGAACCTGTATAGAAGCTGAGAAGGTTTCTTCTCAGAAAGATACTGTAACTGGGAGTTCTAGGCCCCTCAAAAGGCTTAGAAAATTAAATTCTGATGATAAAGCTCCTACAGTGTCTCCACCTTTGAGGAAATTAAAGAAACAGAGAGCTCATAGGGACATAGTTGAGTCAGATGTAGTGGAAGCAGCTAAGGAAGGGGATCAGGAATCTCTGATCTCAACAGAACCAGTTGTTATTGAATTACTTCCTTCTGCACAACATGAAACTGCTCAAGCTAAAATACCTACACCATCTATGTCACCTATAGTTGATCCAGTACATACTGAAGAACCAGGTACAAGTGCTGAAATTGATATTCATAACCTGATTGTGCCTGAGGTTTTGTACTTGGAAGCTCCACCAATTCAACTCACTCCACTAACAACATCACTTTTGAATGTTGATCAGAACCTGGTTGCAGATCAGAATTTAGAGGAAAATGTTGAAGCCTCTATAGCCTCACATACTGCTATTTTATCAGAGGATGCTGATACTGCAGGATCTATAAGTTCTGATGCTGCTAATGAAGAAACTACTGGTGAAGCTGCTAAAAATTTAGATGCTTATGTAGCTAGTCCATCAGGACATGCACCTCAATAAACTGTTCATAAAGCTGAGGTAGTCAAGAAGTTTGTTACAGGGGAAGCACCGGTACCTTGGAGTGAAACTCCTAGAGGAAAGAAGTGGATTAAAGAATGGAACTCAGTTAGTTTTGTTCCTTCTGAAAAGATTCTTGCTGAGCATCTTGCAAAAGCTGATGAAATCCTGATAAATGATGATTTCAAGGCACGGCTGAGAGTTACTGCATTGAGTACAAGGCATCTTCAAGGTCAACACTCAATAACTCATGACAAGGTGAACAAAATTCAGGAAGCTCTAATCCAACAAGATATGAATGTGAAACTTGAAAAGAACAGATTTTTCAAGCCAGCCTTTGACAGAATTGCCTACATTGAGAAAACTCAGGAGAAGCAACAAGCTCAAATTGAAGAAATTCTGCAGAATCAGGCTTTTCACCAAAATCAACTCAATGAGATCCAATCCTCAGTGGAATTTCTTGTCTCTCTTCTATTACCTGCTGATGCCAAAAAGGGGGAGAAAGTGATTAAATCCAAATACAAATCTATTCAGACACTGAAAGGAAAGGATGATGGAAATGATGACCAGGGAAATTCTAATAAGGGTAGAGGTCAAGGTCAAGGCAAAGGAGTTTCGTCAAGTAAAGCTAGAATTACAAGTCAAGGAACAAGTTCTGATACTGGGAGAAGAATAAGTTATGATACTGGTAAAAGTATAAGTTCTGGTGGATATCTAGAACTTGATGAAGAAATTTCAAAGCAGTTATTTCTTAAAGAAAATCCAGGAATGGACTTTGAGAGTCTAAAGGAAGAAGAAGCAAGGCTCAAAGCAGAAGGAGTCAAGACAAAATCTGAAGCTTCTATTATTGAAAAGAAATTTCCAAAGCCTAAGGGTATTGTGATAAAGGAAAGAACAAGTTCTGAGGCAATCAAGGTCAAATCACAAATGAAAATTGATCCAAGGTCCAAGGGCAAAGAAAAGGTTGATGAACCTGTAAATGTTTATATGCCAGTTATGGATGAAGAAATAATTGATGAAGAAGCAGATGCTAATCTTCCTCTGATGCATAAGAAGATTTTTCAAACAACCTCTGACATGGCTCATGTTGTTCAGAGTCAAGATTTAGTAAGTTCTGATATGACAGTGAAGCAAGCAACCTCTGACATAGCTCAAGTTAGCTTGATATCAGAAGATAAGGAAAAGGAAACCTCTGACATTGCTCATGTTAAACTTTCAAAGATACTCCTATCAGGATTCACCAAAGCTAAACAGACTTAATCTTTGAAGACTGCAACAAGTGGTTTTGAAGCAAGAGTTGTTACAGGAAAGGAAGCAAGAGATAAATCTGGGTTGGGTAGTTCTGATGAAAGAAGAGTACATAACACTACCAATGATCCAACTTCCTTAAGTGAACTAGGTGTTGGAGCAACTCCTGAAAGATTTAATCGACTTGAATCTGTGCAAATGGTTTACCATACCTTCTTGAAAGAACATATCTTGTTATATTTTATGACAGATGGAAGGGTATACCAGATTAAGAAGAATGTTATACCACTGAAGTATTTTAAAGAAGTGGAATATGTTCTATTCCTACTTCAAGTGAAAGACAGATTGACAGATAGTGATGCAGGGTATTTAAAGTCTCAAATTCAAAGACAGAAGAAGCTTTATTTTATAAAGTCTGACATCACATACTGTCCCAAGTACAGAGATCACAAGGGTGATATTGTCGATATGAAGCCTAACTCTGCTAGGATTATAACTACTTTTCTGGGTTATAAGGCTGTGGAATTCAATCTAGAGTCTGACAAGGCATATCTGATTAGACTAGATCAGGAGATAAGAAAAGCTAAGATAAATGATCTCAGAGCAGCTATTTTTCAAACTGGAGAAGATACAGCTGAATTGATAAATGCTAAAAGGGGGATGGTCAATGAACTTGAATATGCAGAGAGATGTTTGTTGAAGAACTATCTCAGGACAACTCCTGATATCAAAGAGATCAGAAGATATTGAATATTGAAGACAATTCAAAGATCTAAAACTACTTAAATTCTGAAGTTTATATAGACTGAAGCGGTTATCAAAAGTTAAAGATGGTAAAGCTGAAAGGACTATAAGTTGTAGTTATCTAGTCAAATTCTCATGCATTTGTACTTAATGTTTTTGACATCATCAAATATCTGTTGAACTTGTATATTATGTTAATTTACAAGTTGGGGGAGATTGTTAGATATATTTGATAATGTCATGTGTAATATGATTTATGTTTAGTTTTCAGATCTTACAGAATTGGACAAATCAGTACTTAACTGGAAATCAGCACTTATACTGAAGACAGAACCTAAGATATCAGAACTTAAGTTATCAGAACTTAAGGTTCAGAAGATATTTATCATGAGATAATATCAGGATTTAAGATGACTTTCAGATAAGGCAGGCGGCTGATTGAAAGGAAAGAAGATCGAGACTAAGACATAAAGAATTATGTATGAAGAAGGAATTCTATGAAGAATAGAATACTTGGAAGAAAAGATAACTTGTTGATATATTTTAGGAAGCAGAATTATATTCCATATCAATTAGAAGATTATCTTGTAACTGTGTAGTATATAAACACAGGCATAGAGTTTACACTATAAGTGTTACGATTATCGAAGCTATTATTCTTTGTAACTCTAGCAGCTCTCGTGATAATTTGTTCATGACTGAGAGAGGTCAGTTCCATATTGTAACAGAGTTTATTGTGTTAAATAAAATCTGTATTCTGTTACTTAAGTTCTTATATTCGATTTGATTGTGCTAAACACTGTATTCAACCCCCTTCTACAGTGTGTGTGACCTAATAGAGGGCATGTTTTGGCACGTGCGTATGTAAATAACCGTAGATTTTTTGGGTTCCAAATTTTTTTGTTGTGTTGTAATGTAAACCTATATTTTGGGAAAAATTTAATTTTGAATTAAAAATTTATATGACCAGCACTTTTGTAGCTTCGAAGATGGTGTCTTGAGCGGCGAGTGCGTAATTGTCACGGGGGGGCAAATTTGTGCACGGGCATATTTAAATAACCGAAAATTTGTTTAGGTCCATTTTTCTATTGTTTGGTAGGTATGTAAAAAAAATTGAGTCTGTATGATTAAATATAAAATTTTATTTATTTGAGAAAGGGTGTCACAACGTTAAATATAAAAACATTAAATGTTAGATATAGACATAAAATGAATGTGCAATGAGTATTGGAAACCAAAATATTATGATAGAACAATTAAATAATAAAATGGCAAACAAGAAAACGGAACCATATTACAAGTAGACTGCTTGTAATAGCAGTAGTACATATATTTGATAACAAGATCACGTGTTTTAGTGTGGGCGCCCTGGGCATTTCTTACTACGCTTGGTGTGACCTTCTTGGTTACATACACTACATTTCTTTCCAGACCGCGGACCATCAATCTCCGTTCGGATCCGCACCGATTGTCCCTTATCCCCGCGCTTTTTCTTTAGCTTTTTCAAGGACTCTTCCGGCACTAACTTTCCATACTCCTGCCAAGATACGGGTAAGTCGTAGTTCCAGTATTCAGTAGGTTCCAACGGATAAATTATTGGCATGTACAAGTCCTGCATTGTTTGGTTCTTATGGAAATTTTTGATAAAATGCTCCCAACTCAATCCATGTGTTATACAACCTGCCATTGCATGGGAGCACAACATGTGATGGGTCGCCCATTTTCCACAGGTGCACGTACGGTCATTGAGGTTGAGAACCTGAGTTTTACCTCCCTTTACCATCCCTTTAGCAGTTGTGTACTGATGTGTTTGTATTTTCATAATCCGCGAAGACGATGGAAAGTAATAACCGTATGTCATGTTGCCTTCCTCCAAATTTTTGCTAACATAGCGGCAGAACGTGCACATAACTATTTCCCCTCTTGTATGAAGGGTTTTTAGCACATAAACGCAGCGAAAATGTAAATTTAAATCTTAAAAAAAAACCGAAACCCTCCGCAGGATCCATGCGAAAAATAATATTTAATTCGTAGTTCAGTATGTTTACCTTATGAAGCTTTACGTTAATGGAAAGATGGAGGTCTTTCATAGCGATCCAAGAACAACGAGCGGAGATCCTTAGCAGCTGCTCCTCAAGTGTGAAGCACTCCACCGGTATCCACCAAGAAAATGATGTAATGAAGGAGGAGGAGGTGGAGAGAATTAGGGTTTTGTAAATCTTTTTGGTTGAGGCAAAAATAGGGTTTATAATAGTATATTTATAGACAAAATTTTCAGCTGAAAATTTTCTCATAAAATATTATTATTATTAATCCTTTAATATTCTCACTAATAATTAAAACACCTTTTAATTATTAATCCTTTTTCTAAACTCTTTAGAAATAATTCTCTCACTTGATTTAATTTCCAAAAATTAAATTCTTAATTAATAATATTAAGAACCTTTTCTTAATTAATTTATAATCAATTAAATCTCATTTAATCAATTATTAAATTTTCCAATTAATTATTTATTTTATAAATAAATAATTATCAGCCATTATTAATTAATTCCTCCACCATTAAATCATTCTCTTTTATGGTGTGACCCTGTAGGTTCAATATTAAGCCGGTAGTCGAAATAAATAATAATAAAACTATTTTATCATTATTTATATAAATTCTCTAATTCATTAAATATGATTAATTAATTAATCATATTTATTCTACATCGTGAGAGATACTTCTCAGCATATCGCGACTATCCGGATAATACGAATTCACTGCTTAGAATACCAAGAACCTATTCAATGAGTAGTTACCGTACAATCAATTCCTTCTACCCTGCAATGTCACGATTAAATACAAGGCATGAAACCTGTGTCAAGCCTATCTTATTTAATCACTTGCTTTCCCATTCACTATGCTTAGTTCTATTTAATGTAAATTAGAAACTCCTTTCTAATTTCATTCACTCTGGCCAGAGATTCCTGAACGAGCATAACTGGATCAGCATTGAACATTCTCTTCCTTCATTGGAAGGGGTAGATCCTTTATTGATCATACACTATCTTCGTGTACAAATTCCTATACCCAGTAGAGCCCTTATAATTGTCCCTGGAGACCTAGAACTAAACCAAAGCATAGTTCAGTGTACACAAGATGACTATGATGACCTCAAGTCTAAGGATATTTGTACAACTATCACTATGTGAACAACTGCTGATACGTGAGTGAACTCCATCAGTTGTTCAGCTGTGTGAATCATGTTCAGTGAACTTATTCTATAATAAACTGGTAGTCCCTTAACAATATAGCAAGAATTACAGAAGGGGGTTGAATGGAATTCTTGAACCTTTTTTTTTCTTGAAATAAAGATGTTCAACTCGATTATAGATATATTTGTTTTGATTAGCACAATGCGGAATGTAAACTTAAATGAATCAAAACATAAGTAATTAAAAACAAGAGTCTTTAAAAACGTTCTGGTGGATTTAAACAATTCCACCAGAGATATATATAATATATCAAGAGGACTCTGTGTGCAAGAATGCTCACAGCTGCTTACAAATGAACTACTGAGTTTACAGGAAATGCTAAAGATTCTGCTTACAAAGATTTCTCTGTTTTTGTGTTTCTCTCAGTTATCTCAGTTATTTTTCTATTTGCTACTCTCTTGGTTTATATAATACCAAGATTACAAAGTCAAAAAGACTGAACAAATATAAAATCTAACAGTCTTAATCTTTGCTGCTTTTCGTCCTCTATTACCAAGTTAATGGGCTTCCACAATGTGTTGGTATACAACTCGACGGCTGTGTGTCAGCTTTCACTGTTCAACTGATGTTTAAATTCTTGATATGATCATCCGTCGACTTTCAGATCATCCGTCGATGACTTAATTGATCATCCGTCGACTGCTATGTTAAACATCCGTTGATAGTCATTTGATCATCCGTCGAAGGCTTTGTTAATCATCCGTCAATAGCTATTTTGGCACTTGACTTCATTTCACTTATACAGAATTATAAGACATTACTTATGTACAATTAATCAACCTATTCTGCATATCTAGTTAAAGTCAACATGACTTATATGCTACTACAGATTCTATACAAAGGTGCATACATCACTGTGCTACAAACTTATTGTTACATAAGCTACTCACTCGATGGATAATAAGTTAATCATCCGTCGGAACTATAATGAGTTATCTGTCGGGACTATAATTCTTATCCGTCGAGTGCTACATTATTTCACTAAGTAAAATCTACTTAGATATTTTATTTAAGTGATCATCAAGTACACAACATATTCATAACAATCTCCCCCAATTTATGTCTACTGGAATTGTAGCCATAAATTAAGAGATGCTTGATGATAACAAAACATCCTAAACATATATCTTTAAAGATAAGTAGATAAAACTGAAAGTGCTTCAATTAAACAAAATGTACAAGGTTTGGCTCACAGTCAGTTCAAGATGCTCCTCTAGCCTGAGCAGGTTTTTCTAGTTCCTTGAAGGTCTGGATCTTCTTCCAAGCTTTCTGTTGTTTTCTTCAATTTGATTCTGGAGCTGCCTGTGGAATTCTAGTTCATCAGATTCTGAGAGATCTAGCATTTCTTACATCTCCAAGAGAGTCTCATTGCTAGAGATACTCAATTGGTCTTCTAGTCTGAAAAATCTTCTCACACCCTTGTCATCCATGAATTCCATCAGCCAGTAGGGCCTTAGATGCACTCTTCTCCCTGTGTATGGGATGATTAGAATCTTTGGGAGTGCATCTTTAGCTCTAACACTCCTCAGCTCTTCAATCCTCTTCAATACTAGTCTTCTTGCAGTTACATTGAACCCAAAGTTTTTCTTAAAGGATGAATAGACTTTGATCAACACAGCTTGGATTTCTTGAAGTATCCTGTGAAGAGGCCACTGAATCTCTCTTCCTCCTTTGTACTTGAACACCAACCTTTCAGGTAGGTTTTTGTATGCATCAATTGCCCTTACTTCATCCAGTTCATCTAGATAAAGGTTTAGATCTGAGAATTCTTTGATGTCACACAAGTACAAGTAGTCTCCCCTGTTGACCTTGGGTTGAGCTTTAACTACTGACTTGGATTTGAGAGGTGACAGCTTCACTTTCTTGACTGCCCTTGATTTTGTCATTTTTGGCTTGGTAAGGATTGGCAAGTTGAAGTCAGGAATTGGTAATTTATCCCACTCTATTGGATCATCCTTTGGCACAATAGGCTCTCCATGTATGTTCCTGTAGGGGTCCACCACCTTTATGTCTTCAAATACCACAGAGGGCTTTGATGCTTGAGTTTTAGCTGGTGTGGATTCCTTGAGAAATTGATCTTCCAATTCCTTGTCAACAACATCCAGTTTCCTTTTTGTTCTTCTAGCCAATTCTTTCTTCCTTGGGGATTTCTTCTGTTCTTCAATCTTCTTCTTTGATTCAGCAGCTTCAGATGGTTGAGAGGGAATTTGTTGAGAAGAGTTTACAGCCTGTAGCTTGGCCAAGATGACAATCTGCTCTTTCTTTTATTTAGATTTCTTTGCATCTAGAGCAGCTTGCCTCTTTTCCTTCTTTAATCTTGCTTTCTCTTCTTTCTTTTCTTGAGCAAATTGTGGATGTCCAGCTACCACACAAATTTCCTTTCCATTTCTGAATATCTTAGCAATTCTCCTTTTAGAGGCTGAATCAGCTGGATCTTTATAGAAGACAATGGATCTTGACAGAAGCTTCTTTTCATCAGGCTTGGGTGTCTCATACACAGTGTCCAAGGGATTCTTCAAAGATGACTTTGGATAATTTGCCCTTGGTTTGAGAATTATTTCAGCCTTTTGTGATTTGATGCAGGAAGATTGTCCTTTCTCCAGATAGTTCATGCTCATCTCATTCACACTGATTGGCTTGACATGAGAGTGATGGATGGCTGACTTAACTGACTCTTTGACTAGTTTAAACTTTCTCTGAATTTCCTCATCAATCTTTTCCCAGTTGATTAAACTCAACTTTCCTTTTTCAGCAACTTTCAAATTTGCTACTGCTTCAATTAGATCTATACCATCTGTAAATGGTGGCTTGGAGATAGTAATTGAAGGTACAATTACTTTGCTGATTTGTACTTGAAGTTTCTCCCCCTCTGTTGGTCCTTTCTCCCCCTTACTTGATTCTCTCTCCCCCTTTTTGTTATCATCAAGTTGAGGATTTAGGCCTTGTGCTTTAGCCAGTTGCATGAGAAGATTTGTCTGAGTCTGTTGATTTTGAAGAAGAATAGCCACTGAATCTTCAATAACTTGAACTCTGTTTTCCAGCTTGGCTAGCTTTTTTTCAGAGTCTGATTCTCTCCTCAATCTTAGTAGTAGATTTTGCATGGTACCATATGGCATTACTGAATCCAGCTTCTCAGAGTTATAGGTCTTCAAATCAGCTATATCTCTTTTCAATTCATCCACACTGAGATTCTGTCTTAAGTGCTGGATCTTCATTAGATGTAGAGAGTCTAGGTGAGCTTGAAGAACAGCCTTGGTACCAGCATTTGAAGTTTCCTGAAGGACCTGTTGAATAACCATTACTTGTTTGACCAAAGACACCTCAAATTGTCCTGGTGTAGATTCCTTTGCCCATGCCCATTCAGGTAAACTTAAAGCAGAACTTGGGCCTTCAGCTCCCCCTAAGTTCATGCTTCCATCCAAAGAACCAGAGTCATCATCATTAGAATTTCTCCAAATTCTTCAGATGGCTTTCCATGAGAATGCATTCTGTTAACAGCAGCTTTATCTCTTTGAAGAGATTCTGTGGTGTGCACTAAATTCAAAGTCTGTTCTGCCTCCACATTGCCCTGAGCAACCAACAATTGATAGGCTGACACAGGATGAGTAAAAGTGTCAGTATCCAAGGAAATGTTATCAATTTCAGCTTTGTAATGTTGCTGAAATTGTCTTTCCTTTTCAGCATCATCCACGGTCATTAACTCATTAGCAATGGCTGGATTCACCCTTATTTCTCCTATACCTGCCTTTCTCTCATATTCTCTCTTTTGTTGCATCAGGGTCTCACGCTGGCTCCCCACTCTCACATCCTCACCTTCACCTACTAAGGTGGGACTCCTCTCACTCACTTTTGCCAATCCTGAAGAAATGGATTGCTGAGATTCACTCTTTTCCTCTCCTTTTGCCTGGGAGCAACCCAGCCTCTCACTCAATGCACTCTCCTCTCTCAGTCCTAAGAGTGACTGTATTACCACTAAATCTTCTGTACTTGAAATAATTGAAGTTTGAAGTTGTGCAGAGACACTTGACGGATAAGTGATATCCGTCGGGTGAGTGGTAAAGCTATCCGACGGATAACTGCTGTTAAGCTTATCCATCGGGTTACAATCACTACTCGATGGATGAGCAATATCCATCGAGAGAGTAGAAATGAATGAGGTGGGAAGAGAAACTATTGTTGACTCTGTGTTGATTGAAGTTATTTGAGGCACAGATGTCACAATAGTATCTGAAAGAATTGGCAAGTGAGACAACAAATCATCTAAAAGATGATGCTCACTTGTACTAGATTTTGGCTTCCCCAACAGAGTTAAAGAAGGGGAATCAGGAATTGAAGTGTTTATCATATCCACTTCCAGTGAGTTAGTTGGTGAGTATGGTGTTTCAATGGCTTCTATTATAAGAGATTTTGGTTGTGACTCCACATTTATTGGAGCCACATCAATCTGAATTTGAGAAAGTGCAGGGACTGTGTCTTTAGCACCAGTTTGCACTGTGTGTGCCCTGTGCATCCCCAGTTGTTTTGGATTTCTTCTTTCTTGTATAAGTTTGGGGTGAGATTGTGTCCCTAACCTTTTGGCCGGTGCTCTTGGTTGAGAGCTTTGTTCAATAATCACATCCTTTTGGGAGGATGCAGCTAGAAGTGAGCTTTTGTCCTTTTTACATAAGCTACTCACTCGATGGATAATAAGTTAATCATCCGTCGGGACTATAATGAGTTATCTGTCGGGACTATAATTCTTATCCGTCGAGTGCTACATTATTTCACTAAGTAAAATCTACTTAGATGTTTTGTTTAAGTGATCATCAAGTACACAACATATTCAAAACATAAGCACCTACATACTAGCTATAGTGTCACCACACAAATGTCTATGAGAACAGACATCCTTCATAATGAAGCAAGCATAGTATGTACCGATCTTTGCGGATTATTAATTACCAGTTAGTAATCCTACGACCAGGAACTATTTAAGTTTAGAGTTATCACCTTTTAGGTCTCATTATTATGATCTCATCACAATCCATAAAAAACTTTACTCTAAATTGTGGTATATCTTATTTAAACACTTAAAATAGATAAAGCCCGCAATAAAAACAAAACAAGTCTTTTATTAATATCAATGAATCAAAAACAGATTACATAAAAGTTATTCCTAAATCCTCATACATGATTGGACTTAGGACATATCTCTTTCAATCTCCCACTTGTACTAAAGCCAATCACTCTGGTATCTAATACCCATCTTGTCTTTATGACGATCAAAGTGACTTTGAGAAAGTGGCTTTGTGAGTGGGTCTGCTACGTTGTTATGTATGTCAACTCTCTCGATGTTGACATCTCCTCTTTCAACAATCTCCCTAATCAGATGAAAGCGCCGCATGACATGTTTGGAATTTTTATGAGACCTAGGTTCATTGGCTTGTGTTATTGCTGCGTTGTTATCACAATACAACACAATAGGCTCTTCAACACTAGGAACAACTCCCAACTCAGAAACAAATTTCATCATCCAAACGGCTTCTTTTGCAGCCTCACTTGCAGCTATATATTCTGCTCCCACTGTGGAGTCAGCCGTTGTAGACTGTTTGGAACTCTTCCAACTAATCGCACCACCATTCAGAGTAAACACGTACCCTGACATGGATTTTCTATCACTTTCTGATTGAAAACTAGAGTCATTATAACCCTCTATTTTCAACTCAGATTCACCACCAAAAACAAGAAAAATGTCTTGAGTCCTTCGCAAGTACTTAAGGATGTTTTTCACTGCTTTTCAGTGGTCTTACCTGGATTGGACTGATGTCTGCTTGTCACACTAATTGAATAAGCAACATCAGGCCTTGTACACAACATGGCGTACATGATATATCCTATTGCTGAAGCATAAGGAATCTTACTCATACGCTCTCTTTCCTTAGGTGTCTTATGAGACATTTTTTTCGGAAAGGGACACTCCATGGCTCATCGGTATGAGACCTCTTTTGGAGTTTTCCATGCTAAACCTTTTAAGCACTTTCTAGATGTATGTACCCTGGGTAAGACCTATCATTCTTCTAGATCTATCTCTATTGATCTTCATACCGAGAATGTAGGATGCTTCTCCCAAGTCCTTCATGGTGAAGTTCTTTGATAGCTATACTTTGACTGATTGTAGCATCGGTATATCATTTCCTATAAGAAGTATGTTATCCACATACAATACAAGAAATGTTACCGCGCTCCCACTAACCTTCTTGTAGACACATGGTTCATCTATGTTTTTGATAAAACCAAACTCTTTGATTGTCTCATCAAAACGGATGTTCCATCTACGAGAAGCTTGCCTTAAACCATATATGGTTCGCAGCAGCTTACACACTAGGTGTTCATTTCCCTTGGAAAGAAAACCCTCTGGCTGTGTCATATACACTTCCTCCTCAAGTTCCTCATTGAGGAAGGTCGTTTTTACGTCTATTTGCTAGATCTCATAGTCGTAGTAAGCAGCAATCGCAAGCAAAATCCGAATTGATTTTAACAGGGCTACAGGCGAAAAAGTTTCATCAAAGTCAATCCTGTGCCTTTGTTTGAATCCTTTTGCCACGAGCCTGGCCTTATAGGTCTCCACCTGGAAATCTGCTCCAATCTTTCTTTTGTATACCCACTTGCACCCAATAGGCTTAACACCTTCAGGAGCCTCAACCAGAGTCCATACTTGGTTGGTATACATAGATTACATTTCGGATTTCATGGCACTATGCCATTTCTCTGAGTCAACACTACTCATAGCCTCATTATAGGTCACAGGATTGTCATCATCAATGATTGACAACTCATTGTCATTCTCAATGACAAGGCCATAATACCTCTCAGGTTGGCGAGACACTCTCCCTGTCCTACGAATGGGCTGTTCCACAGAAGGTTGTTCAGTCTGAATAGGTGTTTCCATTTGATCCGTAGTGGTTTGTGCTTCTTGAACATCATCAAGTTCAATTTTGCTCACATTGTTTCCTTCAAGGATAAACTCCTTTTCCAAGAAGGTAGCATGTCTGGAGACAAACACCCGATGATCGGTGTAAAAGTAATACCCCAAAGTCTCTTTAGGATATCCCACAAAATTACTTTTTACGGATCGAGATTCCAGCTTATCTGGGTCAACTTTCTTGACATAAGCTGGACATCCCCAAATCTTAACGTGTTTAAGACTCGGTTTCCTTTCTTTCCATATCTCATATGGTGTTTGAGGAACAGATTTGGAAGGCACCTTATTCAGTAAATATGCTGAGGTTTCCAACGCATAACCCCATACGAATACTGGAAGATTCACATAGCTCATCATGGACCGAACCATGTCTAACAAAGTTCGATTTCTCCTTTCAGATACCCCATTTAACTGTGGAGTATATGGAGGAGTCCACTGGGAGACTATACCATTTTCTTTGAGATAATCTAGAAACTCCCCATTCAAGTATTCGCCACCTCGATCTGATCGAAGAGTTATAATACTATGTTTGGTTTATTTCTCCACTTCATATTTATATTACATTGAACTTTTCAAAGGCTTCAGACTTGTGTTTCATCAAATACATATATTTGAAACCCATGGCTTGCGTAGACATTGGTCCACATACATCTGTGTGTACCAATCCTAGCAAATCTGCAGCCCTCTCTCCATGTCCACTAAATGGAGATTTGGTCATTTTACCCAATAGACAAGACTCACTTGTAGGATATGATTCAAAATCAAAGGGGTCAAGTAACCCTTCCTTATGCAATGTCCGCAGTCTATTTTCACTAATATGACCTAGCCTACAGTGCCATAAATAGGTCAGATTTTCATCATCTCATTTTCTTTTATTAGTTTGTTCAATCTGAAGTAAATCATGCTCTACGTCATATACATACAGACCATTATTTAAAATGCCACGTCCAAAAAGAACATTATCTCTAAGAATAGAACATTCATTATTCTTAATAATAAATGAAAAACCATCCACATCCAACATAGGAATATAAACAATATTCCTCACAATAGAGGGAACGTAATAACAATTATTCAAAATAATAGTCTTTCCCGTAGGCATATGTAAACTAAATGATCCTACAGATATGGCCGCAACCCTTGCTCCATTGCCCATACGTAGAATCACCTCATCTTTTTCAAGAGTCCTACTTCCCTTTAGTCCTTGCAACGAATTGCAAATATGAGAACCACAGGCGGTATCTAATACCCAAGTAGAAATTTGACCTAGTGACATATTAACTTCGATCATGAACATGCCTGAATCAGAAGCGGTAGTCTCACTACCCTTCTTCTTCAATTCTGCAAGGTAAACCTTGCAGTTCCTCTTCCAGTGCCCCAACTTGTTACAGTGAAAACAAACAGCTAAATTAGGACCAGTCAACTTGTGAGCATCTAGTATGCTGCGGAGTGATAGTGCAGAAGACATGACGAATATAGTAAATCTGTAAATGATAAACACATAACAACACTTAGAAAATATTCAATTTCATTTCAAAACACTATATGAATCGGGTCTTTATTCATAAGTGTCTCCCACTAGTTTATCTAATTTTTTCAACCCCCTAAGTGAAAATTAAGCATTCATAATGCTAGTGGGAATAGGGATCCTACATTCCATCACACAACCTCGGCTGTAGCACGAAACGTCATGTGATGTTCAATAGGCAGACAACTCTTGTCAATTACATCTTATGTTATTCCCTAATATAACTTTAGCCTCTTGAATAATTGAGTCACGGCTGTGGCACGACAAACTCAATATTCTAAGTCAAGTCTAACCCAACATTTCGTACAATTGAATCAGTCTCCAACGGCCCACGGCTGTAGCACGTATCGACCTTTAGATTCTAATTCAATGTACACATCTCTATATAATAGACAAGTATTTCTTATTTCAAAATCAAAGCCCTCGGCTGTAGCACGAAACGACAATGATTTAAAAATAAGAACCACTTTCTACCATGTTGGAAGGCTATGACCGACACAAGCCCGTTGTGTCATTGGTCAATTACTACTTGATATTATTTAATTTTAGAGGGATTATATTATTTTACAATCATAATCATATTATAAAGAGATTCTTCCTTTTAAATTAAATATTTCAAATCAATAATCGATAATCAGATGATTCCCAGATCGGGGGGAGCATTGTCAAGAGGCGTCACTTAATACTCCTTTCTTACAGATAGAAATCTGCTTTTGACAAAATCATCCTTTCTCTCAATATTAAAAATTCATATTTAATTACATGTTTCATAAACACAAGAATCTCATGATTGTATTCATAATATTACTGTTAAGGCAAGAAACGATTCCTATTCTAGATTTTCTAGAGCACGCCTTATATTGATTTAAGTTCACCTAAATCTATCTGCGCATGGTAAACATATGCATATATCTCATATATAAAATTAAATAAACAAGTAAATGTAAAGTGCAATAAAGTAAATGTGTTTGGTTATGGCCCCATCCTATGTGATCTTTATCAAGCTCATGATAAAGATCAAGGTCAATCTAATATGGTGATGGAAATAAATACAACTACTTATTACATAAGTCTTCTTCTTTGTTTAGACTTCTTGTATGCCTCGTCTTCTTCTTTGTATCACCTCCATTGGATAGCCTTCTTGAGTCTTCAATTACATTACATGATTGAAAGTAAAACTAATCTAATGAACTTACAAGAATAACTCGAGTTACATTCGAGATTTATGATTACAAAGATTGACGACATGCAAGTCGTATTTAAAACCAAAACCAAAACCATTACACTAAGGTCAAAAGGCCATAACCATCCACCATGCTCATACAACACATAAAAGCATGTTAAAACACATAATCTGATCTAAACATATCATATTATCTATGATCTAATCATAAAAAAATGACAAAAATCAGAAAAATCAGAAAAACAAGAATCACTTTAAGGGCAGTAAACGACGTCAAACGCCTTACAGACGAGTTGTTGATAGCTTTAGCTATCAGTTTTGTTCAGACGCTCGTTTACCTATGCAATAGGGTATTCGTTTGCGTAAATCGGACACCAGACCCAGATTTCAGCAAATCTGCAGCAGCCAATTCAGAATCCGTATCTAATATGATTCTCATAATTATAACAAACATAAATCATGTATATATCAGTATATATACAGATTACATAATCATCTTATGATTATACAACTCACATGAATATCATATATTCAAAACCATACATATATAAGCATATTATATCAACATCAAATCATGGCGAATCACGTACATGCTCATATATCGAAAATAGTTAAACACATAAACGAATTAAAAACTTTTCGCAAGTAGCTCTGATGCCATTGAAGGGTTTTTAGCACATAAACGCAGTGAAAATGTAAATTTAAATCTTAAAAAAAAACGAAACCCTCCGCAGGATCCAAGCAAAAAATAATATTTAATTCGTAGTTCAGTATGTTTACCTTAAGAAGCTTTACGTTAATGGAAAGATGAGGTCTTTAATAGCGATCCAAGAACAACGAGCGGAGATCCTTAGTAGCTGCTCCTCAAGTGTGAAGCACTCCACCGGTATCCACCAAGAAAATGATGTAATGAAGGAGGAGGAGGTGGAGAGAATTAGGGTTTTGTAAATCTTTTTGGTTGAGGCAAAAATAGGGTTTATAATAGTATATTTATAGGCAAAATTTTCAGCTGGAAATTTTCTCATAAAATATTATTATTATTAACCCTTTATTATTCTCACTAATAATTAAAACACCTTTTAATTATTAATCCTTTTTCTAAACTCTTTAGAAATAATTCTCTCACTTGATTTAATTTCCAAAAATTAAATTCTTAATTAATAATATTAAGAACCTTTTCTTTATTAATTTATAATCAATTAAATCTCATTTAATCAATTATTAAATTTGCCATTTAATTATTTATTTCATAAATAAATAATTATCAGCCATTATTAATTAATTCCTCCACCATTAAATCATTATCTTTTATGGTGTGACCCTGTAGGTTCAATATTAAGCCCGTAGTATAAATAAATAATAATAAAACTATTTTATCATTATTTATATAAATTCTCTAATTCATTAAATATGATTAATTAATTAATCATATGTATTCTACATCGTGAGGGATACTTCTCAGCATATCGTGTAATAACCCCAATTTTTTTGAAATTTTTGGAAACCCTTATGAATAGTGTTTTGCTGATTATGCTGAATAAAAAAACTTTTCATGCCACACTATGTAGGGGTTCTTTTATTGATCTTCTAAGATATTATATGTACTCAATGTGGTATATAAGTGTATGTAAAGATCGTCAGAATCCAAATCCGAACATTTTGATTTTTCCCGAAAATCTACCAGATACAGAAAGAATTGAGTATAAGGTAACAGAATAAAAAGGATTTAAATTCAAGGATTATAAGAGAGGATAATGAAAGGAATATAATGTATTGAGAAAGGTGAAGGAAACCTAAGTAATAAGATCCCGGGTATGATCCCTCAAACGATAAACGAAAACGAAAGTTAAGGGAACCGCATAACAGATCAGCGGTCATTAGCAAAGTAATTAGGAGTTAATCAAGGGGTTAGTGGATGATGATGTCATCACACCAACAAGAAGAAGGTATAACTCTAAATTATCTTAGCATTAAGTTGTTTGGTATAAATGATTATGATGATGGAATGATAGATTAAGTGTAGTAGTTGTTTTGTCATGTTGAGATCTTAGTTGTTAAGTGTTTTTGTTGATTTTGGGAGTTAAGAGTAGCACTAGTTGTTCTTAATGATTCATGGTATGATTTGGGCTTGGTTTAAATGGTTTAAAGTGGTTTATGAGTGATATTGTCATATGGTTGTATTGGGATTGATTGTGATGGTTTGGTGTTGAATTGGTTTGGTAAAATTTTGGGAAATCGCGTAAACATAGTTGTCGTAATGTTCGATTTACTTTAGACTGTTTTGTTCATAACATCAGGACCCGAGTACTCACTGTTAAGTTTTGACCATTGCCATGATTAGATAGTTCATGTTACGAGTTTCGTTTTGATATGTGGTTCGTTTGAATCCGATGTACGGTTTAGGAGAAACGACCGTTTTAAAGATATTACTTTCGTATAAGTATATCTTTGGTTATTTAATATTCATTTCAAGTATAAGTTTTAGAAATTCTACTTCAATTATTTTTATAAAGATTATTCTTTATGGGAATAATATTTAAATAATAATATTCAGATATTTTCTAATATATTGGGACTGATTTATTTTATTAAATGAGCATCACTCCAAACATTCTTAAAAATGTTTTCGAGTCTTCAAAATGATTTTAAAGGGGTAGGGCGGATCCCAAAACTCATTTTTATATTTAAGATCCTCCTTTCGAAGGGGATTTAAATACTCGCTCAAAACCTGAGGGATCCGGCTTTGTGGTGTGTTTCATATTCGCAACAAGGTTGCTATTTTGATAAAAGAGTTTTTGATTACTTACCCAACACTCGGGAAGTAAAATTCTTAGAACAAGTTAATCCATTAACATGCATCGCCTGGGAAATATCGGTGAGTTTTCCTTTCCAACTAGATACGACTTCTTGGTGGAGCCGTATCAACGAGTTTCTACTTGGGGAAAGGGGGTACGAGCTTTACGTTTCAGAGTCATGGATTTCATCTGAACTAGGAGTGGCGTAAGTGGTCGAGTAGCGCCGGCCCAGCCTTATTATATTGGCCTAAATAGCCCGGAAGTTCCGCTAAGATGGTCCATTCCTTAGGAGTCCAGTGTTCGGTTGACAAGTAAATCCGACAGGTTCTCCTCTACATGTAGAAAATGGTGGGGTTGTACTACTACGACTGATCATCGTAAGTGGTCTTCCTGGCGCGGCAAACTCCCGTAATGAGTTCATCATCCAATTGGATATTTTTGCAACACTACCCAGAGCACTTCGATAGAAAGGCTACGGTTGGGCGATTGTTGAGTGTTGGTAGGGTCAAGTTTTCAAAATGATGTTTGCATCAAATGAAGTATCTCATAACTTCATTTTATTTTGATGATATTTTAAAGATTGATTCTATACAAGTTTTGTCTTGTAGCTTAATCTATGGGATGAACTATTTATACATTGAACGGTGGTAGTTCAAGTAGTATTCGGAAAAGATATAAGTATATTGGAGTATCTTGTAACTTCATCTTTTAAACTTATATCTAGTAAATGATTATCTTGTGCATTTCAAAGATTTTCAGAAAAACATTGAGACAAGGTTAGATATATGAGATCACCTTGCAACGATATTTTTTATACAGTTATAAACTGGAACTTTGTGTATATTACACATGTCAGAGGATTTCAAAGATTGTGAAAAGTATATATGTATATATATACTGAATATTTTGCGACTTGGTCGCGTTAAGATAACAAACTTGGTTCATTTCTTTTTGACCAAGACTTTCATGAGTACTATGAGAATGCTCATATATTGTTAATCATTATACATATTATTTTGGTGGGCTTGTTGCTCAACCTTGCTTTCTTCTTTTATCACACAACAACAGATAGAAAAGATGAACAGGACCAAGCTTCCAATTCGCAAGCGGTTAGGAAACGTTCCGCAGTTTTCTGGAAGCGTTGATGCCGCTGTAGCTGAGGTAGAAATTACCAATAGGCTAGACTTTCAACTTCTGATGTACCAGACTTATGTATCTATATAAATTGTAATAATGGCAAAGAAATGCAAATTTATTCAGAAACCCTTTTAAGGTGTAATGGCATTTAATTTTGGAATAAAATGACTCGTGTTATTTTTGGATATTCATCTCTGAGACTATAACTTGTGGTGTGTGTGTTTATTGTGGGGTCACAGTACAGAGTAGTTGATTGTTTATTAAGATTGGGTGTTATTAAGGGAAATGGAACTCGTGACAACCTGGATCCCCGGCCCCGGATTTGGGGGTGTTACAGAAATGGTATCAGAGCTAAGCATTATAAACCTCAGAGATGAAGTGACGTTAAAATAATAAGTTCACTAAGATAAATAAGAACTCTTGCCAGGTTCATAGTCGGGCTACCTAATGTAGTACTGACAGTTAAAACCCTTATGGGAACCCTTATAAATATCGTGGTAGTAACATAGTTCGTTCTCGTATAGGGCAGCGGGGCACCGAACCCTGAGGTTCGGGAGCATCAGCCTGAGGATGTTTTATTACATGTTAGAGATCAAATCGTGAATCCGATAGAGTACCCTAGCGAGGGACCGGATGAGATTCATATTGAGAATATTGCGGTTGAGGATGTTATCCCAGAAGGGATTGTTGCTGAGGAAGATCTCGTGGAGGATCCTAACGAGAATGAAGAGAGGACCGCTCAGGAATTGATGACCGTAGTCAGGGCGACTACCAGAGCTAGAATGGCCGCGAGGGTGGCACTAGAGGATGAAGAGTTACCAAGGGAACAAAGGATAATGAGGGCAGAAGAAGTGGGACCTTCCACGGCACCGGATATACCAGTATCAGACCTTCTTCCAGAGGTTCCTGAAGACACCCATGAGGTTCCAACAATTCCTGTTCCCTCCCCTGTACAGAGCCCAGCACCTACTGAGAAAATGCCACCTTTATCTCCTACACCATTGTCACCTGATACCGTGCTTGGTTATCCATTTGGATCCCCTGGGCCTGCGCCACCTGCACCCCATGGACTGCTAGATGCTACCACTCAGGCTTCTCTTATTGTCGATTATTATATGACTTTGGGTGGCCTATCTGAAGCCCGTAATGTTAGAAGTGATCTGTTGGACCGACTTACTGCACCAAGAATTGAGGGCGGGGTACTTCCGGCAGGATTAGCTTATAGCATGGAAAGGATTGAGGCTACCACCCAAATTACAGCTAGAGGCCATCTTGAGGGTCAGATTGATCCAGCTCTACTTGCAACCATCTTAGACCTCATCACCTCTGTGATGGAGCAGGTTAGGGACATCGTGCATGCCCGTATTTCTTGATCCATGGTAGTGTGCAGAGCCAGAGTGATCAGACAAGGGTTTCATGTAGCACCGCTTTTGGAGGATTAGCCTAAGTTATGAATGATTAGTTTTAATGACTAGATGATTATCTATGGTAGTACTTTTGGGATAGAAGTGATCAGATCAAATGATGTAATTCTCTTTAATGTGTTCAGTTGTTTTACCCTCGAACAAATGGTTATGTATATATTCATTAATTTCAGTTCAGATCAGTTTGTTTGTGATAAGTTCATATTGTTAATTGCACTATTAACACTTAAGAGAGTGTCATGAAGTTTATAGAACTTGAGAATTCATAATTTGCAATCATGCAAGGACGGAACGAGGGAAAGACTTAAGCAAAGTAAATAAGACAAATATCCAGAGATTCTCAAAATTTTTCCAAGCATTATGCCCCCATGAGGAATAAGATTAGGGGAAAACCTTGAATGTGATAATCAGGGAGGTCGTAATTAAGATATAAGGAACCCAGTAGAGGCGAGAGCCTGGCTAGAGGAAATATAGGAATCATTTGAGATTCTAAATGAATGATGAAGCACAAAAGACTGTTTTTGTCACTTACCCTCCTAAGAGAGAGACCACCGCTGGTGAAAGACCAAGAAAGGCACGGAGCCAGAGGTTAGAATAAACCGATTAAAGTTCAGTCAATTGTTTCGGGAAAGTAATCCCCAAGGTTATGGAGATAGTGTAGAAGCTTTAGAGCCAGAACACAGGCGGACGAGTATGATGAAATATGAAGCTAAGTTGTAAAAGTTGTCAAGATTCGTTCTGAGGACACGAATCCAGAATGACGGGATGTTTGAAATCAATGCTTATGTTGTGTTGGTTCATGAAATAATGATAATAGAAAGGAAAATAAAAAGAAACTGAATGGAAAGGAATATAAAGGCAATAGAGTTTGCGGAATGATAAGGAAGTTGGGTATGAGGAAACCCTAAAGACTCGTAGAAATAGAAATAGAAAAGTATGTAATCGTCAGGATGAGGGTGATTCACCATGAGTTAAATTGATGGTTGAAGGCATAAGAGATACATATATTTTATCCCCTATAATTTGGGTGGATTTGAGGAAAGCTTGAGATAGTTCGAAGGATAAATAATGAGACGTGGATAGACTGAGGAGACAAGGAAGTAAGAAATTAGGAAAACTGGATGAATGAAGTGACCTTCAAGAATGTGAAGTGTAAGACCGGTGGCTTGATACCCAGAAAGGGAGACGCCAGGTATGAAAGATATCCCAACATTGAGATGACTGTTGAGATAAACAACAAAAGTAAATAAGGAATTATTAAGAAGAAGTTCACGTTGAACACGACCAATATCTTCCAGAACATCCTTGTTATCGTTACCAAATTAGGCAAGAAAAGCGGATAACCGTTGTTATCTTTTGGAGACCATATTGATTGACCTCATTTTGAATACAGATGTTATTGTGAAATTAGGCATATGCTATCAAGGTGGGTATGATTGAATAAGACACCCTTATCAGGGATATATGACTTGATTTATCCATGGAAGGATGCATGTACCTTTTTAAAGGTGGAATTAAGGATAGAACATCGGTAACTTAAAATGAATCCTAGGGGAATGCATAAAGGTTGGCATTTCACCCTTAATAGGGATAGTATGAGTTTTGACAGTATGAATTGGAAAGGATTAAGGTAATAACAACCTTTAAAGATCAGTAGAGAAATTTTCAGAAGTACATAGACAATGGTTCTAGTATTAGTAAATGGTATTTTGATATGCCCTGTATCTAGGGAATACAGGAGGAACGATTCAAGGATAACCTTAGAGGTTTTACAAGGAGAAAGGTAATATTCAAAATTCTCAAGAAAAGAAATATTGATAAAGGAAATATGACGTAATTATAATGATGCCAAGTGGGGCACGTGTTAAACCACGAGAAAGTATGGATCGAACCAGTAAAGGTCAAAATTGTTCAAGGCAATTAGGACCTAAGATAAAAGATGTTCTAAGTATGATTGAGAGTCAGTCGTGACAGTGATTAACCTCCAAAGACTGAGGCAATAACTTATGGAAAAATGGTGATATTTTTTTTACTCATCAGATTTTAAGGAAAACATCTTCACATAAGCAGTGATTGAAATGAGGTAGAAAATTTATTTGGAGGTGGTTAAAATGACATTGACTGTAAGGAAATTTTACTATCAAGAAAGGCCAAAGAGGTGGCGGACACTTTATAGGTAAGTGGATAATTATAGGCGCTTATGCCAAAGGAATACAGTGATGATGGTTAAAGCTGTGAAGGTTGTATTATGGTTTGGAAGATTGACATTCCTTCTGATGACTGTGCAATACCCAACCGTAATAGTAGTTGGTAAAGGTTTAATTCGTGTAATCGCCATGAGCGGGCTATCTATCTCAGAAGATACTATCTTGAGATAAGCCAGGACCATGTTTCAAAAAGGACTAGACGAACCTTTGAGTTAAGTCTTCTATTTAAGGCATACGATTAAGAATGGTATTAATCTGCTATCGTTGCTTTGACTGAAACTTTTCTGTAATTTTATCTGCTTTATGTCATGAAAGTACGTCAGAATTTGGAGTGTTCTTCATGAATTATGAATGGTGATTATGTTAACTCCTTAGAAGAATTCTATACGACATGTATGGACTCCGTATGGTTAGATATTAAGATTTCATGGAAAGTGAATGACGACAGTAGGTCGTGGTGGTGTATAAGTTATCATTGATAGACTAATTAAGTAGATTATCTACCTATTGAATACTTATTCCTTCTTATCAATAGAGAGTCGTATTACTATACGAGGAAGGTTGCGTTGCAAGCATAGAATTCTAGTAACGATGATGTCTAGAATGAGATCCCAGATTCGATTTTTGATGTCGAGGGAGTTTCAAAGGTGATTGTGTATAAGCTCGAGGAAGAGCATGGGTCCATAGAATGATGGACGGAATAGCAAAAATATTTAGGCATGTGAAATACGATGCTATAATACTTGATGTTGATATATATACATATATGTTTTGTTCTCCTATGACAAACCTCTATAGTTCAGAGGTAGGTTCCAAGCCAGATATTTTGTGGCAGTATATTTTTTTTCATATATACAAGTCTCTTCAATTCGTTCTTTTCTCTCCTCTTCAATTCATATAAGCTGAGAAGAACAACCCTTCCAGAAGGGGAGGTATTGTCGAATGACTATCTATCTGTGTGATAGAAGCCTAGTAGGATACCACATGTTGTTTAATTGCTTGTCAAGTACTAAAGGCTGGCCACCTTCTGTACTAACTATGCAATAGAACAAGCGTTCATGATCATAGTGATCTCTCAACAAATTCCTTTACTTCTATATGATGGATCAAGCTTTCGAATATAGAAGCAGCTAGAAAGGAGTAGTAAAGTTGTGGTGGTATTCGGAATGGAAACTCATTCGTGATACTAAGGTTGACGTGGTTATTAAAAGGTTATAGAACACTAACGAGCAAAAGTATAACCAGTATAATATTAGGAACGGAAGGTAGTAGCGATTACGAACTGGAAAAGAATGGGTATTGAGAAGCAAAAGCTCTAATGCTAAAAGCTATAATAAGAGTCTGTGCAATAGACTTGAAAGAATTTGGAATGATCACTTAACGCGGATGAGTTTTCTCACGATAATAGATCGTATATCAGGTATCGAGATGTCATCTTATGACATCTTTGAGGGAAGACAATGTCGATCTCCCTTATGTTAGGATGAAGTTGTAGAGCGCAAGATGCTCGGACCAGCAGTGGTCCAAAGGACCAAGAATATAATAGATCTAATCAGAGGACGGCTGGGAGTAGCCCAAGATGGACATAAGAGCTATGCTGATTTGACTCAAAAGGACAAAGAGTATGAAATAGGGGACCTAGTAAGGTTATAGTTATCCCTTGGAAATGATTGATGAGGTTCGAAAAGAAAGGAAAGTTAAGTCCACAAATTGTTGGACCCTTGGATATATTAAGACGTATTGGGAAGTTAGCATATGAGCTAGCCCTACCCCCGAACATGTAGCAAGTCATAACGTGTTTCACGTATCAATGTTAAGGAAGTGTAATTCGGATGCCAGATAAATAGGGGCATATGAGCGCATAGACATGCAACCAGACGTAACCTATATGGAGCAACCAGGAAGGGATATAGACTGAAAAAGGGACAAGTGCTTAGGAGAAGGGTTATCAAACTATTCAGAGTTTGATGGAAGAACCACAATGTGGGAAAAATTTACTTGAGAGTTAGAAAGTGCAATGCTAAGAAAGTATCCCTATTCATTTTCTATCTGATTCCGGGACGGAATCCTTTTAAGGAGGGGAGACTGTAACAACCCCAATTTTTTTGAAATTTTTGGAAACCCTTATGAATAGTGTTTTGCTGATTATGCTGAATAAGAAAACTTTTCATGCCACACTATGTAGGGGTTCTTTTATTGATCTTCTAGGATATTATTTGTACTCAATGTGGTATATAAGTGTATGTAAAGATCGTCAGAATCCAAATTCGAACACTTTGATTTTTCCCGAAAATCTACCAGATACAGAAAGAATTGAGTATAAGGTAACAGAATAAAAAGGATTTAAATTCAAGGATTATAAGAGAGGATCATGAAAGGAATATAATGTATTGAGAAAGGTGAAGGAAACCTAAGTAATAAGATCCCGGGTATGATCCCTCAAACGATAAACGAAAACGAAAGTTAAGCGAACCGCATAACAGATCAGCGGTCATTAGCCAAGTAATTAGGAGTTAATCAAGGGGTTAGTGGATGATGATGTCATCACACCAACAAGAGGAAGGTATAACTCTAAATTATCTTAGCATTAAGTTGTTTGGTATAAATGATTATGATGATGGAATGATTGATTAAGTGTAGTAGTTGTTTTGTCATGTTGACATCTTAGTTGTTAAGTGTTTTTGTTGATTTTGGGAGTTAAGAGTAGCACTAGTTGTTCTTAATGATTCATGGTATGATTTGGGCTTGGTTTAAATGGTTTAAAGTGGTTGATGAGTGATATTGTCATATGGTTGTATTGGGATTGATTGGTGATGGTTTAGTGTTGAATTGGTTTGGTAAAATTTTGGGAAATCGCGTAAACATAGTCGTCGTAATGTCCAATTTACTTTAGACTATTTTGTTCATAACATCAGGACCCGAGATCTCACTGTTAAGTTTTTACCATTGCCATGATTAGATAGTTCATGTTACGAGCTTCGTTTTGATATGTGGTTCGTTTGAATCCGATGTACGGTTTAGGAGAAACGACCGTTTTAAGTAACGGCGTTTCGCGAACGAACCGTTCCCCTCGCCTTACTTTGAAACATAGGTTAAAGACCTTAAAGGACTAATTGGAGTATGAATCATTTATGTAAAGTGTATTAGGCAGTTGATAAGGCACTCGCGAAAGAATCGCCTTAAAATCCTTAATGGTTAATTTATTAAAAATGGTGGAGCCGAGGGTACTCAAATGACTTATGTGATTCGTTAAGCATAGAAGTGACCATAAGCGAACGTTAGGGTTCAATTGGTTAAAGTCTAGTTTCTTAAGCGACCGGGGCTTAATTCTGACTTATGTTGTTGTTCATAGGTTATCGGACCCACTCTAAGCTTAAGTCTATCCGGGAGCACTCAGGCAAGTTTTCTACCCGTTATACTGTTGTTGTGATGTATACATTTGTATATGCATTATCTTGTGATAGTTGCATGTTGGTTAATTAGCAAATTCTTGCGATATATTGTAGCATGTGATATGGTATATATGCATGCCTGTTTCGTATTCTTGATACATAAATCTGTTGATTCAGTTGATAATACATATGCTAGAGATAAGCGGTATTTGCGTATACCCTTAGTATAGGGGACCCAAAGGTGAATATTTTTCTAAAACCGGGAGTCGATGTTCCCGAATATATATATATATATATATATATATATATATATATATATATATATATTTATATATATATATGAATAGTTTTCAAAACTATTATTCGAATAAGGTTTATTCGATATCTGTATTTTATTAATGAATATTATTTTGAATATTCATTCGAGGGCTTATGACTCCGTTTATTTTATTAATGAATATTATTTTGAATATTCATTCGAGGGCTTATGACTCCGTTTATTTTATTAATGAATATTATTTTGAATATTCATTTGAGGGCTTATGACTCCGTTTATTTTATTAATGAATATTATTTTGAATATTCATTCGAGGACTTATAACTCCGATTAATTACTAATTATTATTCTTTATTTTATTAAGGAATAATGTGTCGATAATCAAACTCACTTTTGATTATTCAAATAAAGATATTACTTTCGTATAAGTATATCTTTGGTTATTTAATATTAATTTCAAGTATAAGTTTTAAAACTTCTACTTCAATTATTTTTATAAAGATTATTCTTTATGGGAATATTATTTAAATAATAATATTCAGATATTTTCTAATATATTGGGACTGATTTATTTTATTAAATCAACATCACTCCAAACATTCTTAAAAATATTTTCGAGTCTTCAAAATGATTTTAAAGGGGTAAGGCGGATCCCAAAACTCATTTTTATATTTAAGATCCTCCTTTCGAAGGGGATTTAAATACTCGCTCAAAACCTGAGGGATCCGGCTCTGTGGTGTGTTTCATATTCACAACAAGGTTGCTATTTTGATAAAAGAGTTTTTGATTACTTACCCAACACTCGGGAAGTAAAATTCTTGGAACAAGTTAATCCATTAACAGGCATCGCCTGGGAAATATCGGTGAGTTTTCCTTTCCAACTAGATACGACTTCTTGGTGGAGCCGTATCAAAGAGTTTCTACTTGGGGAAAGGGGGGACGAGCTTTACGTTTCAGAGTCATGGATTTCATCTGAACTAAGAGTGGCGTAAGTGGTCGAGTAGCGCCGGCCCAGCCTTATTATATTGGCCCAAATGGCCCGGAAGTTCCGCTTAGACGGTCCATTCCTTAGGAGTCCAGTGTTCGGTTGACAAGTAAATCCGACAGGTTCTCCTCTACATGTAGAAAATGGTGGGGTTGTACTACTATGACTGATCATCGTAAGTGGTCTTCCTGGCGCGGCAAACTCCCGTAATGAGTTCATCATCCAATTGGATATTTCTGCAACACTACCCAGAGCACTACGATAGAAAGGCTACGGTTGGGCAATTATTGAGTGTTGGCAGGGTCAAGTTTTCAAAATGATGTTTGCATCAAATGAAGTATCTCATAACTTCATTTTATTTTGATGATATTTTAAAGATTGATTCTATACAAGTTTTGTCTTGTAGCTTAATCTATGGGATGAACTATTTATACATTGAACGGTGGTAGTTCAAGTAGTATTCGGAAAAGATATAAGTATATTGGAGTATATTGTAACTTCATCTTTTAAACATATATCTAGTAAATGATTATCTTGTGCATGTGAAAGATTTTCAGAAAAACATTGAGACAAGGTTAGATATATGAGATCACCTTGCAACGATATTTTTTATACAGTTATAAACTGGAACTCTGTGTATATTACACATATCAGAGGATTTCAAAGATTGTGAAAAGTATATATGTATATATATACTGAATATTTTGTGACTTGGTCGCGTTAAGATAACAAACTTGGTTCATTTCTTTTTGACCAAGACTTTCATGAGTACTATGAGAATGCTCATATATTGTTAATCATTATACATATTATTTTGGTGGGCTTGTTGCTCACCCTTGCTTTCTTCTTTCATCACACAACAACAGATAGAAAAGATGAACAGGACTAAGCTTCCAATTCGCAAGCGGTTAGGAAATGTTCCGCAGTTTTTTGGAAGCGTTGATGCCGCTGTAGCTGAGGTAGAAATTACCAATAGGCTAGACTTTCAACTTCTGATGTACCAGACTTATGTATCTATATAAATTGTAATAATGGCAAAGAAATGCAAATTTATTCAGAAAGCCTTTTAAGGTGTAATGGCATTTAATTTTGGAATAAAATGAATCGTGTTATTTTTGGATATTCATCTCTGAGACTATAACTTGTGGTGTGTGTGTTTATTGTGGGGTCACAGTACAGAGTAGTTGATTATTTATTAAGATTGGGTGTTATTAAGGGAAATGGAACTCGTGACAACCCGGATCCCTGATCCCGGATTTGGGGGTATTACATATCGCGACTATCCGGATAATACGAATCCACTGCTTAGAATACCAAGAACCTATTCAGTGAGTAGTTACCGTACAATCAATTCCTTCTACCCTACAATGTCACGATTAAATACAAGGCATGGAACTTGTGTCAAGCCTATCTTATTTAATCACTTGCTTTCCCATTCACTATGCTTAGTTCTATTTAATGTAAATTAGAAACTCCTTTCTAATTTCATTCACTCTGGCCAGAGATTCCTGAACTAACATAAGTGAATCAGCATTGAACATTCTCTTCCTTCACTGGAAGGGGTAGATCTTTTATTGATCATACACTATCTTCGTATACAAATTCCTATACCTAGTAGAGCCCTTATAATTGTCCCTGGAGACTAAGAACTAAACCAAAGCATAGTTCAGTGTACACAAGATGACTATGATGACCTCAAGTCTAAGGATACTTGTACAACTATCACTATGTGAACAACTGCTGACACGTGAGTGAACTCCATCAGTTGTTCAGCTGTGTGAGTCATATTCAGTGAACTTATTCTATAATAAGCACCTACATACTAGCTATAGTGTCCACCTCTCCATGGGTATTTTATCAAGATATTGTAGGGCGATGGGGGAAATTTCACCAATCCTTGACATATATGCGTCAAGCTTTGAGACTTGTGTGGTTCTTCCAGCTTTCCACATTAATTTTTTTAGTTCACCACCTGGGTGATGACTGTAAAAGTTACTTCTTACATGGAGGAGACAGAACCTATGGATGCCGAGTGGCTCAGCAAAACCGTTCTGAGGGTCTCGTAGGGCGGAGATAATGCTGGTTGCACGGTCAGAAATGATGTAGACGCTGGTTCGTTGCCGACAGACATGTCTTCGAAGACGCTGCAAAAACCAAGACCAGTTCTCGTACATCTCCTCATCAACTAAGCCATAACAGAGAGGGAACGGGTGGTTGTTCGAATCAACACCCATAGCAATAAGCAGCTTGCCCCTATATCTTCCTTTCAAGAATGTCTCATCTATTGAAATCACAGGAAGTGCATGTTGCCACCCGTCCATCATTGCCTTTAAAGACCAAAAAATTCACTTGCAGACGGACGTGCCCCATTTCTTAGCATGAGGGACAACATCGATCTCAGCAATGGTTTCAGGATTTGTCTTCATAATGGCTTCCAGGAACATGGGTAAAGCTTGGTATGTTGTAGCCCAACTGCCATACACTTCCTCAATTGCTATTTGCTTCCCTCTCCACACTTTCTTGTACCCCACTATGTGGTTGTGCTCGTTGTTGATCAGCGGGATAGTGGTTTTAATGGGAATTTCTGGTGTATCTATTACCTGTTTCACATAAAACAGTAAATGTCAAAAAAAAAATCGGCCTTAATAAGTGGCGTTTGCTAAAGATTTACTTACAAGTGGTTTTACAATCTGCGCAATCATCCTTACAGATAACTTCTTGTGATCTTGTAACGGCTGATCGACCATGCATTTGTGTTCCCATCTATTAAAATTAATCCGCAAGTACCCGGAATCATGCATGAAAGCAACCCTCATCCTCCAGTTGCACCCCTCAACCCGACACTGTGCAATGAGCTATTCTTTGTTACTCTTTGTAGTTTTATATGTACGATCAGTGTTAATATGTGCACGCCTCACTGCTCCCAAGAGCGTTGCTTTGTCACGGTAACACATTCCCTCACCCAGTTCCCCCTTGTCGAGGTCTTCATTAGCATATATATCATTAGGGTTATCTATGATTGGTGGAGTGTATTGCTCTGTGTGAAACCATGAAACCCTTGGAACATGATGTTCTTCTCCAACTACCGGAAATGTATTGGAAATTTCTTCATTTCTCACTGAATGTCCTTCACCATCTTCGGTGGCAGAAGATTCCTCATCGTCATCATCGTGAAGGTGAAAGTTCTCCTCACTTGATGAATTGGCTACAACTCCATCTACCAGTAGGGCTAACCGCTGACCTGAACCTCTTCCCACTACATCACTTTCATAACTAGCCCCCTTAAAACCCACCACTGTATTGACTGTTTTCCCCTCCATACCCTCTACCATGTTCAGTAGTCCCCCCTCCATACCCTCCACCATATTGACTACTCCACCCTCCATAACCTCCACCATGTTCAATAGTCCCCCCTCCATACCCCTCACCATATTGACTACTCCCCCCTCCATACCCTGCACCATATTGACTACTCCCCCCTCCATAGCCTCCATCATATTGTATACTCCCCCCTCCATACCCTCCAACATATTGACTACTACCCTCTTCATACCGTCCACCATGTTCACTAGCCCCCCTACCAGACCCTCCACCATGTTGAGTATTCATCCCTCCATACCCTACACCTTGATCAAAAAGTACATTTGACCACAGAGGCTGTACATCACCACCGTATGTTGTTGTTGTTGGTTGTGACCCGAAATTATGTTGGAATGAGTACGGGTCATCAATAATAATTTCTTCTTTTTCGATGAACAAAGAAACATCTCCTTGAACATTTAGCAACATGGCAGGAACATTTAACATGCGTGTAACATCATCATCACATAAAATATCCATTTGATAAAAACCTTCAACTAGGTTGTACTGACCAAGATATGGATACTTCAAAGTCAATTTTAAATTTCACTGATACGAACTAATGTTCATTAAATTATACACGACACTTTTAAGCTCATCGTAAGTGGTACCAAACCAAATAAACATCATTTTTTTGGATCGATAGAGTAGTTGATATTACTACCATCTCGAATAACTGCTCCACCCCAAAAAAAATTTGACGTTCACGTGGCCTTCCATCTCCCTGCGTTGAAGAGAACATTAACAGTTAGGATACCAAAGTAAAGATTGTACATGTAAACAAACATGCATGTAATGATGACATACCCTTTTCGATAGAGGAGTGTTCTACAAGTATGAACGATATTATTTTGCTAAAGATTTAGGAACTTAGAATTGCAGTATGTTTTGAATACATTCAATGTAGGAGGACACATATAAACAGGAATAAAAGCTGTAGGCTAGAGATAGCTAAGCATTTTGTGAATTCGGATATGAATGCATTATTGATTCTATCCAATGGAGATTTCCGATAGGATTTTTGTTAAAGAGAAATCTACTATTTTTGTCCCATTTGGAAGATATGAAAGAGAAGATAAGATTCTTGAAATTTACAACAAAAGCAAATGATGTATTATGTTGTCTATATTTTTTTTTGTTTAATTTTATTTGAGTCCGTGATTAATAATTATGTCTTACACCGAATTGACTTGGCATAAGTAATTGTCTTACTCATCGTCAGACAAAAAATAATCAGAAATATAATCAGGACCTATAGCGAAATGATGATACATCATTGCAGTGTGGAGGTCGCCGTCTTCAGCATACTCCTTACTTCTTCTTTGTAGGTCTTTACGGTTTAAGCGCATCCTCATTCGATTCTCTTCCTCTCTAGCATGAAATAATGCTAATTTCAGCTCATGAGGCGTGTCTCACTACATGTGTATGGCGCGTTGTTTTGGTATTCGCACTCCTTCCTGGACACATTGGCTCATACAACTGTTGAGATATCCAACACGCCATTCCCATTCCCTCTGCATCGTGATTATTGAACTTCCTGCGTAACGTTCATTCGGATCCATTGAGTACCTAAAATTGTCATCACAAAATCATTTCCTACCAATTGCTCGGTTAATATCACCAGGGGTATAACTCATTATGTTGTTGTTACTATATCGTGGAATTTAAATATCACGAGGGGTATAACACACTCTATTTATAACATAAAAGTAGGTGCAAAGATACAGCTCTTTATGTTTCCCAGTAATGAGATGCAGTGTTGCATAACTTTATGTCATGTCAAATATTGTTTCATTATTTTTTTGCAAGCTATCCACCATACCTTATCTTCTTGCTACAGTAAAGGTCACTGATGAAAGTAATGCAGCCAAGCATTAGACTATTCATGACACTTTCAAATTGTTAATAATTCATCATTCACGTGTTGCAGTGTATTTCTTATAGTGACTAGTCATTTCTAAATAATTGATGTTGAATTCATGTTAATTCTGATAGGAATACGGAATGAAAATGAATGACCAGAAAATCAGGATTTTTCTATATAACCTATTAATCCAGATGTGAAACAAATTATAACTATCAATAGCATGTCTTATAACACAAATCGCAATTGGTTGTTCATAGAAAGAGATGATAATTACCGTAGTCTTAGAGTTATTGATGCTAAAGAATACTTTGCTGGTGTACGTCACGAATGGGCTTATCGACGTGAAGAATCTGACCGATTGAGATATGTCCTGCTTTTTATGGGTCTAAGAGTTCCAACTCGACATTCTATTGTAATATATTCTCAAGCGGGGGATAGTCCAAATTGGTCAGGATTTAGGAAAAAAGTTATTAGGGCCGTGACAAGTATTAGAAAGGAAAATAACCGAATGTTGTTGCGTAGGAGTCGTCAGTACATGTATGAACTGGTGCGAGATTCTGTCCGCGGCATTGGAAGAGAGCTTACAGAAGATGAGCAACACAGACTATTACAAAATGAGAACTACCTTTCCGACGATTATATGTCCGATGATTGACTTTGAATTATGTGCTATCTTATTTTCTCCCTTTTTATTTTCATCGAGTCCCATACCTGGAACCTCAATGAGGATGATGATGACTCCGACGATACAGATGAATGATTCAGTTCATATATTTTCTGCTCCTAATATTTGTATTTCTGCATCATATCCTTTCTATTCTTGTATCGTGTTATTATTATGTATCGAACCAGGCACAGTTTTTCAACTGTGTTTTATTATGTACCTTATGTTATGTGATGGAATTGTGTTTCAAGTTAAGTATTCATTTTCAGCAAATTACTTCATATCTAATTTAAGGCCTCGTCAACGTAAATAAAATTATACCAAAACAATTTTACACCGAAATAATTTTCTGGGAATTAATTATGAAATTTGCAAAACAAGCCCTCGCGTAACAATTGCACATTGGACTAGCGTGGTACCCTTTTCAAAGATAGAAAAGTCATAAAAATACTTTTTTTAAATTTAAAAATAATACATACTAAAACTAGGTTTACATGGCTCTCCAACAAAAAATAATTACACCAAATATATTTTTATCAATTTCATATTAAGGCTCAAACATAGCCCTCTACCACATTTTCACACTTCGAATATTACCTTATTAGTTCCAACTAATTTAATATAATTTTTAAAAGAAATATAGATTTTAATAACTATATTATTAATAAAAAAATCAATATATATATTACTAAGTAAAATATTTTACTAAGTAATATTACATAATTTTTTTAACTAAGTAATAATATAAATACAAAGTAATATAATATTAGTTCCAACTAATTTAATATAATTTTTGGAACAAAGTAATAGAAACGTAATTTGAGAAACCGGCGTTCTTGGGGTAGTAAAGAAAAGAGAGAAACAATCGATTCCCGCAGCAAGAGGCGTTCACAGCCCGGTTCCCGCAGACCGCACGGTTCCCGCAGCAAGAGGCGTTCACCTCCCGGTTCCCGCAGCAACAGGCGTTCTTGGGTTCTCTCTCTCTCTCTCTCTCTCTCTCTCTCTCTCTCTCTCTCTCTCTCTCGCTTCTCTGTTATAATTACTGTTTTTTCTCCGAATTTTTTTGTGTTTATTTCAATAATTGCAACGAATTTTTTTGTGTTTATTTACAATGCCTTATAACAATCCAAATTATGCCTTATAATTAGTTCGTAAATTTCGAAATTCTGTACAATTATGTTAATTTTTAGAAATTGTTATAATTTAAGATTGAAATTTAATTGGTTGTTTACAAATAATTAATAATTATTTGCTTATATTTATGCCTACCGTTAAATTTAATAAATTGCTAAAATGTAGTTAATCAATTATATATAAATTACTTAAATGTAATTAATAATTATTCGCTTATATTAATTGCTATCACCAAAATAATTAGTTCGTACATTCATTGGATGACAGGCTTGCTATACTGAGTTTGTTGGTTGGCTTTTTGGATTGGGAATGTGATAATATAGCGGAAATGCTGCCCGTTTTGTTTTTAGATTTTACAATGCCTTATAGCAAGTTCCTTTCTTTTACAGGATTAAATGGCTGGATGATAACTTATCAACCCGGGACCAATGGAAGGGGATTTACTTAATCAACAGAACAGACATCGTTCACAACTTGTGTGGGATGGCACGGTACACATTCTTTTCCCAATATCCGTTATAATTTACAAAAGTCTTTATGCGTATTTGAAATACATAATTAGACATTTACTTGCAGGGTAATGATGATCATTTACGGCTACGTTCGAATTTCAAAACATACTGGGATTGTATTGAGGCGAACCCCTACCACAACGTATCCGCGATGCCGTAAGAGAAGCTGGTTTCACGGGTGTTCAGCTAACCGGGAGTATGAGACATGATGCTGGGCTCATATCCGCTTTTCTTGATCGCTGGCGCCCGGAGACTCATACTTTCCATCTCCGTTTTGACGAGGCCACTGTAACATTGGAGGATGTTTACTACATATTGGGCCTGCGCAGTGTCGGATGTCCAGTGTTACTATTGGAGGGGATGTAGGTGCATCTTTACTCCATGAGCTTCTTGGTGTTGCCCTAGATCTAGAGCAAGATATGGATGTCATAAAGAAGGGTGAAATTAAGATCAGTTGGTTGGTTCATCAGTTTGGTGATTGTTCACGTTTGCACTCTTCTGCTGGTCATGACTACGAGCGTGAGCTCCTGTACCACACACGTGCGTACTTGCTTCTGCTCATTGGCTCTACTTTGCCGAATTACAGTGGTTACCGCATGCCTTTGAACCTCCTCCTATTTGTTCGGCACGTGGAACACATCAGTACTTACAGCTGGGGCAGTGCATGTCTGGCTTATCTTTACCGACGCTTGTGCTCCGCCAATATTGGATATAAGACGGAGCTTTGTGGGTCCATGCCTTTATTACATGTACATATCCACACTACAAACTTCATGCATACTATTATATGCATGATCCATACTTCATACTTCATATTATATGCGTACAGGTTTGGATCTATGAGCATTGTACAACCTTAGCTCTGATGCAGCGAAACGTTTATTTGATGCAGCATCCCCGTGCTCTTAGGTACGCTACATTCTGACTCTTTTCTTTGATGTTCACAAATGTTGCAACCATGTTATTAACACAATACATTTTGCTCTAGGTGGATGGTCCCATTGGATGGTACGACTGTGCAGACACATTCGTTACGCGGAATTCGCTATGACCTAGATACCATGTCCGAGGATTCCTTCAGGTGGAGGCCCTACGAGGATTGCGCGGATGAGGCAGGAGATATCCCTGAGCTTGAGCTATCACTTATGAGTGCACCTTCTCCCCTTTTTTACTTGACATGGGTGGAGTGGTGCTACACTAATAGGGTTACTAGACAGTTTGACTACTTGCAGCAGGTCCCTACCGACTCTCCGCTCGGAGGCCATGATTCTTTCCATAGGGGTCAGAGAGGATGGCCTTTGCAGTTTGATAGGGTGCGTGAGCTGTGGGACTCACGCCACAGTACAGTACTTCAGCCACCAGCTTACAGGTGCACTCGGAGACCTATGTGTGCAGTTCAGTATCCTCAGTGGTTCGATAGAGTCACAAGGCGTTTCATGATCAACCCTAGGATGTGGAGGGGCCAACAAGGCTTCCAGGGGTCGCAGGGATACCTACCTGTGGCTGTAAGATTTATATTCTTAACTAAACTACCTCATTTTTTCCCTTATATGAGTTTATGTTCACACATTTACATGTTGTCAATGCAGGCTGAGGGCTTGTCCGCTGCCTACCACCATATTCGGGGTCCGGGCGTGGCTGAGGATGATGCTACTGTGGATGAGGCACTTCAGGGTTTACATGGCATATTAGATGTCATAAGATTCACTTTTCTTTCATAGAGGCCCCCGCATCCACCTCTTGCTATCCCACGTACTAGCGGTGCTCATGCACGTAGGCCACGTACCACTTTTCTTCATGCTACATCGGCTCCTTTGGATGGTTGGGAGCCTTGGCCTCGCCCATCAGTTGGTGAGGGTTCTTCTCTATACACCTCGTCTGTATCAGGTTGGGAGCAAAGTTCTCTGGGGTATGGACATACTGAGCCTACCTGGGACCACTATGTTCAGGGAGAGGGATCCTCTCATATGTCTACTTGGGGTCGTAGTTCCCAACTCCATAATGTTGCGGGCTCCTCGTGGGGGCAGATATCTCAGAGCCATGCTGCTGCTACATCTACTTTTGGCCACAGTACTCAGAGCCCTTATTTTGGTACATCTACTATGGGCCACACTTCTGAGAGCCCTTATGTTGTTCCTAGTGCTTGGGCTGTTGGATCCACTTGGGGCCATTCTACTCAGAGTGATTATGGTCATGTGGTTCAGGCTTTTCCACAGCCTACCTACAGTTTTCCACCCGAGACAAGTGATTCGGGATTTTCTTTCCAGACCCCAGCTAGGGGGTTCGACCCTTGGTTAGTACATGACACCTCCGCACAGAGTTTCGAGCAGGGGCGTCAGATGCATACACCCCATCACATGCAGGAGGAAGATATGGGGGATGATAGTAATGAGCAGGATGACGCTGGTTAGGAAGCTGATACTCCTGTGCATGTGAGACAGCAGCCCCGTAGAGCAGTAAAAGGGAAAAGGAGGCTATGCCACACCGGCGGGAGGTTATGTGGCTGATCAGTACTGTTGCTCATGTTCCCAGCCTTCTTGTCTTTATTATGCCATGTTTTCAGTTTTTATGCAGTTTAGACTTTACTTTATTAGTTATGGTCACTTTCGGACTTGTTATATTTTATTATGCCACGATCAAGTCACTTCCGTTCCCGGTATTAGTATTCAAAATGCTTTTTAAATTAGCTCCAAATGGTTCAGACTTAAACAATTTAAAACTTGATCCAAATGAAAATTATGTTACAAGGGAACCATTGGAAAACTAAAATGATACATCAATGATAACGGGAAAAATGAGATTGCAACACATTGCCAACATGAGACACTAAACTCCATACTTATCTACTCGCATTTTCATTTGTTCTAACAACTGTGAAGCTACTTTAAATGACAGTAATAGACTATACAACCCACTGATAAAAGTAATTCAGACATGCAATGGACTATTAATGACAATCTCATTTTGCTTTCAACCTTTATTCACGCTCTACAGTTGTTACACAGTGACATTTTATTTTTCCTACTTTCACTACAACGAGTAGTCATTTCAAAATCATGTGAAAATATGACAACTCAAAATCTTTATTAAAGGCAGTATGGAAAACAGCAATGACAACTCAAATCACATATTTGCAAATTGGTTGTAGGTTGTTGTTGATAAGATTTCAATGCTCACTTTTCTCAGTGATTATTGTGTTTCTGAAATACTTTTTCAGTGATTTTCGCGTTTCTGGATAACATATTAATATTATATTTGTCATTGAGTTTACTGTAAGAATGCACAATGACCTTTACGCTGTACCAGTATAAGGCTCATTTTGCCCCATAAATACATCATACTTCATAACTTTAAACCATATGTTCAAACTGTATACTTCTTATTACACATAAAATGGATAAGGGCAAAGGGCATGCAATGCCTACAAATGTTAAGAGAGGTATCCGTCAACTAAGTTTAGCTGAATCCGTTGAACGCGGAAGGAAAAAGAAAGAATCCAAAACCGTGAAGAAATCATATGGTAAGGTTAATCAGAATATATTGGACGAAATAAAAGCTGATAAAATGAAGATTGAAAGGGCCTATAACGATATGTCCCAAACGGAGGAGGAACGTATCCGTCAGGTGGATGAGGTTTACAAAAAATATGACATAATGGAAATCAACCTTATCGAACAAGAAGATAACTTAATAGCAAGGTACGTTGTGGCTCATCAGCAACACCTACAGATGGAGGCTGAGGATGAAGAGTCCGATGAATATGTTGTTAACCTTGCTGATTTTTAGCAAATAATATAATTTCTTTGCCTCGTTGTAATAGTTTTTTCCCTCAAATATCTACTTCTTGTACATCACTGCATTAAATACCCCATGTGTGAATCTCCTCAAAAATAAGATAAGTTGAAACAAGTACTGTGTGTTTTCAAAGGTAATGCACATGTAATAATTCAGAACTTTAGTCACGTGCAAATGTTTTAAATGATTTGAAAACTCAAACTATTAAATTCACCTTCATCATTATTGCCCCAGTTCAAAGTTTAAAGTTTTACCAGTTCATTTTTTTGCCTATAAAAATATGCGAACCTATAAGTCATCATCTCAATTTCACCCCTCTCTAGTATTATATTCTCCACATTAAGATTCATACACTGAGGTCATGGACAAGGGCAAGGGACACGCAAGCTCGGAGATGCGTAACAACGGGGATGTTAATTGGTATAAATGGACCGAATCTCAGGCACCTACTGAATCTCACAGAGCAAAAATCAGTGAGGTCAAGCAATTTGGCCGAAGAATGCGAGCTATACGGGCTGCACAAGGATTCGCCGTCCGTGACAATGAACAGTTTATTGGGTACGGGGAAATGCACTTCGAGTTTATGAAATTATCGATCTGGTACGAAGATAATATTAATAAGAATTTCAACGCTGGTAACATTTCAAAGGAAGAACATGATTATGAATTAAAAGAAATGTGTCGATACTACCACTTCATGGAGGACGAGCTTGAGATGAGGAAAAGGGAGGCCGAGGATGTAGTCGCAAGGTGTAGGACTTGAAAAGATACGTGAAGAGGAACAGCAGTGGGATAAGAAATATGCTAAGTATATTGTCAAACTTGGGGATTTTTCTCAAGGCCACGATGATGCTGGTATGGCTACAAACATCTGTTATAGCACTCACGGCCCCGACCTGTGGCCACCGCGTCAAACTCGGTCGAGTAGGCATGCATCGACCCACAAAAATGGGGAGAGAGGTCATAAGCATACCTCCCCTCACATTCAAGGGGATGAGGAAGAAAATGATGAGAAATCTAGCGAGATTGAAGATCAAGATTTTGATCATTACATAGTTAATCTTGCGGATGACTAAAGAATTTGAGAGTTCTTTCATTATCCCTTTTTCAGTTACAATGTACTTTCTACTTTATCATTTTCATTATCCCACTTTTCGTTACAACGTACTTTTTAATTCATTATCCCTCATGACACCCTTTCTCGAGCTTCAAATTAAAATATAAAATGTAACATATACACTACAAATATATTTTACATACCTACCAAACAATAGAAAAATGGACCCAACAAATTTTCAGTTGTATAAATTTGCCCGTGCATAAACATGCCCTCGCTTGACAATTACGCACTCGCCGCTCAAGACACCATTTTCGAAGCTACAAAAGTGTTAGTGATATTAGTTTTTAATAAAAAAATCCCAAAATATAGGTTTACATTACAACATAAAAAAAAATTGGAACTCAAAAATTCTACGGTTATTTACATACGCCCGTGCCAAAACATGCCCTCACCTAAAAAATTTACACTCACATTATACGACACCTTTTTTGGAGGTAGAAAAGTCTTATTTTTACGGTTTTTTATTTAAATTAAAAATTACACACATAAAATAGGTTTAATTATAAGCCAACAAAAAAAAATTAACTGAAAACATTTTCCATTTATTTAATATGGGAGTCCAAAAACAGCCCTTTACCTAATTTTATTTCCTTCAAAAACACACTAACACAAGTTTATTCCGGGAAAAAGAGAAAAAAAAATAATAAAATGACTCCAGAACGCCACTTGTTACGGGATCAATGGAAGATTCCCACAAATACACGCATTCTGTACAATAAATGAGATTATTTAAACAAATATATCAAATAAATAATTTTTCCATCGAAACATACCAAGAAGGGGACGGTGCCCTTGTCCGGCTCATTCTTCACATTAACTATATATGCGTTCGTTTTTTAACTTGCTCCTGCCTTGCCGCTTGAAGAGCGAGCGATTGAATTACGGAAATCAAGTGGGCGGACCCAGCCACGCACATGCTCTCAAAATCTAAGGGAAGCTGTAGGTTTCATATAGAGAGAAAAACGAAAGCAATGTATGCGTGTTGACTAAAACGTATATATTAGTTACATTTTTTGCGAATACAATAATTACCGTTTGGAAATTGGATTTTATTTGAAAGTTTGGATTTGTTTAATTAAGCTATTTGAGAATTTGGATTTGAATTTGAATTTCATTTGAGATTCAGGATATTCAAATATTAGTATAAATATGAGAATTTGAAATGATAACTCAATTACTCATTTGAAGTGAAATCTAAGTTTCAAAAATGCGTTTTTAATCCAAAGTCTTGTATCTTAATTTTTAAAAATTGAAGGTAACGCATTATTTTCATACGTTCGGTATTAACTCAATATAGCATGCTTCAGGTATGTGTCAGCGGAGGGCCCGTTGTTGGAAGAGTGCTATTTTGAACACTTTCACACTAAATTGTGGTAAAATGGTCCATCAGCCGATATTTTTTTCTCTATTAACCTTAGGTCCTGGCCAAGAATCGAAATCTTACGAATCAAATCCGTGAAAGAATTTTTTCATGTTCTATTACCGTTTATATATATCCGTCTTTTATTAGGTAGTTTTGTTGAGGCTATATGTTTGAGTTTTTGACACTGGTGTGTTTGTTTATCAGAGTATGGTTTTATGTGTGGGAGAGACAACTGACTCATTTTATCCATTCTCTTCGCCGGAATCATCCCTCTGTCTCCCTTACATTCGTAGTAGCTGCTTAAATTTTGGGGATAATGCTAATGTTTAATTACTCAGTCCACCAAGTAACTTGGTAGTTAACTAGTGTTTAGACTTCTCAAGGCCCGATTCAACACTATTGCTTTTTTTATATTACATTCTATTTTGGCCCAGCTATTTTAAAATTTTTGTGATTCATAACTGACTATAGCATATATAATTGCACGGTGGATGAAATGTGCTGCAAGGTTACAGGGATGACTTGGGTTTCTACAATATGCGTTCAACTGAGAAGATTATATTGGTAAAGGTATGGCATTCGTGATTCAAAGCTACTCTCAAGATTTTTTGGATATTTTATGTTTCTCTCTTATTCAAATTTAATGCAAAAACTCAAGACTAGATTTTTGAAACCTTGAGTTGCTCAATGTTTGTTATTCATCTTATTGCATTGTCATTCACTCTTTCAGATGGCTGGGGAAATGTCTCCTGTCATCCATTATAATAAATAAGCGCAGGGTATTCACCTTATTACTTAATAATATAAACTGATTAGTGATTACCATGATCAAAGATGTAAAAGGCGTACAACACAATAATCTTAATATTTTTTAAGTCTAAGAAACCCAGAGAGAAATTATCAGCAATAACAAAGGTACTTTACTCATTTAACTATTCTCTAAATTATATATATATTATTTTTTTCAAGGGTGAAAAAAAATCCCCACATATGTTTGTAAAATGAACAACATGGGCAGGATCAAAATTACAGCATCATTTAGACTAAGATACTTTTCCTGTCATCATATCTTCCTGACATCTTCTAATTACACATTATAAATATATACCACCTATGATTTATTATATGCTTCACCTGTTTCATCATGTTTCCTTGATGCTGCTCTATAGTATACTACACTATGCATCATTGTACATGAATATACTTGTTTATTCACACAAGGGCAGCTTCTTTAGATTGCTCATTCTTTTCTTTGATGAATCGGACATAAAGATCTGTTCTGCTTGTGTCACTTTCCGGTAATCTTGTGTCCCGGCCACCTTCTTTCATGCTCTTCACAAACTCCACCATATTTCGCCAATTTTCTGCTTCAAACAAGTTTTTATTCATCCTAAGATAGGTAAATGCGCTCAGCGCATTTCCAGAATCTGATCTACTTGTTGCTAGAACTTGTGAAAATGCTCCCCCATCGTACCTCTCCAATGCATTCTCTCCAGCAAGCTCTGTTCCTGCAGATTTGGTTGCCATCTTTACTTGGCGAACTAAGCCTTCTGGTGAGGCATGCTCTGGCTGTTCTCTATCTCTCATCTCCATACATGTAAAGTTTAATACAACTCCATGGTTGCTCAACATTTGTGCTAGTGGAAGGTAACCATCATGATGTCTTGTATTATAGTAGCCTGCTGTTAGTTCTGCTGCATGAGATCTTGTTCTGTAGTGCCAGTGAATTCCAGCTATTTTTCCGGATAGTTTAGCTCCAGTTCCTTGGAATACTCCTCGAGCGGCTGATAGAATCTTATCACCATGCTCAATAAGCTTTCCTGAATACCATTCAAGAAAGAATTTCCCATATTCGCTGTTCCATGTTCCATCTTTCTTAAAGAATCCGGTATCTTCAGGAAACTGATTGTAGTGGCCAGAATCATGAGGTCCACCTTTTCCCCAGTCTTTGTTTCCTGCTGCCTCTGCTGATGCTTCTAGCGAAGCTTTCATGTACTGTTTGAACATTTATTTTTAATTTCAGAATAAGAAAAATAGCACATACTTTAATTGCAATATTGTGCTTCTATTTTGACCCTAGGAAATGTTGAAGTTATAGATAGTATTAAGTGTACTGTTGTAAGTAGTGACTTAGGTCCAATATAGTTACAAAAGGTCATCGATTGATGAATATACTTAAACTTCGGATTGCAAAGTAATTACCTTATCGTAGCATTGAAACTCTCCGATCCCAGGAAAATTCCAAGTTCCATTACTCTCTGGGTAGGCTGGATATCTCAACTCTCCACATGGACCCATTCCCACCTGAATTTCCTGCAAATGAAATAAGGTTAATCTCCTAAATAATGTATCGTTTTACCCTAACTGAGAATCTTATACATCCAGTCAGGAAAAAATTAAACTGCTAATGACTTTTGACATGAACCAATTACAAATTATTTTTTACCTCAATGACATTTCCAAGATAGTCCTGGAATCTTTCACGGAAGCTCCTCATGTAGTCTGAATACACCTGAATCGGTGTTCTTCCTCTAAGCACTGGTAGTGAATCGCAACCCAAGGAGATATACTCTGGATTCCTCCTCCCAGATCTGTCTGTGTAGACAAGATCAGGATTTTTGCTCATTTCTTCAAGCACCCATGGGGGTAAAGGAATGCTGGAAAAGATATATAAAATTTAGTATCTTTAGTATTTACTAGCTAGCTTTTGTTTTAAGAGTTAAGGCTAAGGTTGAGCACATATACTCATTATCTGACTTCAAGTGGTGTAAATTTGAAGCAAATACCATGGTAAAATATATTTAATTTCGGCCGTCCTAATTAAGAATGTTTACTTGTATCTATGAAAATATCATGAATAATATTAGTGCGAACCTGCAAGAGTCACCAACGTTCCCTCCACATTGGTGAAAAGACATAACAACTTGTAGCTTCAAGCCATGTCGTTGAACCATATTCACAAGCTCAGCATACCCTTCCCAGTTGTACTTTAGGGGTCCATCTTTCTCTACCAAGCCCCACCAAGCGTCGACCATTACACCTTCTACTCCTGCACTCTTTAAGGCCATTAAACTAGCATTCATTGCCCTTGGCTTGTTCAGATTTCCCCCAAAGGAGACTGCGTCAAGTGGTAGCATCACAAAAACTGGCACCCTAGAATCTGTTTTGCTATGAGGCCTAGATGGCCCGTGAAATTTCTGTATTTGCTGATCATTTCTTCCCATATCAAGGGGAGAGATCCTCTCCCGAGTATGGTGGCCGGCTTCTTGCATCGAATTCCTTACCCGGATACCGCATATTGGTCTGGTTTGTGTAAAACAAACCATGCCAGATGAGGATTCATCTATATTTTTTGTATTTTTAATATCCTTTATATTAATAAAAGAAGTTGAAGAGCGAAGTGTTAACGCCATTGGATGTTTTGAAGAGATAAGAGAGATGTGGGAATGAATGAATGTGAAGATGTTTATTTATAGAAATCTTTTCAACTGTTGTTTTGGATATGAAGTTTTGTGGGCTCTACGTCAAAAAGTAAAAAGTGCAAAAATTCTAATCTGCCGGCACAGCTTTTCAAAATCCTGATGTTTGAAGTTTTAGACACGGTTACACTGTAGCTTTAAAATGCAGGGTCTCGGAAAGTATTTCATAAACTAAAAGAAACCCTCATTCTATTACATTTCAAGCAGCTGTCCCACTGGGACTTGGCTGAGAGGGAGGAGGTGGGGGGTAATGGGCCCAGATTCCTCTATGATATTTTGAACTATGTGTAATGCTAGCTGCATCTGTATTTATGCAATTTTGAGAAAAATGTATACAATCTGCATATCGAGGGTAGAAAAAGGGGAGTTAGGTAGGCTGCTTCTTACACTAAATATTCTCAGCCACATCTATTGTGATAATCATTCTGTGGATTTGTTGAAACACCGTCCAAACTTACAAATTAGCTCTCTGGTCTATGCCTTGCTAGGACACTAGAAATATGTGGATGACATACTGTTCAATTTTCATTTTTATTTGAATTTTGGTTTCTTTTAAGATAAGAGCAAAGCTCTCCAAGAAAGTATAAAGCATGCGGTTCTCGTCTTCTCGATACATACAGAACTGTTTGCATTATGCTAAAGTTTCCATCGGTTCACGTCGTTTGTACTTGTCAATGCCTAAACTGCTCCATCAAATTACCAGAAAGTCTATTTGATTCATTGATCTTTTGCTTATTGAACTCCAATAAAAATGTTAGCTCGATTCATTGATCTCTGTTGATTGGGTTTTCAGCTTCTCTATCGATTGACCATACAGACTCTACCATGCAAACAAATTAAATTCTCAGTAGAACCAAAGGTTTGAAGCACACCATAGAAAAATGTGTCATGGATTAGATGGGATATGGATGACATTTTCCTTGTACGGGTGGATTGACTGGCTGCTGGAATTTCCTGTTTTGCTTTTCTAATTTCTTCTTTGGCATTCGTGATTGTCATGTGCTTTTGTAATGTAATGACTAATGAATTATTGCGAGTATTTTTGGGTCATGCACAAATTTGTGCTATAAATTTCAGTATGAGATGCAACTTTTTTTGCACTTGCACTTTTAAAAACACTTCCGGCCATATGAAAACAATTGCCATGTTTTGTCTACATGTGCAAGCATCAACTTGCTTGGAAGAAGTCACTAATAATGACTTGTGAATATTGTTTAGCTCATTCTTAAAGACTTTGCTTTTGCTAGTAAAAAAGGACTTAGCGTAGCGATTTCTCCTTTCCTTTTCTCCCTCCCTCACAAATAATAAACACTTGTAATCGGATAAAAGCAGCCAGCAATTATTCTTCCCTGAAAGTGCTTAGGAAGATAGTTGATATTTAGCTTTTTTGCGATTTACATTTGTGCAGAGCATGATAATTAATTCTCTTGAAGCCGTATTGATCCTTGATCTTCATTGTAGTGTAAAGTTTTATGTATCTTAGCTCTTAGCTATGTAGCTTTCCAGCTTACCAGGACCTTCAATTTTTTGTGGTGGATATTTAGATCTTATCTCTTTTGCTACCAAATACATTTAAATTTTTGCTCAAGTGGCATATTGGAGGTGTGTTTGATTAGAGGAATCTTATTTGAATGAAACACTGTTTTTTACGTATTAATAGGGGCCACGTGTTGTCTCTTTTTAAAACATTTTTTGTTTCGTACTAAGGTCAGTGTTTTTACAGCCATTCGTTCTGCGAGGCACACATCAGATGGTGACTCAGCTGATTAGAGTACACATCAGCGGAGGATTAGTCTTGAGCTCATATGTGGTTTTGCAGCTTCTGAGAGGCTGACCTACAATGAAAGGTAACAACCTATGGACGGTGCCCCACCTAAATCTTTTGTTTACTTGTTTTAATTTTGAATAAAAGGGAGAAGAGGTGGCCCAGATGGGGTTCACTTTTGGTAGTAAATGATAGTTCATTGGTGCAAAATCTTGGCTTCATCATCTGGAAAATGACTGAATATTTCTACAATGTTGGTGCTGCCAAATATATATCATTCTTGCAACTTGTGTAAATGGTCCCTTATAAAGCTCCCAAAAACATTATTTTCTTGAATCTTGTGGCTTCTGTTCAAGTGAAATGTATTTGCTCCAAATTTCGCGACTGTAGATCTAGTATAGCGTTTTATAACTTGTAAGCAAGCAATCTGGCTAACTTGGTCGTGCATTGTAAGATTTACCTGTTTCCACCAACATACTAATTCCTTACCATAGACCAATCTAGATCAATACCGGCAATAAATTTTTGCTGTATCGTTTTTCAAGAACGTACCATTTAGTTATGTTTGGCTTGCTTTTGAAATAATATATGTATTTTCCAAGGTACATGTGATTCATGTAAAATCCCAAATATGCCTTTTGTTCGGCAAGTCATATAAGAAACTTATAAAGATTATAATACCATTCTAACTTATCTATATTTGGCTATAAACTTGTGACATTCGATTAAATAAGTAAGAAACAGACAAGCCAATAATCAAAAGCGGACTAATTGGTTTTGATTGGAAGAGTGTTTTACACAGCCAAAAACAACTTTAGGTAGAGCGTTTGAAAACATTGATTTCATTTCAAATCTACAGGATTTTAATTCCAAATTTTTTGTTTGGATATTCAAGAAATTGAAATTCAAAATTTTGTTTTAAATTTTTTCTTAAAACTTTAATTTTTTTTTTCTCGGAAAATTGAAATATTTATTTTATTTATTTCAAGATAAATTTCCGAAATAAAATCCCCAAAAGAAAATTTCGAAAAAACTTCTTCATAAAAAGGTTCCCCTTAAACATTTTTTAGAATTTTTTTCGTTCTAGAAAATTTTCCGAATAAACATTTTCATCCGGAAAAATTTTTGGGAAAAAATTTCCGCAGATTTCGGGAAAAAAGTTACTAAAAAAAATTCTGAGAAAAAATACAGAGAATTAATTTACGGGAAAAATATTTCCGAGATATGTTTCTCAGGAAAAAGTTCTCGAGAAAATTTCGCGAAACAAGTTCCTCGGGAAAAAATTGCCGAGAAATATTCTCGGAAAAATTTTCCGAGAAAAGTTTCTCGAAAAAAATTCCCGGAAAAAAATTCCCGAGAAAAGCTTCTCGAAAAAAAATTCCGGGAAAAAAATACCGAAAAATATTCTCGGGAAAATTTTCCGAGAAAAGTCTCTCGAAAAAAATTCCCGAGAGAGATTCCCGAGAAAATGTTCTCCGGAAAATATTCCCGGGAAAAAGTTCTCGGGAAAATTTTCCGAGAAAAGTTTCTCGAAAAAAATTCCCGGGAAAAATATTCCCGAAAAAATGTTCTCCGGAAAAAAATCCCGAGAAAAAGTTCTCGGGAAAAAAATCCTGAGAAAAAATTCACGGGAAAAAATTCCCGAGAAAAGGTTCTCGGTAAAAAATTTCCGAGAAATAATTGTCGGGAAAAAAAATCTAAGAAAAATATTTCCCGGATAAAAGTTTATAAAAAAATTCTCGAGAAATAATTTTCGGAGAAAACTTTTCTGAAAAAAATTTTCAAATTTATCTGCAAAAAAAAATCTTAAAAGAAATTTCAATAAATTTTTTTTATTTGAAATGACATGTATTTTGCAAATATTTTAAATTCAAAATTTTAAACTTGTTGTGTAATTGGGTTGTATTTGAACAAAATCCAATTCCAAATTCTTGATATTTGCAAACAACAGATTTGATCAAAACCAAGATTTGAAATGAAATCCATGTATTCAAACGGGGTATTAGTTCGTTTCTAATGTTAAGTGATTTTACAAGTCGAAACTAGAATGCAAATTGACTTAAGAAGCATAGTTCCTGCATAGGGAATAATCAGCTGCTACAAATTGATTCATCAGTTTTGCAAGTTGGTTAAGATACAGTTGAAGGTGCTAAAAACTGCAGTAATATGATGATCAATCACGAGTTACCCCCCAGTAAGTGATGCGGCAGCTAAGTCCGCGAGCGAGTTCACAATGGTGCACCGCACCCATCTATCATCATTAGGATTTGAATCAACCACCTCTTGTATGTAAGATGAGGGGAAAAAAAAAACAAAGTCAACATCTTATAGTTAATTTTTACTTGTAAGCAGTAGTAATGAAAGCAGCGATTAATTTTTACTAGTTTAAAACCAGAGATTGCACATATTTTTTTTAATATTATATAATTTGTTTAAAAAAATTTAAATTCAATTTTGAATTTTGTTCATTTAAAACTTTAAATAATATGACTTCATAATAATTATATTAGTAGACTTATATGTTCATAACTTTTTAGAACATTTAAACTTATTTAAAGTGATAGCTTTGGTTTATAACGAAATTATTATTTTATTGAGGGTAAAAATATAATGTCTTCATTATGTTGGGATCCTAAAAAAATATTATTTTAGCATGTTTATTACTTAATCGATTAACAGTAATTCTATAAAAGATATTTGAAAAAGACAATATTACTGATTGAACGGTATAGTTTTATTGATAATTCTATGTGTATTTTTAAAAAAATAATATTTAAGTTTTAATTAAAATTTGATATTTAGTTCACATCAATAAGATACGAATTATACTTAGTCTAATATTAATATGATTTATCTCGGATCAGTGGTTTATATTATTTTATTTTAACCTGATGCCCAATAGACCGACCAAATCAAACTAATTATTTTTAGTTTAATTTTTTTTTTAAGTGTGGATCAATAAGATAATTTTGTATAAGACTGAATAATTAGTATATATTGTTTTATTTTTGGGTCGAATTGTATTTTTATTTTAGTTTTGTGTTAGTCTGAATCAATTGTATAATGTATTTTTTTATCCTAGATAAATAAAATATATTATTGTTTATCCAAATTCATTTGTATAATTTTTTTAGGAGGACTGATAGTATTATTATTTTATCTTAGTCCGATTCACATGACATATCAACTAAATCTTAATAATTATATTTAGTTTGCTTATTAATTTAGCCCGAAGTAACAAATTAGAATAATATAGAACTCGATATGAAAAAAAATATAAATTGGTAGAAGAAGTTGAATTTTTATAAATTATAATGATATATATTTCGATATAAAATAGAATTGAAATTGGTAAAGTAATAGAGTAAGTTGACTTCAATATAAATTAAAATTAGAATTGATCGACCCAATAATTAGAATTAAAATAATAGTGAAAGGGTAATTAAGTAATTTTATAAAGTATCGACCGACCGACTACAAAATTCTAATGTTTAGTCTATTATAATATAGTATAGATAGATAGATGGGGACACAAAATATATGTGGAGATAAAATTTTGGGCCGATAACAAAAAATTTTGGGCTGATAACAAAAATTGACCGTTCAATTCTACCGTTTTGATATAAAATTTTGACAATTAGTATCTCTTAACATTATAATATTGTTTCTCAAGAAATTTGAACCCGGGTCCGAATTTGAAAATTCGAATTCGAATCCGGAAATATTTAAAAAATAATATTTGAATCCGGAACCGACGGCTACTATCCGGATAAAATTTGAATCTGAACCTAATTTTCAATCAGAATTTTTATTTTTATATTAAAAATTCAAAAAAATTAAAAAAATACAGTAAAAATTAAAATTTAATTTTAAAAATTAAAATAAGAGTTAAATTGATTTAATCCTATATTAATTTATTCATAAATTAATTTTTATTTATCTTTTTAATATATTTGTTATCCTTAAATTGTTGAATTCAAATAATTTTTTTATATATGTAAATACTGGTTTTACAATTATATACAATTTGTATAAACATAAATTTTAAATATATATATATATACACATACACACGTGTGTGTGTTTATATACATATACGCATACTATAAATTTAATATAATAAATTATAAATTATATAAATATTTAAATATAATATATTTATTCGGATTCGATTATTATCGGATACGAATATGCCTATATATGTATCTATATCCGTAATCGTCGGATTCGAATACGGATAATATCCGCTTTGTTTCGGATAGGGATAATATCCGCTTTATTTCGAATAAAAATACGGATTTTTCGGACAAATATCAGATTTTTCGAAAAATTTTTACAGCGCTACTTAATGTTAAGCCATATCAATTTTTGAACATTTTATTACAACGATTTTCACTAATCACTATTGCGCTGTATACTCTAAATATAAGAATAGAAAGGAAAAATAGAAGAAATTGAATGTCTCGTGTACAAGGCCCTATTTTTTTTTTCTAATTTATCAAATCGTAATTAGGTTAACATTGTTATTCCTAGTGGACTAACAATGAGATTTACAGAAGGGGGGTTGAATGTAAATCTCAAAACTTTTTCAAGTTTTGAGCAGTTTTAAAGGCTTTGTGTTCAAGATAAACAAGTGTGTGAATTGCTTTAAGCTAATACAGACAGATATATATTCAAGCACTAATGTAAAGAACACAACATACCTTAAAAACTTTTCTGGTGGATTGTTGTTCCACCAGAGATGGTATTTCAGAAAATATGTGATTCTTGATGTTGATCACAGCTGCGTCCTAGTACAAACTAGATAATTTTTCTCTCAAGATTTTTCTAAACAGCACTGAAAAAATTCTTATCTAATTACTAGCTGCTACTTGGTTTATATATCACCAAGTGTACAAGTGAAGACAAGGATAAAAATACAATAATAAAATAAGTTCTCCACTTGTTTCTTCTCCATATCACTCAAGTACTTTGTTGACTATTGCCTCTTTGTACTAGAGTAGAACGGCTGCTTTTTCTGATGTTCCTGAAATTAGGCTTCCATATTTCAGTTATCTCTGTCAACCCATGTGCCTCTGTCTGCTGTTACAACTACCACTTATCAACTGCTATTTAACAGAACATCCGTTGAAGCCTTCATCCGTTGATGGCTTTATCCGTTGATGTGTTAGCAGTTGAAGCTCTATCCGTTGAAGCTTTAGAGACATCCGTTGAAGCTTTGTTTCTCATCCGTTGAAGGTCTTTAAGATATCCGTTGATACCACTTCATTTATACAAAATTACAAGGCATGAAATATTTACAATTGGCCTTCCTATTTGCATATCTTCTAGTAGTCAACATGACTTATATTTTTTCTCAACTTCTAAGAATTATATCTTAAATACAGAGACTGAAATGTGCTACAACACTAGACTTATTTCTAAGTAAAGCTGCACCATCAACGGATAGCCAAAGTGGTCTTATCCGTTGAGGCTACAAACACTAAACTTCTACTTAAGTGTTTTGTTAAACATATCATCAAACTAATGCACACATATTCCTAACAATCTCCCCCTATTTATGTCTATAAGAATTGTAGACATAAATTCAAGGTTAACTTGATGATAACAAAACACTTAACAAATATATGAATTGAAACTAAGTAGAAATTTAAAAGTGCTGCAAAAGTGTATGTACTAGGAGGTAATTGAAGATTTACAGAATTTCCAAGGGTGCTCCTCTAGTCTGAGCAAATCATCTTTTTCTTCTTTGTTCCCTTGTTTTCTTTTCTAGCCCTTTGTCATTTTCCTCAATTTGGAGTTGGAGTTGTCTGTAGAATTCAGCTTCATCTTCATCACTGATATCCAACTTAGATTGCATTTCCTTGAGAGTTTCATTGCTGGCAATCTTGAGTTGGTCTTCAAGTCTGAAAAATCTTCTGACTCCTTTATCATCTCTAAATTCCATCAACCAATGAGGTGATTTGTGGATTGTAATTCCCCTTTCTTGAATGAGTAAAGTTCTGGGCAAAGCATTGGGCTCCCTCCAAGTTTTCCTTATGTTGGCAATCTTGTTGAGAATTTCAGTCTTGGCAGTCCTGGTAAAGCCAGAATCCTTTTGTATGGCTGAAAAGACTCTGATCAAGGTAGAGTAGCCTTCATTCAGAATCCTGTAGAGAGGCCATGTTCTTTCCCCAGCTCCTTTGTATCTGAACACCAATCTCTCTGGTAGCTGTCTGTAGGCAGCTATTCCCCTTACATACTCCAGCTCATCCAGATAGAGTTCAATGTCTGAAATTTCTTTTATGTCACAGATGTGAACATAATCATCTTTAGAAATGGGTGGCTTAGGCTTAGGTTTTTATTTTTGAGTGAATTTCTTAGAGGTTAGGGGAGGTGTAGATTTGGATTTTCTTTTCTGTTTCTTTGGTAGTGGAAGAGTGGTTAAAAAGGTAGGCAATTTGATGGTGTCCCAATCAATAGATTCCTCTTTTGGGATGATTAGTTCACCATGGATGTTTATAGTGGGATCAGCAACACAAGGTTCAGGTATGGAAGGTAGTGGTTTAGATATTGATTTAGTTTCTTCAGTGTTATCTTCACTCCTTCTATGTGCCTTGGCCTTTCTTCTGTTTCCCTTCTGCCATTCCTCTCTTTCCTCCAAACTCTCACCAAATATACTCCCAAAAACCTCATCTAGGTTTGCAATCTTGTCTTCACCCCTGACTTCAATTCCTTTCTCTCCTTCAACTAGACTTGACTTTAGCTGTTGTTCAAGCTTTGCTTGTGCTCTTTTGTCAGCCTTGAGTTTTTCAGCTTCTTTCTTCAACCTTTTGGTTTCTTCCCTCTTGGCCTTTGGAAATTTGGGATGTCCTTGCATCACACAGATACTCTTTCCCTCTCTAAAGATAATGGCCATTTTCATTCTTTCAACTATGTCCTTGGTCTCCTTGTAC